>NC_139979.1:35246425-35426425 GCF_963993115.1 Abramis brama | reverse complement strand
CTTGTCATAAATGAAGTTCTGAAATCATTTGATGTGTTTGGGCACAGATGTATCCATATGTCCTCATCCTCAAACATCATGGACGGCATGACATCTGTCAGTCAGAGCACGTCTCTGCAGAGCTCTCCATGAGCTGAGGTACGTCCAGCTGTAGGAAAGGGTCACTTTACACTGTGATGTTGGGCTGGACAGTAGCAATGCTTTGACCGGGCGTTCATATATGCGTTCACATGCTTCTGTCATATGTTTGCATTAAAGTCCACCATATCTTATGATTTTGACAACTAGATAACTTGCACTATTATGGGTTTAGGTAGAGAGTTCCAGCACTATTAAAAAAGAAAACTTTTAGGATTAAAACTAGTATAGTTTCTGCAAATTAGAATGCTCTTTATAGATTTGTAGTCACTTTTAAAGGGGACATATCATGAAAATCTGACTTTTCCCGTGTTTAAGTGCTATAATCTATAATCAGTGCTTCTAACAACACAGAAAACATGAAAAGTGAAACCCAGTAACTGTGTTCTGGTCAGTCTTTCTCTGCAAGCATGTCTAAAATAAGCCGATCAGATTTCTTCTCCTTTTGACGTATGAAGAGGATCTTATTATAATATTCCCAGCCCTTAATCTGCACGTTTACACACACCAGCCGACATTTGATTCCACAAGCGACACCAGAGACCAGTTCTAACGCATGATGAAGATCCAGCAAAGCCTGAAGCTGTTCTGTGGTTGAGCACAGACGAGCACTGAACACTATTGACCAGAACATGTCACCACTGTCTTATAAAGACCTCAGGAACTGTGGACACTTGTGGAGAAGTTAAACATGATGATGAGATGATCAGTGTAACTCCACAACAACTACAGAAATGTCTCCACTAACATTCAGAAGCTCTTCCTGAGTGTAACGGTCACCAGCTGGAGTGCCCTTGAGAGCCACCAGAGGACACTCCACATCAGACACTCACTTTCACTCACAAACTACATTTCCCATAACTCACTGCCCGGATTCATCATCACTTATCACTGATCACATTCACCTGTACCTCATTCACTGATTGCATTCACCTGTGTCTCATCATCCTGTTAGTCTCAGTCTATTTATACCATGTTCATTCATTCACTCACCGCGAAGTCTTGTTAAGTGTTACACTGCATTTCTGAGCGTTTCCCTGGTTTTCTTGTTTCTTGGTTTTTGATATCTTGCCCTGTTCCCTGGATTACTCTCTTGCCTCTGGTCCCTGGATTACTCTCTTGCCTCTGGTCCCTGCCTGTTTTGTTTGTTTCTTTGTTTTGACTACCTGCCTGTGTATGACCCTTGCCTGTACTTTGGATTACGCCTCTGGATTGCCCCAGCCAATAAAGCTGCATTTGGATCTCCTACTTTGTGTCTCTGAGCAGTTCGTAACACTGAGTCTCTCCGTAAGGCTGCACTCGCTCCTGGTGATTCTGGGATTCTGGATGAGGGAGATTGGCCTGTTCTGTTATTGCAGGAGTTTCTGAAGCTCGAGTAAAGACTCCGCCCTCTTCTGAACGGAGGCGGAGCTACAGCTCATTTGCATTTAAAGGGACACACACAAAAACGCTGTGTTTTTGCTCATCTATTAAGTGGCAAATTTGATAAATGATAGCTATAATAAATGATCTGGTATTTTGAGCTGAAATCTCACAGACACATTCTGGTGAGACTATAGATTTATATCCCATCTGGTGAAGAGTGGCATAATATGTCACCTTTAAAGCTTTAGCGGTCTTTAACGACAGATGCATACATTTAAAAATGACATTCCACAACATCTTTCTTTTTCACTCCTCTGTTTGTGATGTGTGTGTGTGCATGTGTGTGTTGTGTTGTGTAGTCTATACACTGTAGAGAGAGACGGGTCCAGTTGAGAGGGTTCAGTGAGAACAGAGAGCAGAAAATGAAGCAAGACATGCTCATGCATGTCCACAGAGTCATACAAACCTTCAGGCACACGTATCGGAGAGTCAGATTGTTCACTATCTCTGGCTAAAGGTTGTTGGTGGCTGGCGGGTTAGAGAGAGAGAGAGAGAGAGAGAGAGAGAGAGAGAGAGAGAGACTGGGACGTGTGACCTTCAAAGACAACCTTGGGCAGACGTGAAAAGTCATTCTGACACTATGTCCAAATAGTGTGTGTGTCCACACTAGACAGACAAATTCACGTGCCGTCACGTGTCGCCGTGGCTGGTTAGGACAAACACTCTGATTAACATGGAAAAGAACGTTTTATCGCACGTCGCGTCGTGTGTAGTTAGGACACGGTGTTACACCGTAAAATGTATATATGTTGTCAGAAAACATTTCAGAGTAATACTGATGTTGTTTTGTTGGAAAAACAATGTGTAGTTTCCTTGCATCACACTGTTTTTGCTGTAGTTGTAACATTTTAAATTTCAAAGAATTGTTTTATGTAGTAATAAATAACTTTTTGCACATTCACTCATTAATTAGATGCTACTGATCATATACAATATGGTTTAAGTTGAAAATATTAAGTTATGTCTGTTTTATGTCTTGAAGACTTCAGTGCCATTGGCAAAAGCTTGACCTCACAAAATACGCCCTCTTTCTTTCTTTTTTCCCAAACTTCTCCCACTACAGGTCACAGTTTCATTCAGAAATGCTCAATCTTCATGTTGTTGTTCCTGAAAAAAAGTGCAATAAACAGAATCAAGATAAATTAGATGATGTTTTATTACAACCAAGCCACTATATCCTCCTGAGACCCAGAAAAAAAGGTTTTTTTAATTTAGTTTTTTTTCATGTCATCACATTGTTTAGAGCACAAGAAACAAATGGTAAAAAAAACATTTTTGAAAAATAATATTATATTCATACGTTATGCTATGTCCTCTGTAGTGGACGCCAGGACTCAGTTGTTTAAAAAATAAAATGACATGAAATTATATGTATAGGAATAAAACGTAAATGTATAGGATGATTCTCAACTATGATGATTCTCAACTATGTTATGAAAGATATAACGGAATGAATTGATACACCATTTTACTTTATGCAATATGTGGGTAAAATGGCCATAAATGAATATTCCCATTCAATGCAATGTATCTATACACTATCTAATTTGCACATTAATGTGTTCTTGGAGCAACATTTAATGATAAAATAAGGGTAATAATTGGAGTAATAATTGGCAACATTTTAATAATAATAATAATATCTAATATTTCATAGGAATATTGATGTATAATTTATTTCCATATTCATTGTTGTGTCTCCCAGAATGCCTGATAAACATGATGTAAGTCCTGATGTCTCTACAGTGGACACGTATGAAATCAATGCCCTGTTCAGTAACAGAAAGTTTTTTTGTTTTTTTTAAACCCCATAACATTTTCCTGAGATGTTGGTTTATGAAATACAAATTGAAAAGTAGTCCGATTTAAATTATAATTACAATATATTATCATATTTCCTACATTTGATAACTCAATAAATGTCAGACATATTTAAAGACCAAGGAGAAGTGGTTTTCATGGGGAAACCTCCAAACATTTGGTGTCTCTGAAAAGCCCTGAATGTGCTCTTCACAGGACACCCAGGTGTGACATGACATGTATGATGTCAGAGAAATTCACTAAAATATAATGTCCACTACAGTGGACAAAAGTCTATTCCTGGGTCCCAGGAGGGTATGTGCAAAATAACAACAGTTATGTAATTTTCCATAGTGCTCTGCTAAGAGTTTTCCTCATGGTAATCACCTGATGATACTGGATCTCTTTCCCTCTCTAGGATCCCAAGAATAGCCAGGTTACTTTGTCTTGAATGACCTTCATCTTTTAGATTTGTGATATTGGGCAACATGTACTCAGTTTCTTCCTTCATCCCAGTCTTTGGATTTCAATAATCACACATGAGTTTTCTCTTGTAATGTTTTCCAGCACACATGATATGATAATCATCAGTTGTCAGAGCTCTGAGGATAATGATAGTGGCGGATCCAATACCCTCGGTCTGAGAAACCTGGAAACCTGTCACTCATCTGAGATCCACCAATAGCAAACCACAACCGTCCAACCAGCCAATCAATTCCCCACGGACTCAATCAAGCTTGTTCGTCTTGTTCCAGAAGCGTTTCAGTAGTCAAAAGTCTGGCTCTGATATTAGCAGCAATAGTGTTTGATTGTAACTAATATCTCTAATATCATCATCTGTCTCTTCCTATATCACTTCCCAGAATTCCCTCTTTCTCCTGTAGCTGTGGGAACGCTGCGTTCTGGCATCTGTGTGTTGGAGGAGTCTAATGAGTCTAACGAGACGTCTATCGCCTCAGTCTAGACGAACAGTTCAGGGGAGCGCGATCACAGCTTGAGTTCTGGAGAGACAGCACTGAAGTGACAGTTTTGCTGGTGTGTGTGTGTGTGTGTGTGTGTTCTCTAGAGTAGGGATATGTGAGTGTGATAATGTTGCTCAAGGATTCTGTCATGGATGCCTTCACAGCACAGCTGGATCCGTACAGATGAAGATGGGCTCTGTTCCAGAACTCAGAAAACTGTTTTCTAAAGCACCATCATGATACCATGATAGATTTTTTATTTTTTTTTGTCCCCAGTTTTGTCCAAAACATCAGCAAAGAGAGCATAAGACACGTGTGTGTGTGTGTGTGTGTGTGTGTGACGTTCATAAGCCCGCTGTACATATCTACATATCTATCACCGGGGACATATCTACTTCTTATTTCAAATTTCATTCAAAGGCTTCTCTTCTAATCTATCAGTGGTGATTGTAAACACTCAAAGGTGATTAAGGAGTCTAGAGAAATAAAAAATGAGCCATGAACCATAGGAGGAGAAATAATGAGGGCTTTAGTAAAAGAAAAACCAGAAAACACAAAAAGTGTCAAAAAGGAGCATGGTATAATATTAGTTTAGCTGCAGAGATATTCATCAACTAGACTTCAAATAATGCGTACAATTTTTTTTACAAAACCTGAGCTATCCAGTTAAAAAATATTGTTGTCTCCTCCATTGGCTATTCATGTTTGCTCATGAAATGACACAGCGGTCGCGTTAGTTCTATGGCTCTACGGCGGCTCCAGGCCCTGTCCTCAGCGGCTTACTGGCGGCAGTGGGCCTCGTCCCCGTTATAGCGCAAACCAAATCCCTCCTGGTTCTTAGGGCACGCACCGGCAGCTTGGCTCAGTGGGAACACGTGGAGTCCGTGAAGGCCGCCTCGGCGTGGGTGAGGCCCCGGCAGGCCACGCAAAACTCATGTTCGTCGGGTGGGTCGATGGGGCCCGCAAAAATCTGGCAGGTTGAAGCCATCGGATGCTTGGAGAAAAAGGTTGCTAGTCCTCCTGGTGCAGCTTCCACGATGGCAGCGTGAAGAAAGAGATTCTGATGCAATTCTCGCGCCCATCCATTTTATACTGCCTGCAAACCTGTATTTGCATACTTCGCGACAAAAGATTTCAACAAAAGTGGAGAAGGGAGGAGTTCCCGCAGCGTTAGCTTAAAAATTGCTTTTTTTCTGGATCGTGGCTGATTTGTAGATTGTACGCACAAAAAAACTCACTGTAAAACTGTATTGTCACATTTTTGCCAATTTCCCATTCATTTCCTATGGGGGTCCAAATGGACCCGAAGGTCCTGAGTGTGACTATCTGTCCCCAATTTTTTTGGGTGTTCATATACCAAGTACCAACAAAGTCACCAAATTTCGGACCATTCCGATGAAGCTATGATTTTTAATATTTTTTTATTTAAACGCTTCGGGTCCATTTGGACCCGAAGGACCCCAGAGGGTTAATCAATCAATGAAAAACTATAGAAACAAACTGAAAAATAGCACACAGAACTAAAATGCATGACAATCCCAGATAATCCCTTACAGTATGATGTTCTTTCTTCTAAAACATTAAATATATTTGGAGAAAACGTTTTAATTCATAAAATGAAAGTTAAAGGTCACCAAAACTTTTTTGTTACCAACATTTGTTACAAAAATACCCTTTTATTGTATTCAACAGAAGAACAGATCATACCGATTTGGAAAAGACAAGGTGAGTAAATGATGACAGAACTATCAATTTTGTGTGAACAACCTTCAGCATCATAATTGTTAAGATATTTCTTTTGAGAGTAGCTGCTCCTCAACATCACACTTTTAACATCACTCTTCATTTATCAGTACATTAATGAAAATCATCCCTTACTTGCCTTCATGCTGTTCTAAACCGGTACAGACATTCTACTGACTATGTTTGCAAGTGCATGTCAACTTATTCTACTATCCCTAACCTAACAGTCTATTGACAGTCTGCATTAATGATAGTTAGTTTACATGTAGTTGCAAAGTTACTTATAGTTACTATGTCTAAAGTGCACTATTGAAATAAAGGGTAACCGAACAAATAAAGCATCATAAAAGTAGTCCAGATTTGTCCACAGAAACCTCCTGAAATGTAAGTTACAACTAAAGCAAACACCACTGGAGATGTAAGAGAGACTCGACAGTTGTACCAGAAAGGAAGAATTTCAATTAATAAGAACTTTTGTGATATTTTGGTGCAATTTTTTGGTGCTTCACTGTCCACTGTATGGAAAAGAAAAGTGTGATGCATTTCTTTAAAAAAAGATGGAATAGACAAAAGAAAATTGTATGGACTGGAAACCACATGAGGGTGAGTAAATGGTTACAGAATTTAAATGTTTGGACTACATTTTTCTTTTACGCATTAGAGCCAATTTAACATACAATGCCATTCTAACTTTTGCCTGTAAGTCATATAAAAGTGTAAGAAGTTGCTTCAGTAAAGAAGCCAATAGGATAAATAAGCAGAAACTTCTCTCATATCGGTCTCTCAGCATTTCCCGTCTGTCTCTCCTCGCTAGTGAGCGACAGACAGCACTGAGTCAATTAAAAGCACACGCCTGTGGAAGAAGGGAGGGACTGAAGTTCCCCAGTGAGAACACAATATGTCTGAACTGAGAGACACACTCCCTCTGAGACTCCCTCACGACAGCTGTGAGCATCTCCAGGTAACAAGCCTTATTAGACACACACACACACACACACACACACACACGCATATCTGAGCATTTCAATAGTTCTGCTGTATCGTTACAAAATAAACTTAAATTATTATAAAAAAGAAACTTGTTCAGCCACATGACAGCATTATCTGGTCATTTATTTAGCAGTCACGAAATAATGAAAACATTCTCTTAAAAAAGAAATAAGCAATGAACTCAAACATCTTTTAATGTCTTAAAGACTATAATACAATATTCTCAGTATATTGATTTTGTTTGTACAAAATAAGAATACCTTGATGAAACAATGATTCTATTTCACACACAGAAAGCATCATAAAGTATCAGGACACACACACAACGAATCAGAGAAAGATGGATCTCTCTGATGCATCAGTTTCATAGGCTGTTGTTTTTTATTTATCATTTGTTTAAATGGAAGAGTTTGAAATGCAGTGAGCTTTTTAGAGCAGCACTTCAGATATAAAGAGTCAACAGGATATGGTCTATGCTTGTGGGTTTGAAATTACAAGACAGATACACATTTTGATAGAGTAAAATTGAGCTTTTGGTCTAGCTTAAAGTGTCATGAAACCCCCCCCTGTTTTAGCCTGGACGTTCACACCTCAGAGTTGGAAAAAGTCTCAAAGAATTGGCGTGTAAACTGTGGAAAAGTGGGAGAGTAGAAGGTGGGAAAAGGGGAGACAACAACCAATAAAACACAGAGCTGCAACACTTATTATACAGACACATGAATATTAAAATATGACCTCGGAGAGAATCTAACCCTTTATAACAAACTGCCTAAACGAGGGAGAAACGTTTTAAAGGTCTAATAATAATATTTTCATTACATTTACCAGCACTACAGTCTCTGAACAAATGATGTGTCAGTTTAACAGAAATAATAAAGGCATAGTTACTTTTTGATCAATTGTTCTTTGAATTGTTGGATTACATCCTTGTCTTCTGTGTATCAGAATAATCCATCGTGTCATCGTGTTCATGATCAGACATAGATGTCCTTATTTGCATATATATTTAATTTGAAGAAGACGTGCACACACACGCTGCTGGTTCATGTTTAGAGCACTAGAGGATATGAAATAAGTAAATGCGTTTGCTCCGGTCAGTATATGTACTATATGATCCGCATTGCGAGCAACATTAGAAACTCTCATGGCATGCGTGCCAATGGTTTTTTGAATTCTCCGCTGTGATGCGATCTCAACAAGCTCTTTCTCATGAATAAATGCAGCCTTCGGAGTGTGTGATTGGCTGCAGCACGATTCTACGTCAGCTAACCAATCACACACTCCGAAGGCGCTTCTACTTCACATTCCCTGACGGTGCCTCGACTCCACTTTTCAACCTGGAAGAACGAAATTGCTTGGAAAAACGCAAAAATAACCATTTTCCATTAATTGATAACATTTATGAGTGCTTTTAGTGTCTTCAGTGATGTGCAGCCTGTGCATATCTGTTCACATCTCAAAAAATGTGTTTTGGGGTTTCATGACCCTTTAAGAAAACAAGAGTTTGGGATGGAGAGTAATCATTTAGCACTCAGACATATAAATTGCACTCATAACATTTAGCACTCAGATCAGACAAACAATATCAACTCAGCAGTTCCCTTCGTTTCTGATGATCATATGTATGATGACGACTATCACAAAATAATTCAGCATTTTGCGAGGCTGTATTTCCAGTCCCAAGCTGCCCTTGTGTCTCCTTTCTGAGAGAGAAATAATAAATATGGATTTGTTCAACGTAGTTAAAGTGCACAAGAGTTTTGTTTGAAGAGCAAAACAATGTTGGGTAATATACATTAGATCAGGGGTTCTCATCTCTGGCCATCGAGATCAACTGTCCTGCTCCAACCTTGATCAAACTCACCTGCCTGTAACCTTCTAGTAATCCTGAAGACCTTGATTAACTCGTTCAGGTGTGTTTGATTAGTGTTGGAGCAAAACTGCAGGAAAGTGGACCTTGAGGGACCTTGACTGCATTCCAGTCCAAAATTGTCATGCCCTTCACTCGCTAACTTCCCTCCGTCTTGTTCACTCGGATATACGTCATTGATTATGTTGCATGAGTGCCCACTACTGGCAGAACCTTTGCAATAGGCGGAATTTGAACGTCCTAAGACCTTGATCACTTAGAATACACTATGCAGTTGATTTTTTGACGCCACAATCATGTTGCATTGTGGTATATGGAGCTGCCTGAAGTGTACATGTGAAGTAGACTTGCTCCCTCAGTCAAAATCGAGGGAGCGAGGGTCTGTATAAACTTCCCTCGTCCACTTCACGAAGTGGAACGCACTTCAAAATGGCGGCAGGGATTCCCACGAGGGGAAGTGCTTAGGGAAATTCGCAAGTGCGTGTCTTAAAGTGGACTGGAACGCAGCCAGAGTTGAGATTCCCTGCCTTATGCCGGGTTCAGACTACACAATTTTAGCACGATCTGTTTGACGTAGTGTGTCGTGGTGATTCGTAAACTGTTACGCTTCATGACAGAAAGTCATTTTTTTTCCAGTCCTTCTCGACAGGTTCCTTCACATCTGTGTGTTTGACCAATAGGAGCACAGAAGTTCTTCCGTACACAGCTTTCAAACATGGCGAAACGAAAGAGAGACGATGGTATTGGTGCAATGGAGGAAAGATTCGTGGAGCTATGGCAGACCTCCGACCTTATGATGTTTCCTTGAGGGACAACCATGACAGAGTGAAAAAAGATAAATGATAGCGGAGGCGCTTCAGCAAACTGGTGAGTAGGCTACATTTATTTTCAGTACTGCATAAAAATAAAAAAATATTGTGACGGGTCTCCTACTCTTCCTACTATGGCCAGCTAGTGGGTGAGACTAGGAGGCTCATCAATGAAATGATGTCCAGCTGTTCTTCCCTCTATAAACGTTTAGGCTTTGTTGTTATCGGGGTGTGCTAGCTTGCTCACGGTTGTTTTGTGTTTGGCTTCGGCTTCTGTTTGTTCACTTCATCCTTGTTATTAGTTTTAAATATTGTTCTGTCTGATACTTTTACATTATGTGTCTGACAGAAATTATATTTGATTACGTTTCTTTTTTTTTTTGTCTTACATATTTTTCTACTTATGCTAATACATATTTTTGGTTGCAACCTTACCAACCTTACTCTGTCCTCCTTTCATTTGTCACGGCTTTGAGCCGGTCATGACAAATATGGGTGCGAGTGGTGCGTCCCAGGTTCAGATCCCGGACGAGCCCCCATATTTGTCACAAAATTGTCAAATGAATGGAGGACATAGTGAGTTGGTTTGTAAGAATTAACATTTCTAAACATAAATAGAAAAATATATAAAAACAAGAAAACGTGGTCATCTGTAATGTCTGTCTGGTGCATGGATGTACCAAAGATAGAAAACAAAATACTCAAAAACTAATAACAAACGAAAGCCAAAATCAAACACAAAGCGACCAGGAGCAAGCTCAATCAACACTTACACAACCTAAACTTTTATCGAGGGAAGAACAGGTCGACATCGTTCCGTTGATGAGCCTCCTAGCCACACCCACTGGCCAGAAGTAGCATGAAGAGTAGGAGACCCGTCACGATATATATTTTACCTCAAGTTCTTTTTGGAAAATTCCATACTGTCCTCTTTGTGCAATCTAGGAACGTGTCCATTGTCAGGTTTTCTTTCTTTTTGATAGTTTTTCTAATGACAAGATATCCAGTGCAAAACACACCGCTTTGGTAGCCATTGTTTGTTTATGCTCACAATACCTGTCAGTCGATAGTTCCACCTTCTTGATTACATCACACACATCGTTAAAGACTGCAAGCAATAACTTGTCGGGAAGCAATGTGTAGTCTGAAATGTTGTTTATCAACAACACGACAAGAATTTAGGAGCCAAAATCGCATAATCCGACACAGTGACTATCGTAACAGACAAAAAATATTGTATAGTCTGAACCCGGCATTAGATTGTCATCGTGGTTCAGTCAGTATTACTAAAGGAGGTTCACTTACAGCAAACTGGAGCAAAGAGAAACTGTAAGGGAAAGAGACGTTTGCAATACATAGACACACAACATTGACAGAAACAGACAACATAAATCCAAAGATGATTTTCAAAAGAGATCTTTCCCAGACAGCAACATAGTGTCGGCCCAGATCCGGCCCACATCTGGTACCTGTGGAATCCAGGTGTGCCAGATGTGGGCCGACACTATGTTGCTGTCTGGGTTCCGTCTTGATTTGATTTAAGTTTTAGCACAGTGTTTTCACCCTGAATAGTGGTGGAGTTGTCGGGACCCCACTGCTGGCTGGCATGTAGGTAGTTATGTCTTCAGAAGGATTCTGTTTGTTTATTTATCCAGGAACCCAGCTGTGTTTGCTCTGCTGTGTGCCCGTAAATCCAAATCCAATACCCATTCCTTGTGCCAGCGAGGAATCAAAGTTGAAATCGATCTCTTCTCCTGACTCCATAATGTCATGTAGAAGTATAGACTCCATGTCACAGTCCAGGCTGCTATAGAATACATCCATATCCAGGTCAGGTGGGAGCCGCTCGTGTGGGAAGAGCTGATCCGGGTGGTGGGAGTTGTGGAAAGTGTTCCCAGTCCCCTGAGGTTGACGGTACAATCCGTATCCCACACTGTGCTGATGTGAATCGGTGTAAATATAGGCATGGGGTGGATGGTATGGGGCTGTAGTGAGATCGCAGGAGATTGGGTTTGGAGGAAGCGAAGTGACTGCTGGGAGATGTGCATTAACTGCGGGACTATATAGGTAAGGGGCTTTATGTATGTACGAATGCATGTGTCCATCATTGGGATGAGAGTGGACCATTGCAGGTCGAAAGTCCTGGCTTAAACTTTGAATGATGTTGTGGCTGTGAAACGGCTTGGAGGAATGGTTAGCAGTAGGGTCATTATTGTAAGCACCAACCATCATAGAGTGGACCTCATTCTCTTTCCCAAGTATCATGTCCTTGACAAGGAACTGGGATCCGATGGTAAGCAAGCTTTGTAGGGTGCTTGTGCCTTTGTGAGCATGCATACTACTGGAGTTCTCCTCTATAGTGTGCATGGAGGAATGGTGCTGAAGCATGCCTAGATCTGACTGGCTATAATCCCAGCCTTGCTCCTCGATGTCACTGGTGTAGAGGTAAGGAGGGTGTTTATGGCATGGGGATTGGTAGATAACCGTTGATCTGAGATCTGTAGGGTAGTGGGATGCAGGTGAATGAGCACTGGAGGGACTGGGATAGAGGCGTGGAGATGCCGAGCTGGATATCCTTCCTTCGTCAGGTTCCCCCAATTCCTCTGCTAGGATGGGTGATAGCCGACCACTAAGAGTTGACGCTGACGAGCTTCCGAGTGAATGGAGGTCCATCCAAGTCTCGAACTCCTCCTTAAGCACCACCTCATCTGCTCTAGACTTCCCAGTGGGACTGCAATGCTCCGGAGAGCTACAGAACCCTATCAACGTCTCCTCTGCTTTCCCAGCCATGTTCTTACGGTTAGTTCGGCCTTTCCTCTTCGGGGGCTTGGTGCCGTTGTCCACTGAGGCAGCTCGACGCCGGGGAGACTTTCCCAGCTTCCCTCCATCGGGATTTAGCATCCACCAGGAACTCTTGCCAGTTCCCTCATTCTGCACACGGATGAAACGTGTGTGCAGGGATAAGTTGTGGCGGATGGAGTTCTAGAGAAAAAAAGACGAAAGTTTTAGAATAATATAGTTACAAAAGAAAGGTGTTGTCTCTTGAGGAGAGTGAGGTTTACCTGCACAGCTATCTTTTTTACCAGATGGCCCCTTGTTACATTAACAAAAATGTATCTGAATCAGACAGATACATTTCATCTAATAGTGGATAAACAAAACAAACAAAAAGCAATAAACAAACAATTTATCAAGAGCAATTTTTAAGGGGACACTAATACAGCAAAAAATTGTACTTGTAGCGTACACAAAAAGGTATAGTTGTTTAAATATGAGTTAGGTTCATAGGTTCACTACGCGGCCATATTCTAATTATTAAATTATCTTGTGTCCTCCACACAGTATGTTAGGTTTCGTCTGAGACAGACAAGCCCATTGATCTGCCACTTAACATCATATTGAGCAAATCCCAACACAAGGCAGGTAAAGGCAGAAATCAGGCAGTGGACCAAAGCACTGTGAGGCAAGGCAGGGGGGACTTAAATTGTTTGTATTGTTACAGGGCAAATTAGTGTGAGACCACAATCCCATAAATTTTGGGTTTGGGTAAATCCTAACAGTAGTTTTTTAAAGCTAAAAGAGGGTTTGCACTGGTGCATGTTGTACATAAATCTGGCTCCATACTACTAGGTTCCTATTTAGCTACTGAATTAACTATTTTAAGTAGAGTTGTGGATTTATGCCAATGATTTATGTATTGCACAAAGAGACTTGCACCATTTGCTATTTGACTGAGATACAAAATGATTCATTCTGGTAATGGCTTATAATCGAAGCCAGTATGAATCAAGTCTGTTACAATACTCTCACACCTGGGAAGAACTGTCAGAATCAATCAAATCTGTTTCTGTGTTAAAATTAGGTTTCAATTCATTCATGTACAATTTACTTATATTTTCTAATTTTTCTACTTTCAATATTAAATTAAAATGGATGATACACAAATTGCATTGCTGTGAAAAATCCTTTTGGAACTTTTATTTTTAAGAGTGTGAGTACCAGTATAGGTCAAATGTACTTCTACTTTTATGTATACTTCTCAGTATAATTTTGTTGAGTATATCTTTGATGAGTAGAGAAAAGTAGAGAAAATTGAGGAGTTGGCCGTATAAGTGTGCTTTAATGGGGTGGATGTGGACTAATCTCTGGCTTCGGGATCTTTCCAGCCTGAGAGATGAAATGTCTCTCTTTCACGCTCACATCTCCTAATCTCAAATATTCATTCATTTCCTTCTTTTTACCTCAAGGGACGAATCTCATTGGTAAGGCTATACCTCTCACTGCCAATCCAGCATTAAAATGTTCAGTGGAAAGCTGATATTCTTAAGTGCTCTTAGTAAATCTGTTCTTTCATTGGAACAGATTTTCAACTTATGCCATTCATTGAACCGATATAATCCGTCCAGTCACTCAAACACACAGAGCATAGTTTTCAAAGTATTTACACTATTATGGGGAATTAATCTATGAATGGCATGAACATCAACAAGCTTGTCTACTAGAGTAAGACAAAACTGTGACGTTTGTGTTAAAAGAAAAGAGAAAAAGAGTTGGCTGCACTGGAAAGGTCATCCATAATAGACCTGCGGGAAATTGTGACAGTAATGCCAATTGAATAAAATAAAACAATCTAAATATAACACTTAATCTGCTTTGACAAAAATTAAACGTAAATGTTTTGTTCTTTATTTTTGTTGAGCTAGAGCATAATCCCTGAATGGGCGTTTCAAGTAATGAATTAGGTCTCAGAGGTACATCCGAAACAAAAGGTTTCCTAAGGTAACAATAGGAGAGTATCCATGGAAACATGAAGAGAAAAGAGAGACGGAATTCATCGGTGGAGGTTTTGGACAGACAAACAGGGATCCTTATTATGAAGCTACCGTAAATCAGGGCAGTTTTTAAAATGTTGTTCCTAACAAATTTGGAAACTGGAAATAACTGCTAACTCTCATTGATATCCCAATTAATTCTCCTGAGTATTACATATAATTCAAGGCTAATCCTTATTATGAAAATGGGTGAATAACAAAGATTGCACTTATTAGAGGTGCACTACTTTCTGAGAATGACTTTGAGGATGTGTTGGATAATTAGTAGTGGTTAACAGATCGTTCAATAATGAGATATACTGAATGTTCATTTAGACATCATGTGTGCAGCCCAGAGGTAAATCTAAGTGTCTCTCCGAGGCATTTCCCAGTCCAGGAGGGAAGAGCTGCTGGTTACGATAACTGGTATTGACACTGTGTCCACTCCTGTTAGACGAGAGACGAGAGGCCGTGTCAAACTCTATACACTCAACATCCACTTTCTGCAGCGCTACTAAAACACTTCCAGGGACTTTTAATTAACCACAGACCCTGGCGGCACAAATTAACAAAATACTTCCTCTTTTACAAAGGACATGTTACATTTCGGAACTCATTAATGACTGAAAGGTAAAAAAAATCTTCCATGGCACAGTCTTTAACAGTTTAAAACCATCAAAAATGGTTAGACAAGTTTTTTTCCCCCAGTGCACAAGAAGCCACAAGAGAAATATTTACTCAGCACTCAACACTATCACAAATGTACAAGCAAAATGTCTTAAGTCCCCCTGTAGTCAGTAATTTTATCCCTTCAATACTCATCTTTGATCACCAAAATGACATATTTAAAAGTTTTTTCCTTGAAAAAAATGGTCATGCCTTAAAATATCTTGAATGTAACTCTACACCCTTGCCTCATTTAGTATGCGGGGTTCTATGAATATGCAAATGAGCCCCGCCTCCACTCACTCACTCAGCTCAGAGATCCACTGGATGACGATCACACGTTGATCTGATTGGTTACAAGGTAGTTTGTGACGTCAGAAACACCAGTTTTTGAGACTGACTGTTTTTTAGATTGTCTTTGGTTCACTGCAGTTTTAAGGAGAAAATACTCAGCAATGCTGTCGACTTATGAATTTACACATGGTTAATCTTAAAGCATATTAAAAACACCACATAGACATATAAACAACATTAAAAGCTGGATTTTCACCACAGGGGGCCTTTAAAAAACAATCTTACACATCCATATAATCTTTGCAAGGATAAGGTAGACTGGTTTTCCCTGGTGAATCCTGGATCCAGTGCTCTGTTGAGACTGTGTCAATAACAGCAAGTATTTTCTTTAATGAACTCAGAGTCATGGTAAGTTGCTTTACTCCCTCTTTGATTAAGGTTTGTTGCCTGGAAAAAACATGAGCTGAACCCCTGAGCAAGACATGTAAGCAGTAAAAGTGAAGCCAACGCATTTCGATCGCCCCCTGGTGGCTGGCTGCAGTATAAGCCATAAACTCCGCCCTCTCCATGTAATCAAATGGGATGCAAGACAAACCTAAAAAACCCTATTACACTTCATAATTTTTTTTCCAGAGATGCTATCGTCCTTTTAGGTAGTTTTCATTATGCTGATGTATGTTCAAGTGTTCGTTTTTCCATTAAGTTTTGTGTCAGTTAGTTATTTGATGCTACGGTGTATAAAACGGGCTGTGACGTCATGATTTACAGCTGTGCTAGCGAATGAGTCTGCAGGAGTGTTTAGATCTAAACCCAATCAAACATAGGAGGGTTTATGCGGGAATGAGATTGGGTTGCCATTGAAAAAGCTGGCATCTCTGGATTTCCTCCTTTCTCACTGCGTTAAGTAGATTGCCATAGTGAGGACAGCTGGAGCTCTTGCCTCCAGTCTTGTTTGTGCTTAATTGCTGATTTCTCTTTCTTTGCTCCAGGGAATGTGTCCCATAGGGCCAGATACTTACAAGCACCATCACAAGACCCTGTGCCATCCGGACACCATTTGCCACCCATCTGTCTGCTTCAACCACACCCATAGTGATGATCCCAGTCCTCTAAACCAGTCCAGAAACCCATCTGACTCAACAGTGCTGTCTTTTCATTACTTCTTGTAGAGATTACACCTTAAAAAACACTGGGTTATTTTTGGGTTGTTTTCAACCCAAGGGCTGGGTAAATATAGAACAGAACACGTTGGGTTAATTTTACCTAGCAAATTGGGTTGTTTATTTAACCCAGCATAGTTGATTAATTTTTACTATAATACTAGCTTCTGTTTAGATTGAAAAGATTGACGCGACACTCAGTGACTCGCATCGCACCCCTGTATGTTGCTTTGCATACTATTAAACCATATACAGCACAATAATGAATTTATGGATCGAATAAAATGTACACAAACCTGTATTTTACCGAAGACATGCATAAATAAATAAATCATAAATAACTCAGTTATTATAAGCCAGTTATATCTGACCCAGGAGCTGGGTAACACAAAAACTACCCAAATACTGAAGAAATAACCCCCAAAATTACCCAAAAGTTTCAACTCAGGATTTGGGTAGAAAAAATAACCCAATGTTTTTGGGAGTGTAGACTCCACTAAAGATACTACTCAACTCCAGCCATCCTTTGAGCAGGTGATCCGCCTGAAGGGCATCGATCTACTTTTCACGTCTGGGCTTTTGAGGGTTTGGGAAAAACTTGAGTCAAAAGGTTTTGCAATAAAATTCTAGCTGACGGCAGAAGGTCTGGACTCCATCGCAGCTTTCATTGGCCATTTGACTGGCATTTAAAGCAACCAATCACAGTTTGTTTTGTTCAGTGTCATGTTTAGGGGTGTGGAAATGTAAAGTCAATGTACCTAAAATAAGAACTCTTGGACATATTTTAAAGAGTCTATGCCTTGAACTTTACATTCAGTTGATGCTGATAAGAGCTCATTGTCACAGTTGTAAACACAATGACTTTCACATGAACCGCACTAACAGAGCAATCGCACCAGAGTTCGCTTTAATCCAACCAAACATGCCAAGTGTGAACACAACCGGAAATAATACTGGCCAAAAAAGCTAAAAAAAAAAAAAGGGGAAAAAAAGCCAAAAAATCATGACATAGATCTTTTAAATAGTTATATGAGAATATAGAATGATAAATAAATAAATAATAAATAAATCATTATATGTTTTTTCAAACTTTTCAAGAATTTGAGCTGCATTTCCAATTGACTCTTAAAGGTTTTTAAAAAAATTTCTGGCCACACACTCAGACAAAAAAGGTACAAAAGCTGTGACTGGGGCAGTCCCTGTTCAAAACGTGCATCATGTACATAATTTACCCCTAAAAGGTGAATATTAGCACCTTTAAAAGGTTATAGCCCCAGTGTCTGAGAATATTGAGATACTGTATAGCATTATAATGGGGCTATAAAAAGTGTCAGGCATAAAAACAATTGTGGTCAAGACTGTGTACCAAATGCACACAAAGGAGCCACATAAAACCTTTTTCTGAATGGCATGGAGCCATAATAATATGAGCAGACGTGGGAGAGAACTGGGAGAATGGTGGGTGATTCTTGGCAGTGTTAATTGGCCGGCTGTGTTTCCCGCAGGAGCTGTGTGTGTGTGTGTGGGTTAGGGAGATATAAATAGCGTCTCCAGATTAGCTGAGCATCTGAGAAGCAGACAGGAGATCGGAAAATCCCGAATCCTGTGCCAGTTTGACTCCTGGGATCCCCAGTCCACACAAACCCGGATCAAAACACAATAATCACGTCAGCGGGAAACCTCCTCCGCTTTACAGAAGGACACCAGCAACAGCTTCTCATTCACAGAAACACGACTCTCATTTCCTTCAGTGCCAAGGTCAGAGTCCATCTCTAATCTCAATTCACTCTTTAATTCATTCAAACCAGACATGTGAGGTGTGTGTAGTACGGAAAACACATAATCCTCGTCGTGAAACTGCATGTCAGTCCAAAAGCCCTTGGATGTTGTATATATGAATGCTGCCGACATGATCTCAATAACATTTGTAGGTGACGTCCCAAAGATTTGTTTTTAATGACCCTACAAGTTCATTAAACCATCAAAATATGAGGACAATATTTTATATATTTTAAATATGAGGGACGAACAAAACACTAAGTAAGGGTTAATGCCCAACGAGGTGTCCATTGTCAGGTATTAAAGGAGAACTCCGGTCAATTTTAACATTGAGCTCATTTTTTTGTAAATTTGGAGTGCTGTCAGTACAGAGAACAACGACAAAAATCGGTGTTGCCTACACCGTGTTATCCTCTTTTTAAAATGTGCACCCTGTTGACTTCAATGGGGCAAGTTTTAAACCTGCTTTTAGCCTCTTAACATCCTTGATGTGTCATTACAAGTTCATCATTTCTTTGTATGCTAGTCTGGACATCATTTGCACTATTTGTCATGTTTCTTTGCATTATTTTTAGAAATAAAACAATCGACTGCAGTTTTCCTGGGCTGGACATCACGTTTGACCACTACTGTATACAGTGTGTTTTTAGCACCCAGACAGCAACATATTTTTGGCCCAGATCCGATCAACGTCTGGGCCGTGTGGAATCCATGTGTACCAGATGTGGGCCGGATCTGGGCCGAAAATATGTTGCTGTTTTCTATGTGTGGAGATACACTGAAACATACTGACTGGATCTAAAAAAATTAAGCTTTTAACGAATGTCTTTGTCAAATTTGACAAGATTTGTGTCTGAGTGCTGAAATTGTAACCTTGCAAATCTTCAGTTCTGAATAGTCGTCAGAAGGTTCATGCATCTCTAACGCTGTATATAGCCTTCATAAAAGTTTTTACATTTCAGATCTTGTAAGTATGCTGTTTATTGTTTCTATTCAAAACTGCATGTGTACATTTCTCATATGAAAGTCCATTTGGACATTGCCAGCTCTCATTTTAAGGTCAGCATCCCCATAAATAAATAAAGCTCAGACACTCAAGCCAACATTCAGACTGTATGACTTGCCCCAGTCATGCTTTAATAACACACACACACACACACACACACGCACGCACGCATGCAAGACTGGCACACCGGGCACAGTTGCTAAGGAGACCCACGGGAAAGGGGGTTCTTGTTGCCATAGCAGCCTTTTCCCTCCCATCCCTATGGAAGTGGGTGAGATTCGGTGGGATTTACTCATGCATGATGGGAGAAAGCAAAGGATACAGGTTGCTTGACTTGACTTTAACAAAGACTTGACTAATAATGCTAATGAAATCAGTTTATTGAACTAACCCGTTGCCCTGGTTTACATGCAAACCAATGACCCTGCAATGCAAGAACACAAGACTTCATTAACGTCAGGACAACCATTGATGGATCCGACTCGGAGTAGTTGTTCTGTTGATTATGAAGCATTAAAAACTATATCTGCACTCTGCAGAGTGGCCATCGTGTGCAGTGCTGACGCAGCCTGCCCAGCGGCGGAGAAAGCGCGACCGAGCAGTGTTGATGTCATGCGGCAGGCTTTAGAGGGCAGAGCCGGTTTTGCACGCCGTCCAGCAGAGGGCGGGCAAAGGTGGGCTGCTATCGCCTCTTCAACCGGCGGAAGCGAATGGTATCCTCTGTTCTTAGCACCGGCAACAGTGGAGAATGCCGGAGAAACAGAAGAGCGCATTCGAGCTGAGAAGGGAACGTTCCAAGCTTTGGCAACTTCTTCGTGTAACTCAGGAAGAAAGGGTGCCGGTTTGGACTCTCCCCAGGAAGGAAGAAACCATCCAGCCGGTTGGGAGAGGGAAGCTCAGGCGTAGACCACTCGAGGCCGAGGCTCGCCGCGGCCAGCGCGAGTACACGCATTAGCTCCATCTCGATGCTAGCTCTTTTGCTTGGTTTACGAGCAGAAGGCGCGAGATCCACAGAGCTCGCCCAATCCTCACTGCCTGATGCCAGCAGAGAGCAGGTGTCATCTTCCCCAGACGCGGCTTTCAAGTCAGCATCCTCGATAGAAGCGGCGGCGGACCGCGGCCGCTGTGCATCAGGAAGCGACTCAACCGAAGACGGCGAAGCAAGCGGGCGAACCGGCGAGCTTTGGCGGGCTGGAGAAGGTTCCGGGACCCGCTGAGCGTGACGCTTTTTACGGCGCGGCAACGCAGCGGGCGGAAGTGCAGGCTCAGAGAAAACTGCCAGATGAGTCCTCAGAGTCGCCATAGGCAGTAGCTCGCAGTGAGGGCAGCCGCCGTCGGCGAGTGCGAGCGCTGCGTGATCTTCACCCAGGCAGGAAACGCAGATGACATGGCGGTCCCCGTCGCTGAGTGGGGCTCTGCACGAGCCGCAAGAAGGCATCTTTAAAAAAGACGCAAGCTCTTTTAGAGTGTGTGTCGTGCCGGCAAACACACACACACACAGAACAGAGAGTAAAAGGATATAGGCGCCGGATAGCGCAGCGGGAGCGGCAGTAGAAGGCGGCGTGGCCAGCGGCTTCAGGTGATGGCTCGTCCCGCTGAAAGGCTTCTTCAGATGGCGCGGCTTCTCTCTCGGGATCCAACGATGCGTGAGCTTCGCTGAAGAGATGAAAAATCAGATATCAGCTGCCTCCGAGCCTTATTTATAGGCCTAAGCCACGCCCGTTTCGGCGGGATGTGACTCATTGGATCTGACGTCACGATAGGCCTCGCTCGATAGGCTGATGCAGTTGCCGCAGAGCAGCCAATGGGCGCGCGAGCTGTCTCGCCTATGCCTGCATGCTGCTGCAACGCGTTTTGCATTAATACAAAATTATAGGATAATTTTTTGGCTTCAATATCTCGTGGAAAAGAGGTTTTCCCCGAGCGTAAGATACTTACGCAGTACGAGAGACCTTTTTTTACTTAGTATTTTTGTCTGGCTTCCATTCCAAAATAGCTAAAAATTCTTGAAACAATAAGCATTTACTAGATAAGTAAAATAAACTTATCTTCTTTTCTGAAGAAAAAAAAAAACTAAATAAGTGAGTTTTTGCTTAAAACAAGCATAATTATCTGCCAATGGAGTAAGAAAATAATCTTAATTTAAATTGAAAACAAGACTATTTTACTTTTTGACGTCCATCCGACTCACCTTCTTCCCGAAACTCAAAAAAGCCCACAATTAAGTCTCTTTGAGTTGGAGTCTGATAGTAACTGAGTGCAGAAGGGGGAGTAGAGAGAGGACTGGCTTTCAGACATGGAGAAGAGAAACAAATGAGAAGCATTCATCTCTGAGACCCTGGACTCGAGACGCTGAAATATTAATGTGCACTTCAGCTCAGACTGCTGAGTCCAGTGTCTGCGCTGAAAGCTCTCGAAGACCAGCGTGAATGTCTGACGCACGTCTGCCAGCGTGTGTTTGAAAGATTGTGGAGGTCGAGACCTTTAATGGAGTAAAACTAGGGGTGGGAGATACTGACAAAAATGAATATCTCGATATTTTTTTCCAATATCTCGATATCGATATTCAGACGATATTTTTGCCATCCTTCAAAGAAATGTGTGCAAACTGGCAAAGAAGGTCCAGTTGGTCTTTTGACTTGCTGCATTTGACCTATTATTGTAGGCTATAGAAAAAAAAACAATAAAGGAGCTAACTAAACAGAATCTGAGGTAGCCCCTACTTTTTCCACTTACAAAAAAAAAAAAAAAAACGGAACTAGGCACCTCTTGCAACAGTGATTATTAAATCAAACAACAATATTGTTGATGATAAATTCAAAGTAAAAAAAATATTTTCAAAACGCTATAAATCCATCCATTTTTTCCCCAAAACGCTATAAATGCATCTTTTTTTCCCCAAAAAATTTATGGTTGGTCTTTTAAAAAAAGTCTTTTGTCTTTTATTTTTCGTGTTTGCATTTATGAGGAAAAAAACAATATTATGTGACAGTTCTCCATTATGGACGCGAGCGCTCTGAAAGCAGCACTAAAAGACTTTCAAACTTTCACAGAGACCTCAAAACAGAAAGCACAAAGCCTTTCTTTAAAACGAATTTCGTTTTGTATTAATTGTATCTTAATTTTAATACATTTTTCATTAACCAATTTCCTGGATTTAATACATAAAAAGTAAATATAGGCTAGCAATCACAACATAAGGTGCTTGCCTTGAACTGGAGATTATATCATCATGAACCGAACCGTAGCCTACTCGCCTCACAGGCCTAAAAAATATGAAATATATTTACAGAAAGCTGGTTCGAAACAAAACCATCCAAAACAAAATAAAACTATGTAGCCTAAAAAATGTGCATTTCTCTGGTGCGTTCACTAGCCTACTGCGAAGATCGCGAGTCAATATCGTCAACTTCATCTTTGCAGCCGACACAGAAATTAATAAACAATTCAAATGTCTTATTGCAATATTTTACATATTCATAATCATTACTTTTGCTGGTTCTTTGAGGCAGCTTTTTAGGTTTATGGCGTTTAAGAAAAGAGCTCTTCACGTAGCTACAAACACCGTTTCACCAAGGCACAGCGGCCCTTCAGCACATAAGAACAAAAAGAGAAAAAGCACGGACTTACTAATTACGAAACTTTGATGTGGTTGAACAGGTGAAACAGTCACAAATTCCTCTGCAACTCAAACCTTCTCAGTACGAGTTATGAAGGAAGAGAACAGCATTACAGTTTTCAGCGCGTCCTCCTCTGATTGCTGTGTTGTGACTGAAAAAGTGCGTGCAGGAGCACATGCGCAAAACGTAGGTTTGTAAAATGTCCTTTTGTAAAATTACATATGATAAAATAAAAATAATTCATATATCATTTTAAAAACGGTTTTGCGCATGTGGTTCTGCGCGCACTATTTCGAATTTACGTATGAATGTGCGTTTTTGACGACGCGGGACCATGGGCTGGGCCACTCGGAGGTTACTTCCGGGAATAGTACTGCCATACAGTATTAAAAATCGCTACATATAATTGTTTAGAAGGTTATAGTGTGCGTTATTTGTTTTCTCTTTAACTTCTTTCAGCTCTTTTCATGTTTGGGGGGTCGGATTGTACAAATGATGAAATATTCGATATCCCAATTTTGCATATCGTCCAGACAACAATTTTGATATTATCTAAATGATATATCTCCCACCTCTAAGTAAAACACACACACGCACAGGCTGACACACACTAACATCTACAGCACAAAAGCTTTCTGAAATCACCAGTTACACACTGCCAAAAGTAAATAAATAATAATAGTATTAAAAAATCATACTAACATTGGCTACAATTAAAAGCATTCTGTATTGTATATTGTACTCCTAATGTTCCAAAAGAGAATCCAAAAATTGTGGTCGAGAGGAACGGTGAGATTTTGAACCCACGATTCAAAGCTCTATTCAAGCCAAACACGAGGGGTCGTATCATTAACGGTCTGTAGCAAAACCAATAATTACCCACATTATTATCCTTTAAACAGCAGCTATTCTGTGTTTCCATCTGTGTTTAGTGTGTAATGTTGCTGTGTGATCATGAAGAAGCTCCAGTTCTTCTCTATATCAGTGTCAGTGTTTCTGAACTCCTGAAACGCCTCCACTGTAGTCTTGAGTTTCTTCCGGGAACATTACATAATTATTCATCATAATTATTAATGCGCATAATAAAGGGGCGGGGCCTGGTTGAGTTAGTTAGTAGTGTGTTAAACTGGTGGTTATGGTAAGGGGCGGGACATTTCCCAAACACACTCGAAGTGCTCGACCAATCACAACACACTGCTCCAGCCGACCAATCAGAGCACAGTGTGCTTTTCAGAAGGTGGGGCTTCATAGAGACAGGAAGTAAACAGAGCGTTACTGACAGACTGGGAAGAGAGGAGCGGCAACAATGGAGAATATGAGGAGAATAATCAACATTCAAGCAGGAAAACCTGTTCTAGTAGAGCCTGAAACTACAAGACTTTGTTAAAGGGCAGAATATGGGCTCTTTAATTTATATTTTGTAATTAACTATTCTTAAGCCACTTTTCCACTGTCAGGCTGAACGCTTTAACGGTAAGGACGGTATTCCAGTTATATTTTCACTTGAGCTTGGTTTGGTACGCCACAATTACAAACCGTTCTCGGCCCGGGATTCTCATCACGGTTGAATAAGCAACGAGAAAGGTTTGGCCAGACTGAGAAATAATGGCTGTAGTTTGTGTCCAATAAGCCAGACTTTTGACATTCACACACAGTTAAGTCTGCTACACACAGCCTAGAACCTTCTGATCAAACAAAACACACTTCTTTACCGTGTTCTTTATGATGCATGAGGGTAAGTACAGCTGAAATCAATAGCATGACCTACAACAAAAGATGAAAGTCCATTCACTGCACATCAGTCTTTGAGAAACGTTTTCCAGGCAAAACCAAAGAATTATGTGTAAAATATGTGTAGACTGCAGAATTAAAATCCATCAAAAAGTGATGTTTTGCAGAGGGTATACATTTCAGTTTTGCAAACTTCTGTCTTATAATTCTGTTGACATCTCTTATCTTCTCTTCTCTGATGACGAGGTCGGGGCAACCTGTCACTCACATGAGATCAGCCAATAGCAAACCACAACCATCCAACCAGCCAATCAATTCCCCACAGACACAATCAAGCCCCGCCCACATTTGTTCTTGTTCCAGAAGCGTTTCACTCAGATATACACCAAAAGGTTGTATTTGATTTATTTATCTCTTAATTTTTTTTAAATTGTTATCTATACCGATTAGTCACCGAATTAAAAGTAGCATCTTTGGAGGGCTTCTCAAACAATGTTTGAATATGAAACAAGAGCACATTTGGCGGTGCAGGATAAAAGAGTGCTGTTACGTACCTTGAGCAAGTGTGTTATTCTGAATGTCACGTTCACTGGTCAGTAGATTGCTTCTAGTGTCAGGTGATTTGGGAATCACATGTTTCCGCAGTCCTTTCCATATCATTTTTCCATCTCTCTTTCTCTTGTCTCACACAAAGAAAGAAGAAAGCCCCTGTGGCCACGAACTCTGACCTTTAATGCAGGTTCACTGCCACAGTAAAGCAGCAACGAGACGCTCACTTCACACACGAACCCTAGACGGACTCAAAGGAGGAGACCCGAGCGAGGAAAAAGGGGGATTTTATGACTGTTTGAAGCGTGATCACAGTTCACTTTAGTTATATGGAAACGAGCAGAGTAAACATTTTATTTAATGTCCGTTAGAAGAACTGTGGTTTGGAGCACATGGGGTGCATTGATGACATGTGTTTGAACTATTCATACACAAGACTAAAACTGAGGACTGACTGACTCAAAACAGCCTGAAAAAGACTGAATCCACCAACAAACAAAAAAACAGAACCTTGAATGTGCAGACAGCAAAGAACTTCTGGAAAAAGACAGATTAAAGGAGAAGTTCACTTCAGAATTCAAATTTCCTGTAATTTACTCTCCAGGACGTCATCCAAGATGTTCATGTCTTTCTTTCTTTAGTCGAAAAGTTTTTATTTGTGATTAAAAGTGTGTAAATGTTTATTTCTGTTATATATGTCGGCTGGTTTGTCTAGATAAGACTCTTATTCCTCGGCTGGATCGTGTCGAGACTTTGAAGCTGCACTGAAACTCACATCTGGACCTTCGACCCGTTGGACCCCATTGAAGACACTATATGGAGAAACACCCTGGAGTGTTTTCCTCAAAAACCTTAATTTCTTTTCCAGTGAAGAAAGAAAGACATGAACATCTTGGATGATGTAGGGGAGAGTAAATTATCAGGAAATTGTAATTCTGAAGTGAAGTAATCCTTTAGGAGAACAGATGAAAGATGGAGGGAAGAGTTGCAGAGATGAAGAGCATGCGAGCTCAGAGTTTACATGGATGGAATAGCAAACATCCAGTGTTCAGACTGACCTACTTTCCTCAAGCGAACACAGACGGGCTCAGGATGGCCACATCTCAGCCGTGTGAACCTGAAATACTCCTGAAGAACTGCTCAGGTCTCCTTCGGTGGCTCTGGGTGTTTGTGCTTCATATTGAGTGCTTGGTTTATTCACTGCTTGGCTGATTGACTATGTCTAATCCTACACGATTCCCATAGAGGATAACAGGGCCAACACTCACTCATGTGCAGACAGTGCCAGAGCTCGAGTCTTAAAGGGACTCACACCTCATGTCAGTCCAAACGTGTGCATTTCTTCCAGTGTATTTTGTGGAACACATTAGAAGATATTTTTTTAAATAAGTGCATGTTTGGTTGGATATAAGCGAACTCTGGTGCGTGCGGTTCGTGTGAATAAGTGTGACGCTGCATCTGGAGCAAACGAGTGGATCGAGACCCTGAAAAGATGCTCTCAATCCACTTCCAGATGAACTCTGGTGCAGTTCCACTCGAATATGAACAGAACACGGACCAA
The DNA here is from genome assembly GCF_963993115.1 of Abramis brama. NCBI lineage: Eukaryota > Metazoa > Chordata > Actinopteri > Cypriniformes > Leuciscidae > Abramis > Abramis brama. The sequence goes on along the minus strand of NC_139979.1, from coordinate 35,399,511 downwards.
ACACATCTAAACCAAGCCTAAACAGGACGTGATGTCACGAGACCCTAAACAGGACGTGATGTCACGAGACGAGACCCTCGGAACCTCGGATAACCCCGGTGTGTGTACAGCCTCACACACACACACACACCCATCACCACAGACACTCATAACCGTGCACTGTGCTCTCCACCCCTCACTCCACACACTGGAGACTGAGAACATCAGCAGGACCCGTTGCAGGATCTGCTGGATCAGGAGCTCTGTCTGTGGAAGAGAACTACATTACCCTGGAGAACATGTGACTACTGTAGAATACAGTGAAAACCTGTTAACTGGAGAACTGTAAGTTACTTCACCATATAAGTGCACATTCACAGTCCCTGTGCAATACATCACATATGATTATATATTTTATATCAATTATTTTGTTTCTTCTAATTTTTGTTATCAGTAAATGTACATTAGAGTGTTTTCAAGTTACTTTTAGTTCATGTTGCATTATTTTAGTGTCATGTTTGTTACCCTGATGATGTATGTGAGTGTGTGTGTGTGTGTGTGTGTGTGTGCGTGCGTGCGTGCGTGTGTGTGTGTGAGAGTGTGTGCTGATGGACTCCTCAGGGAACATCTCCTGTTAATAATTCAGACGAGGCTTATCATCCAGTAATCAGCAGATTTCTTCTTAATTGCATTGTGTTCTGTTCCTTTCAGAGGACGTATAGATAACTCGTCGCAGACACTAACTCGTATAACTCCTCTGTTCCTCACTCTCCTTAAAGATTACACGTTAAAAAAGAAGTAGCTCTTTACTTAAAGCCTATGTATGCTCTATAAAATGTAGCTTATTGTTGAATTGCTCTTGAATTCTTGAATTCATCTTCCGAGTGCAATAGAAATCATGCGTATGTTATTCAGCTCTCAGCGCAAGGCTGTTTAATATAACAATATTAACAGTAAACATATTATGTTGCTGTAGAAGTGACATTAACCTTGTTGGTTCTTTACTGTCTTTCATCACGTCTTATGTTTTATATCAATCATGAAAATTTTAAGAAGGTGTGAGACGAGGATAAAACCATAAAATATGTAAAAGAGATATGTAATAGATTTAGCTTTTTTTTTTTTCAGAAATATGAGCACTAACACAATTGTGTAGTTTATTGAATATAAACCATAATTACGTTTTTTCAATAACAATAATAAATGTCTCTTATGGCTGATTAAAATGTATATTTGGCATCATTGCATTCTAAAATACATATTCAAAATAAAACCTATTTTAAATTGTAATCATATTTCACAATATTATTGTTTTTACTGTATATTTGATCTAATAAATGCACTCTTGGTGAGCAGAAGAGACTTTCTTTCAGAAACATCTTATTTATTCCAAACTTTCGACCGGTATAGAGCAATAACAGCTCATATTTGACGATGATAAATATCATCAAAGGACGACGCAGAGAACTTGAAGCGCTTGGAGTGCACGAATCTCAGATTGTGCTTTTGTCAGATGCTTTTATCCAAAGGCACACATTTGATCTCTTCACACTTCTGCAGGGAGCTGAAGCCGTGACCTTGTGTTGATCTGAATGATCTTCTGTTTGAGTCTCTTATTGTACAGAAAAACAGCAAACCTCCTCCACATACAGCAGTTTTCCTTCATTTTTCATCTTTTGCACTGTTACTGACTCCGTCTTTCTCGATAATGCTCCGAGAATAAACTCGATAAACGCTAAAAAAAATTCGATAAGCTCTGATAATGAAGTTTATCTCTAATGTTGTGATGTTCATCAGACTCTTTGTGTCAGTTTTCTACACACATGCTTCATTACTGGTCTCTTATGACGCACAAATATCTCAAATAAATATTAGACAACAGATGTTACAACCAGTGTTAATGCATTACAAGTAAGTTATGTAATCAGATTACTTCAAGTAAGTTTAAATTTACTACAAAATATCTGAGTTTCTTTTTCAGAGAAGTAACTCAAGTGACTGTGTGTGTGTGTGTGTGTGTGTGAACAACGTGATGATGGTAGATCTAGACTGAATGTGAGCATTTTCTCTCACTGACCCAAAAACAGATTCAATATTCCTCAAAATGAATAAAAATACTGAAATGCAAACTCAGAAGATTAGAAATGAGAAAAAGTAACGCTTTACTTTCCATTAAAAAGTAACTCAATTAGGGACTTATTTGGGGGGGAGTAACGCAATATTGTAACATTACTTTTAAAAGTAACTTTCCGTAAATACTGTGTTTGTAAGTGTGAACCGGTTTACTCTTTCTTTCATCTCTCTCTCTCACTGACTCTTTGCATCATTACAGACCTTAAAGACATGTTATAAATAACACTCCAGTCACTTCACATTACAGTCTGACTGACGGCCTGCTGACCCAACACACACACACACACACACAGACCAGAGATGGAGTGAATGAGCACAAGGATGGGTGTCGCACGATACACTCTTTACGGTTCATAACCTGATGACTATATGATGCGGAGAGTATATGATTGAGCGTGATATTCCACCAGGTCCATGACAGTATTATGATATACATGTACCACCAGTCAACTATTAACTATAGGAGACTTACAGTATTTTCACTTCAAGGGAAACAAATAAATTAGTTTGAGGAAATTTGAAGAAATAAACAAGTGTCCTCTTCACAGTCTGCTGTTGTTTTGCAGTGTTTGAAAGAGTAGATAGACGAGTCTCAGCAGAAGAGCTTGTTTAAACGACTCAATCAGTCACACACACACTACTGATGACATCATGGGATCAAAGAGATCAAAGAGAGGATCATGATGGCATCATGGGATCCAGGTAGCCAATCAAAGATGACAAATCAGCTCTTCTGTCATGAGCATGTGTAACATCTGTGTAACATCTGTGTAAGATCTGTGTAACATCTGTGTAAGATATGAGTAACATCTGTGCAAGATCTGTGTAAGATCTGTGTAAGATCTATGTAACATCTGTGTAAGATCTGTGTAACATCTGTGTAAGATCTGTAAGATCTGTGTAACATCTGTGTAAGATCTGTGTAAGATCTGTGTAAGATCTATGTAACATCTGTGTAAGATCTGTGTAAGATCTGTGTAACATCTGTGTAAGATCTGTAAGATCTGTGTAACATCTGTGTAAGATCTGTGTAAGATCTGTGTAACAACTGTGTAACATCTGTGTAAAATCTGTGTAACATCTCTGTAAGATCTGTGTAACATCTGTGCAAGATCTGTGTAACATCTGTCTAAGATATATGTAAGATATGAGTAACATCTGTGTAACATCTGTGTAAGATCTGTGTTACATCTGTGCAAGATCTGTGTAAGATCTGTGTAAGATCTGTGCAACATCTGTGTAAGATCTGTGTAAGATCTGTAAGATCTGTGTAACATCTGTGTAAGATCTGTAACATCTGTGTAAGATCTGTGTAAGATCTGTAACATCTGTGTAAGATCTGTGTAACACCTGTGTAAGATCTGTGTAAGATCTGTAACATCTGTGTAAGATCTGTGTAACATCTGTGTAAGATCTGTGTAAGATCTGTGTAACATCTGTGTAAGATCTTACGTTTATGTTTTATTTGTATATGTCCCCGAAGGGCAATTGGTTTTACAGCAAGACAGCATACAAAGGGACAATTTACAATACATTAAAAATTCTGTAAAAGTTAAATTACATTTAAAATTTAAAAATTAACACGAAAATAAGTACACACACAAAGTACACAGAACCCAAACAACTACTTCCTTCCACCTACTCCCCCCATACCCGAATTTAACAGAGAGATGGAAGTAGGAATAAATGAATGTTTATACCTGTTACTTCTAACAGAGGGAAATCTCAATCGAGATCCTGAGGGTAAAAACTGAAACTCAGAATAGAGAGGATGTGAAGTAACCATTAAAATGGATCGGGCTTTCCTAACTACCTGCCGGTTATACAAGTCGGTAGGGTGACTCTGCTGAACTCCTAATGTCTTACTGCTAGTATTTACTATTTTCACCAAAGCAGTCTTTGCCTTCACACCAAGAATTCCATACCAGCATAACATAGTAAATGTTAGAACCGACTCAATATAAGATTTGTAAAACAAAATCATTAACGACCTATCAACAAAATTCAGCTTGTAATCAATCACACACCCCAGATACTTATATGATTCCACAACATCAACCTCCTGCTCTTTGATAGTTGTTTTCTTAAGATCAATTTGATTACGCCTAAAGTCAATAATCATGTCTTTCGTTTTTAACACATTTATTTGCAGGAATGCATCGTTGCACCAATGAACAAAATCATCTACCACAGGGCCATGGTCGCATTCACCAACACCAAGAAGGCTGACAATCGCTGAATCATATGCAAATTTTACAATAAATCTATTGTCATGCCTGCTTCTACAATCATCAGTGTATAGAATATACAGGAGTGGAGAAAGGACACATCCCTGAGGGGACCCTGTGGATGAAGACAATACCTCTGACAACAACCATTAACCCTTACTCTCTGAATGCGATCAGTTAGAAAGTCAAGGATCCAACCAACAATACTAAAATCAAAGCCAAAACTTAAAAGCTTCTCTACTAAAATATGAGGTTGTATTGTGTTAAAAGCGATTGAGAAATCAACAAATAAAATCCTAGCATGAGTCTTAGTTCCCTCTAGATCACAGGTGTCAAACTCAGTTCCTGGAGGGCCACAGCCCTACAGAGTTTTGTTCCAACCCTGCTTTAACACACACACACCTGCAGTTTTCAAATAAGCCTGAAGGACTTGATTAGCTGATCAGGTGTGTTTAATTAGGGTTGAAGCTAAACTCTGCAGGGCTGTGGCCCTCCAGGAACTGAGTTTGACACCCCTGCTCTAGATGCTTAAGTACCAAATTCAACAAAGTGGCCGTAGCATCCTCAACCCCACGCCTGGCCCTATAAGCAAACTGAAGAGGGTCAAGGGAATCTTCCACCTTTGTAAGAAGCTCTTTTTTAAGCAATCTTTCAAAACTCTTCGCAACTAATGAGGTCAAAGCAACTGGCCTAAAATCATTTAGTACCACTGGATGATTATTTTTCACCACTGGAATGACTGTGGAAGTTTTCCATAATCTCGGCACCTTCTGTTGAGTAAGGGACAGTTGAAAAATATAATAAAAAATAGGTCCCAATTGCTCTGCACAGGAAATAAGCAGCCGGCCCTCAATATTATCAGGGCCTGCGCTTTTCCTGGCTTTTGAATGTTTAAACCCATTAATTACATCCGGTTCTGCAAAGGGGATAGATCCATTTACAGGTAAATTATTTTTCTGCTCACTACGAATATTCTCAAAGTCACGAGTATCAAACCTTACATAAAACTCATTAAATGCATTTGCAAGCTGAAAATCATCTCTATACCCTTCCAATACCACCTTAGAATCTTTCTTAGGCTTTGTCCCAACGATGGTTTTCATGCCATCCCATGCTGAGCCCAAATAACTGTTTTTTAACGGCCATTCTATCTTTTCTTTATAATGCACCTTTGCCATATTTATTTCCAATTTCACTTCCTTTTTTAACCGATTCAACTCAAAAAGATTTCCTTCCCGAAATGCACGCTGTCTTTCCTTAAACAGCACCCTAAGTGATTTAGTTATCCATGGTTTATTATTTGGATATACTTTTACAGACCTAACAGGAATAATGTTATCCACACAATATGACACATAACAGCTGACAACATCAGTAAGTTAATCTATGTCAACACATGACTCTTTAAACATTTCCCAATCAGTGCATTCATAACACCCTTGTAGGATCGAGATGGAATCTTCAGTCCAGTTCTTAGACTGTCTGATTAAAGTTTTTCCCCTTCTTAGGGCTGTACGATACAATGGGACAAGTTGTATACAATTATGGTCAGCCCCACCTAACGGGGGAAGAGGGAGAGATTTATATGCACCCTTTATAGAGCCATAACATAAATCTAGAGTCCTGTTATGTCTGGTCTGTTGTAAGATCTGTGTAAGATCTGTGTAACATCTGTGTAAGATCTATGTAACATCTGTGTAAGATCTGTGTAACATCTGTGTAACATCTGTGTAAGGTCTGTGTAAGATCTGTGGTTCTGTGTCTGTGTGGTTTGGGACTCTGGTCTAACTTCCTTATCCCTTTAAAACAGAGGTCTTCAATCCTGCTCCTGGAGGGCCACTGTCCTGCAGAGTTTAGTTTAGTAACCTGCTTCAGCAGACCTGCCTTTGAATATTCAAGCGATTCTGAAGAGCTTGACGAGCTGATTCAGGTGTTTTTGATTAGGGTTGGAACTAAACTTTGCAGGTCAGTGGCCAGGAGCAGGAGCAGGATTGAAGACCTCTGCTTTAAAATAAGTGAAAACTAAAGTTTTAAAGATGATTTTTTTTTTTACATCTAATTATAAATTATAAAAGGATAAGAGTGTTTCCCTGACTACTAGCAGGTTTGGATAATGGATGGTTGGACGGATGTTTCAAGGTTTTTAACTTACCGCATAGATTCGATTTCTAAAAATAGAACCTTGTGTTGTGTGTGTCTGAGGCGGTAACCATAGCAACAGTACGCCACTCAGGTGTGTTGAATGAAACATTAGCAAAGTGCTACAAATACTATTAAGTACCATAGTTGAGCATTGAGATTGGCATCCGTAACTCAACAAACTGCTTGAAGTACACTGGCAAAAGACCATTAAACTACATTTCCTACAGAAATGAAGTCGATTGGACCTGAAAGGCACTGTGTGTGCAGAAAACACCTGTATCTGGCCTTTTAGTCAACTATTTAGGGGTTATTTATTACTGAATGATATATCGAGATGTGACTGACTGCTGGACTCTTGAATCTTGAGGATGATGTGCATCGATCAAATAAGAGCTGAAATCACAGAACAATCGGAGATAACAGGAGAGATGATTCACAACTCAGTGAAGGGAATAAATGTTTTTGTTGCTGAAGTCTGACATATGTACAGTAAAACTGTGCATTCATAAAGTTCAATTGTGAGGTTCAAATCTGCAGCGAAGGAAATTACAAAGAAGGAGATGGGAATGAATCAAGAGAATGAATAAAGAGAATGAATCAAGAGAATGAATCAAGAGCTGGGAATGAATCAAGGAAATTAATCAAGAGCTGGGAATGAATCAAGGAAATTAATCAAGAGCTGGGAATGAATCAAGAGAATGATTTAAGAGTTGGGGATGAATCAAGAGAATGAATCAAGAGCTGGGAATGAATCAAGAGAATGAATCAAGAGTTGGGAATGAATCAAGATAATGAATCCAGAGTTGGGAATGAATCAAGAGAATGAATCAAGAGCTGGGAATGAATCAAGAAAATGAGTCAAGAGTTGGGAATGAATCAAGATAATGAATCAAGAGCTGGGAATGAATCAAGAGAATGAATCAAGAGCTGGGAATTAATCAAGAGAATGAATCCAGAGTTGGGAATGAATCAAGAGAATGAATCAAGAGCTGGGAATGAACCAAGAGAATGAATCAAGAGTTGGGAATGAATCAATAGAATGAATCAAGAGAATGAATCAAGAGCTGGGAATGAACCAAGAGAATGAATCAAGAGTTGGGAATGAATCAATAGAATGAATCAATAGAATAAATCAAGAGAATGAATCCAGAGTTGGGAATGAATCAAGATAATGAATCAAGAGAATGAATCCAGAGTTGGGAATGAATCAAGATAATGAATCAAGAGTTGGGAATGAATCAAGATCTGGGAATGAATCAAGGGAGTGAATCCAGAGTTGGGAATGAATCAAGAGCTGGGAATGAATCAAGAGAATGAATCAAGAGTTGGGAATGAATCAAGAGAATGAATCAAGAGCTGGGAATGAACCAAGAGAATGAATCAAGAGTTGGGAATGAATCAATAGAATGAATCAAGAGAATAAATCAAGAGTTGGGAATGAATCAAGAGAATGAATCAATATAATGAATCCAGAGTTGGGAATGAATCAAGATAATGAATCAAGAGTTGGGAATGAATCAAGAGCTGGGAATGAATCAAGAGAATGAATCCAGAGTTGGGAATGAATCAAGAGCTGGGAATGAATCAAGAGAATGAATCAAGAGGATGAGAATGAATCAATAGAATGAATCAAGAGAATAAATCAAGAGTTGGGAATGAATCAAGATAATGAATCAAGAGTTGGGAATGAATCAAGAGCTGGGAATGAATCAAGAGAATTAATCCAGAGTTGGGAATGAATCAAGAGCTGGGAATGAATCAAGAGAATGAATCCAGAGTTGGGAATGAATCAAGAGCTGGGAATGAATCAAGAGTTGGGAATGAATCAAGAGAATGAATCAAGAGCTGGGAATTAATCAAGAGAATGAATCAAGAGCTGGGAATGAATCAGACTGACTGCAGCGTACTGAACCTGAGGAATGTTTGATAATACATGATTACATTAAGTATGAGTAATTTCCTTCCTCATTCAGTCAGCCACTTACAGTAAGAACACACTATGTATATTCCTGATATATCTATTCCTCATGCATTTAGCATGCATCCTTTCTTTCCTACGTTTTTCCTGCCTGCACTGTTTTCCTCTGTATAAAATAACCAGAGCTTCAGAACGAGACTGAATCTGTCTATAAAGGTCCAAGACTGTAAGGCTTCACGATCAAGAACACTTTCATTTGACCTCTTCACCCTTTACACACACTCGGCACATCCGTTGTATTGCATGTGAATTGAATGAATACATATTATGAGTGTGTTGAATAGTTACTGTATATTGCATTTTATTTCCAATGTTGAAAACGTGTTAACAGTGATTTCTTTACACCCTCGTGTAACTCGACCAATAAACGCGAATGTATCGTGTGTGTGTGTTGTGCTGATGTGTGTGTCGCGGTACCTTCCAGCCCGCAGAGCTGTTGCTGTCTCCTTTATCGCTGAAGTAAGGCACACACCGGACCATCCAGTCGTAGATCTGGGACAGGGTGAGCCTCTTCTCGGGCGAGCTCTCGATGGCGCGGGTGATCAGCTCCGCGTACGACGCGTTTCCCCACGCGTTGCGTCGCGAGGACGACGCGTTGGTTTTGCGTTGAAATCCTCCGGCGTCCCGCATCATCATCATCATCATCATCCTCCTCTTCCTCCTCCTGTGCGGAACATCATCCGAATCCACGGAGAATATGGAGAGATCCGCGTTCAGCTCGTCCAAACCCGAGTCCATATCATCCACCTGATGCGCTTCATCCTCCTCTACCCTCATCATCTTCATCTGTGCGGAGTCCCCGTCAGGTGTGTGTGTGTGTGTGTGTGTGTTCACTGAGTCCACCTTACACAGGAGAGAGGAGGAGGACGCATGGTGAAGTCAGGATAATGAATGCATGATGTGTTCAGACAGCGGCTCGTCTTCTGTCTCCATGCCGGGTTTAACTCACTCTGACCAGATTCATCATCTTCATCCTCCTCCTCTTCATCCTCCTCTTCCTCCGGTGATTACAGAACTGGAGCAGCAACAGATGACAGGACTGAGAACTACACACCGCATCATGGATGTCGTGATGCTTGTTCGGAAAAGTCCCCAACATATTTTATTTTACTATGTTTTACAGGCTATTTTAATGTTAATTGGATTCTATTACAGGCAAATTTGTAACTGTTTAGATTTGCTTTTCAAAAGTGTTTAACTAAAGTTCAAAACCGAACATAATACAAAACTGAATAAATCTGCTACATTTCTACAGCAATATAATGAAATATATTCTGAATCTAAAAACTGAAATACTACAATCAAAGCAATTAAATGCACTGAACACACAGGGCTGGTTCACACAGAACGGGCAGTGCATATGGGGAAAAACGCAAAATATAGAAATACGTTTTTTAACAGTTGAACTGCGTTTTTAGAAAGACGCGAAACGGTCATGCGCGCGTTTACATAAAACACTGTATAATTCTCCTGTTATTAGTGTTTATGAGTGACAAATTGTGTTTGTTGTGCGAATCCTCTGCTAGTGTTCTGGAAGAATCTTCATGGTTTAATGTCTTTAATCATTGAATATACAGACGCTTCACAGTCGATCATTTCTCAGTCCTCTAATGCGCATGCGTGAATAAGACTGAGATTCAGACACTCATCCAGTCTGACTAATTACAACACAAACCCAATTGACAGACTACAGTTTCCACAGCCATTTCACAACAGTCTTTGATTTGTTATATTGGTGACTATTTCATCTGGGACTGGAGGGTTGTGTTGTTAGTGGTTTAGTGGTTATATTATATCCTCACCACTGTGTGCTTCACTGAGACTCGCATTATTTCAAAGCAATAGAGCCTGTAATAAATGCTCACTTTGAATAAATGAATCTGCTAAATGAATTTGAACCAAACAAGTTGTGTTTGGAAGGAATTCGGATTAAACTCATGAGCACATCTGGCAAAAATGATTTTCACAAGTTAAAATGAAATGAATAAGACTATTTTGGAGGCAAAAGGCACACATTAAGGACACAATAATTCCCTTTAACAGAAAGATGTGTAAATTGTGCAGAAACAGAGGAGATGTGAGCCAGTTTTTTTCTTTGTGTTGTTATCAGGGGCGTAGTTTGTGGGGGGGTTAGGGGGGAGATAACCCCCCCAATATTTAAATCTATGCATTACAACCCCCCCAATATTTATACCATGATCACATGAAAAGGAGGCATACCCAAACTTCAACCCCCCCCAATGTTCAAACCAAATCTACGCCCATGGTTGTTATAACAAGCATGTTCATTCTAAATACAGTGTTTTCTGAGGAAGAGAGAACAGCCGTGTTTAACAGATCACACGTGTAGAACGAGGGAATTACAGGATTGAAGAGGAGAAACGACTACATTCCCAGAGTGACACAATTCACCACAATGCAGATCCTCAAAACATCCACATACAAGTGTGTTCTTTATCCCAACACAACACACTCACATTACACAACACAAAACACTCACATTACAAGACACACTCACATTACACAACACAACACACTCATTACACAGCACAGAAAGTGTGCAGGAAAAACTGTGATCTCTCACTCATGATATTATCAGGCTCAACACAGGCGTAACCTGGGCGTTCTGCATACAGACCTCTAAAACACATCCTTTATGTCAGTGTGTGTGTGTGTGTGTGTGTGTGTGCGTGAATGTCTGTGTGTGTGTGTGTCAGTGTGTGTGTGTGTGTGTGTGTGTGTGTGTGCGTGAGTGTGTGTATGTCTGTGTGTGTGTGTGTGTGTGTGTGTGTGTGTCAGTTTGTGTGTGTGTCAGTGTGTGTGTGTGTGTCAGTGTGTGTGTGTGAGTGTGTGTGTGTGTGTGTGTGTATGAGTGAGTGTGTGTGTCAGTGTGTGTGTGTGTGTGTGTGTCAGTGTGGTCCTGGTAAACCCTACGTTATGATGACACAGTGTTTAATTCCAGAGGACACACAGAGTAAATCTCGGTTCATTACAGCAGAAATACTCCCGGACGCTTCTGTGTGCTTGATTTACATGTATTTCATGACAGATCTGTATTATTCTTTAGAAAACCCGAGCTCTGCTGGTAGATGGCTGTTATGAAAAGCTCATCTGGCCAGTAATTTTATAATGTTGGCCCTGACTTCATCACAGTGAGCAGACAAAGAGCATTAAAACACTAGGATTGGGATCTGATGGTTATTAAAGACTGTTGAGAAACAGTGACACTGATATAGAGAATGAGGGAACACTTTACAATAATGTTCATTACATTAGTTAAAGGTGAACTAAGTAACTTTTTTATCTTAACCGAACAGCTTCGGAGTCATTGGAATGGTTATATGACTGTTTTCGGCTTGAATGGTGGTCTTCTCGCACTCCTCGAGCGCCTGTGAGACGAAAAACCAACCTTGCAACTTTGGGCCGCCGGCCGCAGCATCAGGAAGTATCGCGTGATATCAGGTCTCGCGATGTAACAAACTGCTTTACGGCACTGCACACATACTATCTAAACATTTATATGCTAGTCTTCTGTGTATTATACATACCTCAGTGGACATGGCTCCGTGTGTTCGCCGCGTTCTTTGAAAACAAATGCACATGACGAGCGGGAGAAGATGGGAGGGGGGAGAGTCGCCAATGAGTTTTGACGACAGTGTTGTCAAATATTAGCCTGGCAAGCCAGACCTACATCAAGATGTTAGGTCTGGAAACTCACCATAGACACGGTTCACTCCGAGGGTCAAGATAAACGGCTGTCTTTCAAATTCCCTCTGCACGCAATAGGACAGCGCTTCAACCAAACAGAGTGTTTTCCTAACAGCGGAGCTAGTTGAGAAATTCAACTTTTGCCATATCTGGCCAGCAAAACGACGAACACATCTTCCTTTTTTTAAGTGCCGTTCTTTGCTCTTTTCTCAAAGAAAAACTTAACTCCAAGTCCTCCAGAGTCGCGGACAAAGCCGATTCGAAAGACTTTTCGCCAGCAGCAGCCGTCATTCTTTGTTTTCAAGTAGCAGCCAGGTAACCGTCGCAACTCTGTCGTCATATGTTAAGCCCGCCCTGCCTACTCTATGCGCGACGTGATTGGCCTGACCCAATTTAGGTTTTTGCAGCTCGAAAGTCTATGGAGAGTTGCTAGACTACCCTGGCTGCAAAATACATTTTGCTGCCGCTAGGGTACGTCTAGATTTCTAGGCTAGTCAAATATCTATTCCGAAGCTGTAGGGGGAGCTCTATAGAGAAACCTGCGAGCAAAAAATGAGAAAACAGCGAAGAAATCGGCAAAGCTGCATAATGCTTTAACATTAACTAATAATGAACCACTTATACAGCATTTTTTAATCTTTGTTAATTTCAACATTTACTAATACTTTATTAAAATCTTGTTAACATCACTTAAAGGGTTAGTTCACCCAAAAATGAAAACTCTGTCAGTAATTACTCTCCCTCATGTTGTTCAACCCCGTAAGCAGAGCCGCCTTAACCTAATGTCAGGCCCCGGGGCTGAGAGGTTTTGTAGCCCCCATTATTAATGTTGCAGGCCCAGGCTCAGTAGGCCCAGCTGACAGATTACTGTAACCTGTAAAACAGGATAAAATGAGAAGAACGGGAGAGTCGTGTCTGCTCTTTTACAGCTCCTCTGCAGATATGAGGGAGCATCCGCAGTTCACGGTTTCGTTCGCGACTCTTCAACTAAAGTATCAAAATAAGAGTCCTTAATTTCTCTCAATAAAAATGTAAATATACATTCGTTAATTAACATTTCAACACAACATAAGAAAATAATGCAATCATTTTACTCATAACAATATACATATTCAGAAAAAAAAAAAACACAATTGTGTACATACTTTGTGTGTATCACATTAACATATCCATGAGCCCACTTGAGCATAAACACAAGACACTTTATTTAACAACCACAAACAGCAACTCAATTTCAACTTTATGCAAATGAGAAGCGATTTTCGCGAGCGCCAACCAATAGGAAAGAAGCCTTTCAATGGAGCTCAGCTCCCGTCACCGTCTCGAGTGCAAGCGAGACAGAAGAGTTTGAGGGCAACTTCACTGTTTTATATGATTTGACTGTAACCACAAACATGGATATAATAAAATGATGCATGGAAAATAAACCGTCGACAGTCTCAGTGAGTTTAATTCACACATTTATAGTTCGAGTGTTGTAGTTTTATGATGCAAGTTTAGCACTGCTGCAGTTCATTTTACAGTTTCCCCTGCATTATGTTGACTATTAGGGACAATAAAATTGATTATTTGTCAAATTCGGATGACATTTTAGTAATTTATGACTTTATGAGTGAGTTTAATTTGTAGATTGATTGATCGTTAATCTAGTAAATTATTTAATCCCTGAACACTGCTGTGTGGTAATATAAAACCACTCTCCCAACAGCATCCCAGCTAACAGGGAACGTTCCCAGAACTTTCACTAACGTTCTTTAAAAGTTGTGTAAATGTTAGCACAAAACGTTATTAAAATAATGTTTTCGGAACGTTCATACAACGTTATTAACGTTCTTGTAACGTTGAGAAAAAACGTTCTTAGAACAACGTTCTTGGAACGTCTTTATGACGTTATTTGTGACTGATGAACGTTCTCATAACGTTGATAGAAAACGTTCTTAGAACAAGGTTCTTGGAACGTCTTTTTGACGTTATTTCTGATTGATGAACGTTCTCATAACGTTGATAGAAAACGTTCTTAGAACAACGTTCTTGGAACGTCTTTATGACATCATTTGTGATTGATGAAAGTTCTCATAACGTTGATAGAAAACGTTCTTAGAACAAGGTTCTTGGAACGTCTTTATGACGTTATTTCTGATTGATGAAAGTTCTCATAACGTTGATAGAAAACGTTCTTAGAACAAGGTTCTTGGAACGTCTTTATGACGTTATTTGTGATGAATGAACATTCTCATAACGTTGATAGAAAACGTTCTTAGAACAAGGTTCTTGGAACGTCTTTATGACGTTATTTCTGATTGATGAAAGTTCTCATAACGTTGATAGAAAACGTTTTTAGAACAACATTCTTGGAACGTCTTTTTGACGTTATTTTGTGATTGATGAAAGTTCTCATAACGTTGATAGAAAACGTTCTTAGAACAAGGTTCTTGGAACGTCTTTATGACGTTATTTCTGATTGATGAAAGTTCTCATAACGTTGATAGAAAACGTTCTTAGAACAAGGTTCTTGGAACGTCTTTATGACGTTATTTCTGATTGGTGAAAGTTCTCATAACGTTGATAGAAAACGTTTTTAGAACAACATTCAGGAACGTATTTATGACGTTATTTTGTGATTGATGAAAGTTCTCATAACGTTGATAGAAAACGTTCTTAGAACAACGTTCTTTGAACGTCTTTTTGACGTTATTTTGTGATTGATGAAAGTTATCATAACGTTGATAGAAAACGTTCTTAGAACAAGGTTCTTGGAACGTCTTTATGACATTATTTGTGATTGATGAAAGTTATCATAACGTTGATAGAAAACATTCTTAGAACAACGTTCTTTGAACGTCTTTTTGACGTTATTTTGTGATTGATGAAAGTTATCATAACGTTGATAGAAAACGTTCTTAGAACAAGGTTCTTGGAACGTCTTTATGACATTATTTGTGATTGATGAAAGTTATCATAACGTTGATAGAAAACATTCTTAGAACAACGTTCTTTGAACGTCTTTTTGACGTTATTTTGTGATTGATGAAAGTTATCATAACGTTGATAGAAAACGTTCTTAGAACAAGGTTCTTGGAATGTCTTTATGACATTATTTGTGATTGATGAAAGTTCTCATAACGTTGATAGAAAACGTTTTTAGAACAACATTCTTGGAACGTCTTTATGACGTTATTTGTGATTGATGAAAGTTCTCATAACGTTGATAGAAAACGTTTTTAGAACAACATTCTTGGAACGTCTTTTTGACGTTATTTTGTGATTGATGAAAGTTCTCATAACGTTGATAGAAAACGTTCTTAGAACGACGTTCTTGGAACGTCTATTTGACGTTATTTTGTGATTGATGAAAGTTCTCATAACGTTGATAGAAAACGTTCTTAGAACAACATTCTTGGAACGTCTTTATGACGTTATTTCTGATTGATGAAAGTTCTCATAACGTTGATAGAAAACGTTTTTAGAACAACATTCTTGGAACGTCTTTTTAACGTTATTTTGTGATTGATGAAAGTTCTCATAACGTTGATAGAAAACGTTCTTAGAACAAGGTTCTTGGAATGTCTTTATGACGTTATTTGTGATTGATGAAAGTTCTCATAACGTTGATAGAAAACGTTCTTAGAACAAGGTTCTTGGAACGTCTTTATGGCGTTATTTGTGATTGATGAAAGTTCTCATAACGTTGATAGAAAATGTTTTTAGAACAACATTCTTGGAACGTCTTTATGACGTTATTTTGTGATTGATGAAAGTTCTCATAACGTTGATAGAAAACGTTCTTAGAACAAGGTTCTTGGAACGTCTTTATGACATTATTTGTGATTGATGAAAGTTCTCATAACGTTGATAGAAAACGTTCTTAGAGCAACGTTCTTGGAACGTCTTTTTGACTTTATTTTGTGATTGATCAAAGTTCTCATAACGTTGATAGAAAACGTTCTTAGAACGACGTTCTTGGAACGTCTATTTGACGTTATTTTGTGATTGATGAAAGTTCTCATAACGTTGATAGAAAACGTTCTTAGAACGACGTTCTTGGAACGTCTATTTGACGTTATTTTGTGATTGATGAAAGTTCTCATAACGTTGATAGAAAACGTTTTTAGAACAACATTCTTGGAACGTCTTTTTGACGTTATTTTGTGATTGATGAAAGTTCTCATAACGTTGATAGAAAACGTTCTTAGAACAACATTCTTGGAACGTCTTTATGACGTTATTTCTGATTGATGAAAGTTCTCATAACGTTGATAGAAAACGTTCTTAGAACAACATTCTTGGAACGTCTTTTTAACGTTATTTTGTGATTGATGAAAGTTCTCATAACGTTGATAGAAAACGTTTTTAGAACAAGGTTCTTGGAATGTCTTTATGACGTTATTTGTGATTGATGAAAGTTCTCATAACGTTGATAGAAAACGTTCTTAGAACAAGGTTCTTGGAACGTCTTTATGACATTATTTGTGATTGATGAAAGTTCTCATAACGTTGATAGAAAACGTTCTTAGAACAACGTTCTTGGAACGTCTTTTTGACGTTATTTTGTGATTGATGAAAGTTCTCATAACGTTGATAGAAAACGTTCTTAGAACAAGGTTCTTGGAACGTCTTTATGGCGTTATTTTGTGATTGATGAAAGTTCTCATAACGTTGATAGAAAACGTTCTTAGAACAAGGTTCTTGGAACGTCTTTATGACATTATTTGTGATTGATGAAAGTTCTCATAACGTTGATAGAAAACGTTCTTAGAACAACGTTCTTGGAACGTCTTTTTGACGCTATTTTGTGATTGATGAAAGTTCTCATAACGTTGATAGAAAACGTTCTTAGAACAACGTTCTTGGAATGTCTGTATGACGTTATTTGTGATTGATGAAAGTTCTCATAATGTTGATAGAAAACGTTCTTAGAACAACATTCTCAGAATGTCCTTATAATGTTATTAGTATTTTCTGAATGTTATATTTAGGCTATCATAAAACGTTCTGGGAACATGTTGTTTGCTTCTTAACAGTTTACAATCACTAGATTTGTATAATATGACTATATATATCCATATAAACATTTTAAACATCACAGTAGTTTATAACACCACCCCAATAAACCAGCACTATAGCCTATTAATAAATTAATATTAACTAGTGCAAAATGCCTGTGCAAAATCAATTTTTTTTTTAGTGTTTTTAGTAATTGTTGTTTTGGTGTGTTTGAGTGCTCATTGTTACAATTACACAGCAAAAGTTCAGTGACATTTTTATTTGTGTATAGTAGAAAGCAAATACTGATCCTGAAATAATGGCATAAAATAAATGTGGAAAATTGAACTAGACAATACAGGGAGCAGGCTACACAGTGAACTCAGAGAAAATGCTACGCTTGAGTAAAAATAGTTTGTGAATAGGCTACTACAAATGATGCCCGTGAAAGAGATTGTGAATGCATTGAATAGGATATGTTTTGTTGGTTAATAGGATGCTACTATTACACAGTAGTGATAATGTTAAGCACCAGAATGAAATATAATATTCAGAAGCAAACAGCATAGCTGACTTACAGATTCGGTTAACATGCACAAATGAGTAAGCGTGACGATTCAGGGAGCAGGCTACACAGTGAACTCAGAGAAAACGCTACGCTTGAGCAAACAGTGTGAATAGGTTACTACAAATGATGGCAAACTGCCCGTGCAAAATCAGTTTTTGTGTGTGTTTTTAATCATTTTTGTTTTGGTGTGTTTGAGTGCTCATTGTTACAATTACACAGCAAAAGTTCAGTGACATTTTTATTTATGCATGGAAGAAAGCACCAAGGAAAATTTAACTACACGATTCAGGGATCAGGCTACACAGTGAAAAAAGCTGTGAATAAAATACAATATTCAGAAGTAAACAGTGTAGCTGACAGAGCGTTATGCCAGAATGTTTAAACAATTACCTTCTTTTACCGATATATTTAACAATATCTTTTAAACATACACTCATGCTTCATATACTCATTCCGTTTACAGTTTGGTGATGGCCACTTAATAATGTAAACCTCACATTTCAGGATATTTTATCTGATTATCAAATAATTCCCTCCATCAATTCTTCTTTTATGTAAATTCTGCGTGACTTCTAACGTTACGTCTTTTAATTGGCGCGCGCACTCGAGTTACATTTGAACCAGAGTGAAACGGGCGGGGAGCTCAACTGACGACAAGCAGCAACTGTGTGTGTTGGTCAGGGCAGAGGGCAGCAGTGATGATGAGTGTGTGTGTTGCTCAGGGCCGAGGGCAGCAGTGATGAGTGTGTGTGTGTATTGCTCAGGGCCGAGGGCAGCAGTGATGACGAGTGTGTGTGTTGGTCAGGGCCGAGGGCAGCAGTAATGATGAGTGTGTGTGTGTGTTGCTCAGGGCCGAGGGCAGCAGTGATGATGAGTGTGTGTATGTGTTGCTCAGGGCCGAGGGCAGCAGTAAGGTGCAGGCTCGTCTGGACCAGCAGTCGGTGAGAGCGACTCCGCTGACGGCTCAGTTTCGCACACCCCTCCGGCCAGCAGGGGGCGCTAGGAGCTCGCCAGGCAAAGACCACCCTTCACCAGAGCCACAGCTGGACGACATCAAGCGAGGTCAGACACACACTCACACACACAGGGGTCGCTTGTGTTTTCAGAATTTAGCATTTTTATAGTTTAATACGTAATGGAAAAGACTCTCGCGCTATTGGCTGGTCAGTGGGAACTGCACGAACCTATGGCAGAGCGGCGTAACTGCGAACCAATCGGTGCACAGCCCGCCAGAATGGGCGGGGCATCTGCCTATAACACTCTCGAATAGCCGTAGATTCAGGTTTATCGACTGAAGCGACGATCTACGACCTCGCAGAACAGCTCTACTCGAAGCCTTCACCTTCTGCACAGAGAGAGCCAGCAGACTGCACCCGGTCCAGCGCACCCGTCAGCCAGCGATTGGTTCGCAGTCACGCCACTCTGCCATAGGGTCGTGCAGTTCCCACTGACCAACCAATAAGTTTGAGTAGTCTCTGCACTGCAGTAGCACTGCGTTATTATACAAAAAGGCTTCAATATTCATAGAAAAAGGAGTTTTCTCCTTAGCCACACCTGCAAACTTGTCGCTTTTCGGCAACAATCGCCGTTTTCTTGGTCAATTGGGTCATTTACGTGAATCGCGTGGGGGGGGGAGTTACTGCCAGTAACTGCCATGCAGGCTAGAATTGCGAAACATTATTGGATAATTCTTATAATTGACATTTCTCTCGGCCAATCGGAATCTTAGCACTTTTTCTCTTGGCCAATCGGAATCTTAGCACTTGCGTCAGAATCTTGAAGCACACAGCGTCAACTGAGCTCGCCATTGGATGAGGGATGAGACGCATTTAACTTGTTTTAGCGCCCGCCAAAGTTAATTTTTGTCCCGCCAAAGTCTTATTTGATCGTGAGTAATGTAGATGAACTGCTGCGCTTGTGACAGGGCGCATGTTTAACTCAAAGAACGAGCAGAGAGAGAGAGAGAGAGAGCCGGTCGCGCGCACTCTCTGTGTAAACGACTTCACCGTCTCCAAACTAAGCGCTGTCTTGCTCTCTCTCCCTCGCACATATTAATCAAAATAAATCAACACGGTGGTAAAAGGTCGGAAGACCAAAGTTTCATGTGGAGCATTCAGAGATTTCTTTTTTCCTGAATTACCGCTGGTGTGAATTGTGCTAAATAAGTTGCCTTATCTTCTCTGAAAAGCGTTCCGGACATTCAGCTGACATAAAACAACACTTTAATTAAACGAAAAAAACTATCCAGTGATGAAATGTTTTCTGTGTTGACACAAATCTTGGATGTCCATGTCCTTCTGCTGTGATCATCACAACGCGCACGACACGTCCAATTCGCGAACTAATGACTCCTTTGAACCGATTCATTTTAATGAATGGTTAAAACAACTGATCTTTCCAGCAGTGAACTCAGGAGACGTCTGAATCGGTGTATAATCAGTAACACTTTACTTTATAGAGCTCGGGCGTAGACGTTATGGAATGATGCATTGTGGGTAACGGCGGCCATTTTAGAGGCAACGCAGAAGCGTTCGGAATAAAGTAATAGCGTAGCCGACCGGTCTCCACCGGCACCGAGAAAGAAAGAGAAAAAGTTATGGGCCGTGACAAAAAAAAGTTGGCTATACCGTATACTTACAAACTTAATAATGAAGCCAAACAACGCTACTTAAAAAACAAATTAGATTATAGGCGAATTGATCCCTATGAATAAAGTCTGGAGTAGGCTAATACCAAGCCTCAGTTTCCCTGATATTTTCCTACCTGGTCTGTAGAGTGAGCGCTTACACCTCCGATCCAGAGCCGGATTTACAATTTCCTGTGCCCTCGGCAACAACATTCACACACACATTTTAATTGTTTAATAAACAAATGGTTTTTTTTTGTCACAGTCGGCTGCAAAGATGAGGTTGACGATGCTGATTGGCGATCTTCGCTGTAAGTTAAGTGAACGCGCCAGAGAGAAATGCAAATTGCATACGGATTAACTTACATAAGCAGTCTGTTTTCTTTCGTTTTGAATTGTTTGTTTAAAAGTAGACACTTTTAGAAAAGTAGAACCTGTCACTGGAGGCTCACTTGCAGTTCACAAATGGATGAGTGCAAGATCTGCAGATCTACAAAGTAAACGCGGAGAAAACAATCGTTCGCATCGTGAACCAAGCATCAGTGGTGACACACACACACACACACACTTGTCAGATTCTGTGAGCTACGAAGCTTGTCTATGTGGGTTTGTTACACTTCAGGAGTTATTTATTATACGTGCAATAATCCACTGTTTTCGTCCGGTTGACGACCAGCGGCGACCCAAGCCATATAGGGAAAACTAATATGATTTATGAGGCGTTTGCCCTGTCGATCATGAGACCGATTACAGCAGTTCACAATACAGCAATACTGAACCATTTTCCAAAAAATAACCTAAATTAATGACCAAATGATCAACGTTACCTACTGCCTACTATACGCTACTATACAGTACATCTACTTCCGTACCGTGATTCCCACAATGCATTGCGGCGTGACGCAACGATCCCGAGCTCTATAGGGTTACAGAATACTATACCACACCGGTAGATCTACGCTCCAAGCACTGTTGTCTTCGCTAATTTCAGGTAAGTTTATTGAGTTTTGTCACCAACATTACACAAATAGTACATATAAATGTTTCTGACACATTCTTTCATGTAAATGACACGCTTCCGTTGAATATTTACTTTATAGAAATGGTTTAGTGTCTTCGGGAAAAGTCCGTTAGCATCTCAACTTTTAGGCTAACGTTAACTAACGATAGAGGTAAGGTTAGGTTGATTAGACTTTAGCTGTAAGTTTAGGCTTTAGACTTTTAATCGTATGTGTTGATTTGAGGTTTTGTAAAAGTTTTGCTGGCAATTTTTCAACAATGTGAATGGATGTAAACTAAAAAGTATTCACTGGATGGTTAATTCATAGTTTTCACGTGACGGAATGCCCACCTGGAGGGCAAATTGAGGTTTTACAATGCCATCATGCCTAGTATTAACATTAATGTCACGCAACCGCTTAATTCGCAGGTAAGTCAGTTGAATCACCGTTTTATATTAATCTATGTGCTCTTTTAATTTAAGCATACAGCCGCACACACACACACATACGTTACACACAGATTAATAACCTTACTTCAAAAAAATTATATATTCCTGGACAAGCTACTTTTTTTTTTTTTACAAGTGAATGAACGATTTATTTGTCCAAAGGACAAGTACAAGACCAGGGTTAATGCCAAGCCCTGGTTTATACATGTTTATAATTTCAGAAGACCTTTCTCAATGCTGCTATTGTCATACAATGAAAGTATTATATTCCTACTTCCATAGTATGGCAAATTAGTACAAATTAGAAAAGTTTAGTAGATACAGAATTTTGATGCACATTATCTTTTCCCCCCAATGATGGAAGTTTTCATTTTCAGGTGTAGCTAATCCTTTACAATGTGTTATTGAACTTTTCCGTTGTATAACATTTGTAACCTACATTTTAATCTTGTGTGGTTTAATATTTATAGTACTCAAAGCACAGCCAAAATAACTTAAGGGTTAACAACATTTATGGAGTAGTCACACTGTTGTTATTAAATGTTTATGAAATAATAAATCACCATTAGTAACATCAGTCAATCTGTTCACTTTACAGACGGGGCATGAAGAGACTGGACCCCAGACTGGACCACAGTGCTAGTTTGGCACCCCCACACTACTTATATTTAAGGGTTAGTTCACCCAAAAATGTATATTCTGTCAGTAATTATACACCCTCATGTTGTTCCAACCCCTTAAAGGATAATTCTGGTATTTAGCACTTTGAGTCTCTTTTCTGGTTTGTTTTGGATGAACTAGAGTGGTGGACACAGAAATGTTGACGATGGTCCTGTCTCGACTTTTTGACTCGTTTAGAATCGCCTTTGACCGCTTCAGAGTGGCTGTCTATGAGCATGCACTAACATGTCCTTAAAACAACCCTAATAACGTTCGTTTTCAAAACTGTGCAACTCACTGAGTGGTTAGTGGTGTTCGTTAATGATTAAAAACAAATATATCGGCACAATGTATGATTTCAATCCGTGTTATTTGCTATAGTGGAACTATTTTTTCAGATAACTCACAACTGCGTATAAGCTTCCGCTCGATATTTGAGTCTGAAGCATCTTTTCCGTTTTTGGTAGCGCAGTAATATCAACGAGCAATGAGTCCTCCAACAGAAATCAATGGGATTTTACAAAATGGCAAATAAAACACGACAGAAACTGTATTTCGCTACGCTACTTGTTTTTAATCATCAACGAACACCACAAACCACTCGGTGAGTTGCACAGTTTTGAAAACGAACGTTAAGGGTTGTTTTAAGGACATGTTCGGGCATGCCCATAGACAGCCACTCTGAAGCGGTCAAAGGCGATTCTAAACGAGTCAAAAAGTCGAGACAGGACCCATCGTCAACATTTCTGTGTCCACCACTCTAGTTCATCCAAAACAAACCAGAAAAGAGACTCAAAGTGCTAAATACCAGAATTATCCTTTAAGACTTCCGTTCATCTTCAGAACACAAATTAAGATATTTTTGATGAAATATGAGAGCTGCCCAGAAAGTTAGTAAAGACATTGTTAAAATAGTCCAAGTGACTGGCTCAACCTTAAGTTCATCAAGCGACAACAATCATTTTTGTGTGCAAAAATAACAACTTTATTCAACTATTCATTTTCTTATGTGTGGGCCTCTGAGTGAGTTCACAAAAGTGGCGCACTACATCGAGACCCATCTGCGTCATCTTCTCAGTTCTTGCTGCTCTCGTGAACTCTAAGGCTGGGACGATACAACTATCTCCCGATTCGATACTATCACGATACTTGGGTGCTGATACTGCTGGTATTACGATTTTTTTTTAAGAATTGCGATTCGATATTGCTATTTTTATTTTATTTTTAACAATAGACCATCAGAAAATGTTAAATCATACACTTTTACAGACTGTATAGGCTACATGATATATAAGATGAGTCATATTTACAAAAACAATTCATCACATCTTTCTGACTTATTTCAGAAGCATCATACAGTTAGTACTACATTCTCTTTAATAAATGATTCAATAACAAATACATTTTGTAACATTCACTTGTGTTTATGAGCCCCAGGTGCCTCGCGTTTAACCGCCGGCTGCGCCTCACATTTTTGGAGTTGAAAAAAAAATCAGTTTGAATCGAATGAATGGAGAGGCGGGTCTTCCGTTGTAGTGATGAAAGCTGTTTTTTTGAACGCCGGAGAGTGCGATGATGGAGGATAAACTTGTGGTGCTCTCGCGGGTTACCAGGAGCTTAACGACTTCACGAATCGTAACTACCACAATGTTAACAGAAAATAAACAAAGTTAATAAAAGTCTGATTTGACGTTTACTTGACTGACAGGACAGCAGTTTCTGTGTTTGCCTAGCAACAAAAAACGCAGTTCACTGCTCGTT
Source organism: Abramis brama (assembly GCF_963993115.1). NCBI lineage: Eukaryota > Metazoa > Chordata > Actinopteri > Cypriniformes > Leuciscidae > Abramis > Abramis brama. Next base: position 35,375,295 of record NC_139979.1, on the reverse strand, counting down.
CTGTGTGATTGGGGCAGTGCTGTGCGCCTCGCGTTTTCGAACCGGAAAAACGCGTTAGGTGTGATTGGGGCTTTACTCTATTTTGATCGCTATCATAAACATCAGTGTTAATGTTTGAAATTTAAACTTTTATCCTAGTACTTCTATGATAATTTGAACTATTGTATCACTGAAATTAGGGGTGGGCGATATGACCTAAAATTAATATCACGGTATTTTTCATCTTTTGAACGGTGACGGTATAATATCACGGTATAACTTTTTTTTTTCACCAATAAAGAAATTTTCATTGATTTACTCCTTGATATTTATTCCTTTATAAGCAGTTATATATTACTGTATTCTAAATATAATTAGCCTATGTTTTATCCACAACTTTAAATGCTTTAATTTAGGCTATTTTGTAACAGCGCCACAGTTTAGCGCACCACGTAGAACACTCGGGAACCGCACCTGTGGCTGGCTGCACTGCTGCTTCGTGCTCAGTAAGGAATATAGGTAGTAATCTCTATGTGTCTGTCTGTCCGTTTGCATTTTGATTATTTCGAGAACCGTTCATCCAATCGACTTCACAAGGGAGTGCAGTGTCGCATTTGGTGCAATATAGACAGACACGCGAGACGCGACACGTTCAGAATTAATAGTAAACTACAGAACAGCGCGAGCGGGAAGCGGCGCACCTCACGCGAGCAGGGCGGCTATATTCTCCGAGAACGGACACTGCACTAGTGATATAAAACGCACACAGTCTGTTAATTAAGCAATACTTTTAAGGTAGTCTAATATTTTTCTGACTAACAAATTACTGACACAGTAAAGGGTAGATTTAAATAAAGAAAAACGAAATTTAAATAAAGAAAAACGAAATTTAAATAAAGAAAAAAACGAAATTTAAATACAGAAAAAATGAAATTTAAATAAAGAAAAACGAAATTTAAATAAAGAAAAACGAAATTTAAATAGGCCTAAAGAAACACTAAATTTAAATAAAGAAAAAACGAAATTTAAATAAAGAAAAACGAAATTTAAATAAAGAAAAAAACGAAATTTAAATACAGAAAAAATGAAATTTAAATAAAGAAAAACGGAATTTAAATAAAGAAAAACGAAATTTAAATAAAGAAAAAACAAAATTTAAATAAAGAAAAACGAAATTTAAATAAAGAAAAAACGAAATTAAGTTTGCCTAAATTAAAAACGAGATTAATTTAGATTGATAATAACGGGTAAAAAGTCTAATACATTTTGTTTATTCTATTTTCCACAATGTCAAAGCAACAGCAGCAATACAAGCTCAGGCATGCACTTCGGTTCATACAAACTCCGCTGTTCTGCGCTCTAGCCAGAGAACACTCTTGTTGCAGGAACACTCAGGCGTCGGTTCTATTTCTAGCATGCACGCGTTTTCCGCGTGGCTCGAGCCGCGCCTGAGACGCGTGTCTCACGCAGGCAGTGTGCAAACTCCAACCTTTTAACATGGGAGCCGAAATAAAAACAGACACCCAACGCAGCTGAGACTCTCACGCCAGCAGCCAGTGTGTCGCCGGCCTTATTCAAATGAGAACCGTTTCGCGGGGGATCCCAGGTGTCAATAAAACAAAAACAAAAACGTTTTTTCGTTGTTGTTTTATAAATGCTCTGACAATTGTTTAATAAATGTTCAATCAAAATGCAAAACATCGCGTCTTTTTTTTATTTTTATTTTTTATTTTTATTTTTTTTAGTCGACTAATCGTTGTGCAGGACAGGACTTTGGTCGACTAAGCATTTCTTTGGTTGACTACAGCCCTAATGTAAATGCAGCCGTTCAAGGAACATAATTGATTTATTACGGTATTGACGGTATTAGAAAATCCATGTCGTGGCGCAATGTCACACCGGTGATGACTATGACACCGGTGTACCGCCCACCCCTAATATATATATATATATATATATATATATATAGAGATATATATATATATATATAAAAATATATATATATATATATATATATATATATATATATTAGACTGAATTGTGTCACTAACCTTGACTTGACAGTATTTATTATGTTGACTACTGGTATGAACAATATGGCCCTGGTTTCCATACAGGGCTTAGCTTAAGCCAGGTCTAGGCCTTAATAAAATTAGGGTATTTAAGCAGCTTTTATAATAATGTATCATAAAAATAAATAAAAACATTACTGGTGTGCATCTTGAGATAAAACAGTGACAGTCATATATTTTAAGATATGTCAGTGCAAGTTGTTTTCAGTTGAAGGATTAGTGAAAATTCTATCATTAATTACTCACCCTCATGTCGTTCCAAACCTGTAAGACCTTCGTTCATCTTCAGAACACAAATTAAGATATTTTTGATGAAATCTGAGAGGTTTCTGAACCACCCATAGACAGCAACGTCTTTGCAACTTTTAAGGCCCAGAAAGCTAGTAAAAACATTGTTTAAATAATCCATGTAACTAGTGCAACCTTAAAGGAGAACTCCGGTCAGTTTTAACATTGAGCTAATTTTTTTGTAAATTTGGAGTGCTGTCAATACAGAGAAAAATGACGCCTACACCGTGTTATCCTCTTTTTAAAATTTGCACCCTGTTGACTTCAATGGGGCAAGTTTTAAACCTGCTTTTAGCCTCTTAACATCCTTGATGTGTCATTACAAGTGCACAGCCAATGTGAGTGATTCCTTCAGAGTGAACACGGTGAATCTGACTGCAGTAGATGTGAAAGATATCTTGTTGAAACATCTACAAATGTCCATATATAGGTGAAAATGCCCCTTGAAATCAATTTAAGGTGGCAAATATTACCCCTTAATAAAAAATTTTAATTTCTGTCACTGCTGTAAACTGACCACTGCATAGAATATGAAAAATATGAATATCTTTGTCAGTCAGCTGTCAACAGGCCTAAACAAGCCATGGCACCAAGCACAGAAACACAATCAGTAAAATGTTATCTAATTATTATCAAGAAAACTTTGAAAATATCGATCAAGACATATTTTGTCAATATTGCACACCCCTAATGCATGGTATTAATTTTGATTTCTTCGGGTCTTAAAAAGCCTTAAATTTTACTTTAAAAAATGTGCAGAAACCCTGCTTCATAATATTTAGGTTGAACCACTGTAGCTATATATTTACCAATGTTTTTACCACTTTTCTGGGCTTTGACAGTTGCAATGATATTGATATCAATGGAAGGACAAAACTATCAGATTTCATCAAAAATATCTTCATTTGTGTCCCGAAGATGAACAAAAGTCTTGAGGGTGAGTAATAATGACAGAATTTAATTTTTTGGGTGCAAACATGCATTTTAGTCTGGTAAATCATGTTGTCATATATGCAATAAACATTGCAAGGCTTGCAATTAAGTTAAATTATTTCTGTCACAAAGGTTTGGGCTGGATTCTGGCAGTGTGTACTCTACATAAACTGAGAGTCTATGACTGCCTTTCCACTGATACTCTGATGGCACCGGATGAGGGGATGATATTGTTAATGAGCTGGGTGATGAGTAGACAAAAGTTGTAGAATAAAACTTTAAATCTGGCAACCCCACTTCCAAAAATTTAGTTAGTTGACAGTGTGCATGTAAACAGACACATTGAGTTGATGTATTTTACCAGGGCAGAAAAAATATCAGTTATTGATCACAACATCCAACATTGCATTTTTTTTTTTTCACAACATCCAACATTGCATTTTTTTTTTTTCATGTTGTTCAGTTTTAGACAGCTTTTGTGCTGTCTCTCTTTGTCAAAATATATACACTCAGTTAATAATATTTAATTGTTGTTTTTTTCTGCCTTTTAGACGCTTTCTTGACATCAATCCTGAACGTGGATCAAAAACAAAGAAAGGACAAGTAACTTCAAAGAAAACTGGCCAAGTTGTGCAAAACAAGAACACCACTGTAAGCCTACAGGTGTCCTCACTTCTGCGAAACCTTGCAGACTTTGAATGGGATTTCGTTTGCACTTTTATGGACTTCAAAAAAGAAACAGCATTTCACTGTCGTTATAAAGCTTGGAAGAGCCAGGACATTTTTTAATAGAACTCTGATTGTATTCGTCTGAAAGAAGAATGTCATATACACCTAGGATGACTTGAGGGTGAGTAAATCATGGGCTAATTTAAATTTTTGGGTGAACTATTCCTTTAATTAAGTGCTAACTGTTACCTGTTTGTTGTTAAGTGTTAAAATTGCATTTTATGTTTAAAAAGTAATTCAGCCAACATGTTCACAGATGGCATTTTAACTAAATAAATGTTTTAAAACCCAGAAAATGTTGTTTTCTTTTTCCTAGTGTGACTACTCTTATGAAACCTTAAAGTATAATATTTTAATTATGTAATAATAAAAGCAGTATTCCCTGTAAAAATACAATTTATTGCTGTCGACAAGTTTAATAATGTAAAATGTGTATACTGTATTTGGTAATTACAGTGGAGTACTGTAAATGCTGTTTACTGTAGTAGTGTTGTAAAAATACAGTATGTGGATGGCAACCCAGCTGCCAGTATTTAACTGTAAATTTACAGTGACATCTGACATGCATGTGATACTGATGCATTTTTAAAGCTGTGGCATATGGTTATGGTACTTTGTGGATGTATTTGTCAAAAATGACAAGGAAAACACTGCATTATTGTATTAAAATACTATATTTGGTATTCACACAATAGACAAAATCTCCAACTATAGGCATTTAATTTCAAGGCATTCAGATATAAGATTTGTATCCCTAATATATGTGAAAGTATGTACTATAGAAATAAGTACATATATGCATGTATACATATATGCGTCATATATGCATGTATACATATATGCGTCTTACATATATTTCACATTTATGTGCATATACGGGAAAATATATGGCACTTACATGAAAACGGCCATTTTTGATATATTTTGAAATATATGTTTCATATATGTCTATGTGTTTTACATATATGAATTTTGCATATTCTCATATATGTAGCAGACATACATGGGCACTAACATTATATATGTAATTTACATATATTGACATATATTACATTTCTGTATGGGATATAGCATCCAATAGTGTAAATCGCGGCAGCAGCTTAAGGTTGGTAGTCCAAGGCATTGTTGTTTATCTTTAATTCTGGGGTTCTTCCCACTGGAGGTGATATTTTTTTAATTTTAACCCATTTAAAAATGTAAAATGTATTTTCATTTAAAATCTGATGTGTTTACAATCCCCCTAAACTCCTCACTGTACACTCAACTCACTATTTACAACCTCCATTTCTAAGAAAAACATGAATGTTTTAAAAACTACAATTCCCTATAGCTACGCAATGCAGCTTTATACAAATCATCACTGCAGTTGTAGTTTTCCTGGTTTGCAAAGTAGGGTTGTAAAAAGATATATCTACTGAATATATCAAATACAGCCAAACTATTAATTACACTGTTTCTAGATGATCTACGTTAAGAAAATGTAAATATGTTGGTTTATTTAAGATATGTTAGCAGATACAGGAGAACCCGCACAACACAATGCACTTCCGTATTTCTCAGAATCGAACGAGAAATTGTTAAAAGTGTTAACCTTAACATGAACATATCGTTTAGTTATCAAGTTGTGATTTTCTGTCGACAAATGTTGAATTTATCATTTTAAAAAAAGTGTCTGTGAATAAAATACTTTCGGGCAGAAGTACGTCATGTCATGCGTCCATCAATAGCAACCACCATAGCAACTAAACGCAAGATAGCATGCATGTATTTAATGCAGATAAATGCAGCCAATTGGAGGAAGAAGAGAAAAAAGGTGTTCATCTACATAGGCCTGGATCTGGAGCATTTCAAGCCAATAACGGTTATGTAAGAAGAACCTACTGTATGTGGCTCACTGTCTGGCGGATTATGACTGTAAAATCACTGTATGACGTGTGCTGTGAATAAGTGCTGTGACAATGGCTGGAAACATGCCTATGGAAGTAAAATAATGTCAAATGTTTTAGAAATAAAAAGCCTGTTGAATTGCACTACTTGAAAAAAAAAAAATAGGCATTGCATTAACCATGCTTGCATTTTAATGCATTGTATTTTTAGGGCTTGCATTTTTATGGGCTGAAATTCAACATGGTTGAATATTTAAGCTGTGAATATTTCAATTAAAAACATTTCAAACACCTTTTCATTATTAAAAATTCAATAATCCATATTCACCTTTCATATTTCACTTCCAAAATATTCAAACTTTAAAAATACAACCAATAATATTCAACAGGCAATTTTCGGGCCAATTTTTTTCGCTTTGCAAAATTCGCTTCCACAAATTCAGTGGTTCAAATTCGACAGTAAATCAACATTGACGTCCAGGAACTGCAGGAAAAGCAATAGATTACCGAGCATACTCTCCATCTGCTGTTAGTCAACCTCACCATCAGATGGTGCAAAAGCGCTTGTTGTTGACGAAGACATTCATTCATAAAATGGAAATGATTATCTGTGTCAGTATGTGCGGAAAAGATGATAAACACACAAAAGCTGTGTGTTTATGTTTCATTCAATCACTTCATTGTTACTTCCCCTGTGTATTCTACATGTCATCAGCTTTCTCTACCAGGATTATAATCGGTTTCCCTCAATACCTCATACTCAAGGATTCCCCTTCAGTTGGGACAAAACGCTTAACGTAGCTTAATGTACTAATACAGTGATATGAAAGATCAATCTTCTTGCACCTTTTTGGGGAAGTAGGCTGTAGGCTACTATATAGGCTACAGGCAAGCATGGACTCAGAATATGAACTTGACGCGCAAAGTTTCATGCTGAGCGTTTCGTGATATACTGGCGATATACATATAAGCCTACTGGTGATATACATATACTGATATACTATATATAGTATGCCTACGTGTATTGCATTAGCTTAAACTGTCATAGCACTTGCATATTGTTGTCCTATTGTTAATTTAACTGTAAATCACTTTGGATAAAAGCGCGTCTGCTAAATGACTAAATGTAAAATTGGCTTGACATTGGACATTCGCACATTTAGGGACCGTCTCTAAAGTTGCATACAACATTGGCATACACGTTTCTAACTTCAATAGCAAACCTAAATTTATTTGAATAAATATCAAAAATCCAAAGCGTGCGCATTATGCCTGACACTACGTGAACACTTTACAGTTGGTTTTATGACTGTAAGTCGTTCTATTCAAATGCTATCGGAGTTAGAAACGTGTATACCAAAGTCATATACACTTTAGAGACGGTCCATAAATGTGCGAATGTCCAACATCAAGCCAACTTTATGCCAGTCTATCACTGGGAAACGCTCAGCTTTGCGCGTTATTCTGAGTCCATCTGCTTGCCTGCGAGTTTGGTCTTTTACATCACTGTAGTCCATTAATCTACTTTAAGCGTTGTATATGTCCAGAAGTATTGAGGGAAACCCTAATAGCCTGCATGCAGCACATCGCCACAATATAAAGTTAAGGCAACTAAACAACCAAGATAAATATATGTCAACCTCAAAAATGTAACACTGGATACATCCGCATCGGGGAATAACATTATAATCTCGTTCACGGTAGAGAAAGATGCATGTAGGCTACACAGGAAAAGTAACCGTGAAGGCACTGAATTTAACATAAAACAGCCGTCATAATAATCACAAATACACTTACATTGCTGTAAATGAGTTTTATGAATGAATGACTTGCTCTAATTTTGCTGGTCTTCGTCAACAACACGCGCTTTTGCACCACCTGCTGGTGAGGTCGACTAACAGCAGATGGAGAGTATGCTCGGTAATCTATTGCTTTTCCTGCAGTTCCTGGACGTCAATGTTGAATTTACTGTCGAATTTGAACCACTGAATTTGTGGAAGCGAATTTGCAAAGCGAAATAAAATGGACCGAAAATTGCCTGTTGAATATTATTGGTTGTATTTTTAAACAGTTTGAATATTTTGGAAGTGAAATATGAAAGGTGAATATGGATTATTGAATTTTTAATAATGAAAAGGTGTTTGAAATGTTTTTAATTGAAATATTCAAAGCTTAAATATTCATCCATGCTGAATTTCAGCCCATAAAAATGCAATGCATTAAAATGCAAGCATGGTTAATGCAATGCCTATTTTTTTCAAGTAGTGCAATTCAACAGGCTTTTTATTTCAAAAACATTTGACATTATTTTACTTCCATACATGCCTATAACTCATTATGGGAAAGCTGAATTGTAGAGTACACCTGTATGTTCCCTTTTAGTTTTGCAAACTTATAGTTGCTTCAGAGGATTCAAGATTCAATACTTTATTGTCGTTTCAACTCAGTCGAAGGGGATTTGGTTTGGTGAGCTCACAAAGAAGAAAAACACCTCTCACACATTGACCACATTTGTACATTATAATAAATAAGTAATATCACAATATGTTAAGCACACAATTTTGTACTCACACAGACTAGTGGCGATATGTGCTTAAACACAGTACATAAGCTTTGAAATAGGTCAGACCTAGTAAAACAACACGTCTGCACAAGTAAGGCAGTAAAGTAATTATATTAGACTTTATTTCTACTTTGAGAAGCTTTGTAAAAAGCGTCATCATCATCACCATCATCACTGTATACTAGTGTCTGTATGCTTGACATGGGGAGGGCCTGACACAAGTAGGGGTTGTCTACAGGAACAATGTCTGGCACATGTGGGTGAAACATCACAGTGGCTTGATGTGGTTTTCTCTCCAGCTGTTGGAGACGTTGGATGAGAGCAGCTTTTGCCCCAGGCTGATCTGTGTGTTTGATGGCAGAGCACAGAAAGGCTCGCTGCTGATGGAGGTGTTCAGGTACAGTTCTCATCTCCTGGTAAAGCATGTGCTCTTCCTCAGCTGCCCGAGTCTTCATATGCAATCAATCCCTCGCCTTTTTAGACTCCTCGAAACATTCCAGTCTGGAAGACAAAATAAATAAAGAGTGCAATGTCATGTTACAAGGTGGTTTCTAAAATGATGGGCAGGTAGTTGTGTTTGGTAAGCGGTTGTCAGATCTCTAGAGTGACTTCTGTTTGGTTACTAGGGTTAGGGAACTATACTCACAGTGTCATCACAGCAGAAGTAGACATGCCGAGAGGGATTGCACGCTTCCTGAAGATCAGTTGTTTCAGGAAAGATGCTCATTTGCGGTGGCCACTGAATGCTGTTGTATTCTTGTATTGCCTGTCTCAGTCTCTTGTTGGAGCTGGCTAATGCTTGGACAGTCTAATGGCAATGTCCTGCCCATCTGTAGCAAAGTTAGGAAACACGCATGCAGAGAAATGAATTTATTAGTTTGTATTATGGTCCTTTTCAAAGTTGCTCTTAATATCTTCATGTATCTACTTATCCACATCACTTTACCTGGATATCTTCTTCTCAGACGGAGGAGGACTGCTCTCTCCCTTGATTCAGTTCTAGCCTTGCAGATTAGTTGTCCTCTGAGCTCACGCTCAACATCTTTACGGGTAGACTGAATCAGATTCTTGCCATCTTCTCCCAATCCGGTGTTTTTCTCCATGTTCAGCAGAGAGTCCTCAATCCTACAATGGGCAGCAAATAAATTGTATTAATTGTTATTTACACACTTGTTCAGAGAACAGTGACAGATTACTGCTCACTTACTCTGTTTCACACTCCATGTACGACTCACGAGTCCCAGATCTATACATAAAAATAAAAAAACACAGCACAAAAATTAAGTAGCTACCAAGCAGAAAGCATTACTGTGGTACACATGACCAAACAGAGTGTACGTTATAAGGGAGGCCTTGGTGATAATTGATTACTAATCACACCATATTAAATTACTGCAGTATTATAGCAACTCTTCATTTATAACCATTGTAACAGTTTCCTTCAAAGCTATGCTGTTACTGTAATCACACCTGGGCCTCCATGTTGAAGCACATCAGCAGGGCACTGAAAGACGGCTGTGATTACCATATAGTCTTACATAAACACATCGAACTCTTACTTTACTTGTAGAAGTGAATCAGCTTGATGATGTAGTCCCTTTTCCATTTACAGACAGTGTCTGGAGAACAGATGAAGACAATACTACTGCTCTAATAAACTGGTTCATTTCATGTAACTTTTTCACATAGCTTACAGGATTGTATTTCATTACACAGAACACGGAAAAGTAAATTTAACGTATTTGCAATATTCTTTGCTAATAATATTCAAGACATTCACGCATTCACTTCAGTTGCTTACTTATTGGTTTCTGTTTCTGTTTCTGTTGGGCTAGCTCCATCTCCCTTTTCTTCATTTCTCCATGTCTCCCTCAGAAACCAACTCTAGACAACAAAAATAACAGAAATCAAGACAACATCAATACTACATACTCCATGCAAAATGCACTTGTAAACGGAATGTAAAATTCTCCCGTTTACAACTATTGTTTCCTGCTTCTTATGTTCATTGTTTACCTGGTGCGTCTCTGATGACAGATGAGACGTCTTCTTGTAGTCCAGTCATTTTAAGCCAAAATGGGGGTCAACCGTGAACAAATTGCAACAGAAGCAAACTCAACTGATTTTGTATCGTCAATATGTCCTGAGTAAGGTTAACTGTTTCTGGGGGACGAGTCTGAGGGAAGACAATGGAGACAATGGTAAGGAGAATGCAGAAGACAAAAGGTAGGCAAAATAAAAAGTGAATCCCCAGAAACAGTCCCACAGACCCAGCCCTAAAACCCCATCTCTGCAATAATAATTAATAAAGGCTGGTTTAAAGTACTTCTTCCTGCCTCTATGTATTAATGTTCATGGGTAGCCTAAATGGGTTCCATTCAGACCTTAACATTAAGTATTTTACTGTTATGTGTCAACAAGATTCAACAAGACATGTTCACCTGGCTATACCCAATGTTTAGATCTGTTGTGGCATTTATGCAAATTAGCACATACGTAATTAGATTATGCACCGTTTGTCCATGTTAACAAACAATTAAAAAAAACTTGTAATACATTTTTTGTTTGTCTTGATGTAAGTAATCAACTCAGTAATTTTCATGGTGATATCTAAAGGTTAAAATTTTTACCCTATTCACGTAAGAAAAATAATGAATAGGCGTATGAATAGACTATATTTGGGTCTTTTTCAAAACTTTCCCCTAATGGGATTCTTCGGGGCTTTTTTTTTCCTTACTCAGGACATATTGAGGATACAAAATCAGTTGAGTTTGCTTCTGTTGCAATTTGTTCAACCTTTTTTCATAAAATGACTGGACTATTGAGCGAGAATCGATATTTTCTCTGCTTTGTCTAGTCTTTGCAGGAGCTGCATCTCTGCAAACACAGTTTAATTTACTTATGTTGACCAATTTGTGAGTGATCAGCTTCACTCCAGAAAATATAAAATGTATAAACAGTGAACCACCAGCACAGAGTTTGGACAGGTTATGCAGCAGTGGACAAACCTAGGTCAGTCGATTTCCTCCGTCTATAATGCAAAAGGGCATCAGTCAACAGGTCAAGCGGTGAGATGGAGTCTTCTCCTTTGTGACTCCTGCAAATCTTCGGAGAAAAGACCACAGCCTTTCCATTCCTTCCCCGTCTGTGAGCCCAAACCCATGGAGCCGCCTAGTGCTGTACTTGATCTGTGAATAAAGCAAAGTGGTGGAATATCCCAGACACTGACACTGAGCATGATCTACTTCAGTGTAAACTGCTTATAGTGATCACGGTTACAGTGATCAGCCACTTATATGGATAAAAAAGCTTGGGACAGAATCATTCCTATAGAAATGCTGTGTAAATAATTTGTTTATAGTAATCGAGTAGTCCGCTTACCGTGTTCATATTGTGTGTTTGGTGTGTGTGTGTGTACATACACTTGCTGTGTGCAGTTACACGCCATGTGATGTTTTCCTCCACTCACACTGCTGTGCTCTATGGAGTTATTTTGCCCTCCTGTTCCAGCTCTGCTGCTTTTTTGGGACTTTTATGGTATTTCAAACTTTGCGTTCTCGAAACAAACACTGTTGATCAGCCGGAGCGCATTAAGAGTTTTCTGTTGGAATGGTGTCGTGTTAGCAGCCGCTAAGTTAATAACTAATGATCTTCACAACGGAAGTGAATCAATCAAAACTAACTCTAGCTGGACAATAACTTTATTCTAGATCTGCTGTAAAACAAAAAAAATCTGTTACTTTAATTTCCTATTATCACTGTAAAGCTGCTTTGAAACAATCTATATTGTTAAAAGCGCTGTATAAATGAAGGTGACTTGACTATTGTGTTTAAAGTGTTGGAGAAATCAAAGAGCATTTTTTTTCACTGTGTGATTCTATAAGGCTTCAGTAATCAGAGGAAACAGGAGTTTTCCCATTGCTTCTAGTGACGCAGTACGAGTGAACCGTATCGATATAGGGAACAGAAGAGATCACTTTACAACATCAGGATTTATTCATTATTTAATATTTCTAAATAATTTCTGTCCTTTCCTCTTAATGACTTTTGACCATTTCAGTTATTAAATTAAAAGTGCTCCAAAGTGCAATAAAGTTATTAGTGCAGGAACAATAAATTAAACCAACCATTAAACTGTTAAAAAGTTTACAATACAGTATTTTTTTCCAGTATGGTTTTAATTGATCTGATTCTTTCAGGTTTATGTCACATTGCATTGTTCCACATTTGTAGATCGCTTTGAAAAAATCATCTGCTAAATGACTAAATGTAATTATAAACATGATTGGATGATGACAAACGTATTTCAGACGTGATCAAACAAAGTCCTCTTTGTGATTTATTATCAGGAACTCTGCGTTCTGCAGAAAGATAAAGGAAAGACAAAACTGAACAAATGAAGGCAAGGATGAACAAATAAAAAGAATGAACGAGTAAAACAACAAAAGAATAAACAAAACAGAAATAATGAAGAAAAACGTACTCGGTTACTAACGTAACCTCGGTTCTCTCTAGAAGAGGGAACGAGTATTGCGTAAGTTGCTTACGCTACGGGTAAAGTCATCTTTTCTCGAGATATTGAAGCCAAAAATTATCCTTAATTTTGTATTTATTGTCAACACGTTGCAGCAGCTAGCAGACCAAGAGTGGGCTTACTAGCGCGCTCATTGGCTGCCCTGCAGCAACTGCAGCAGCCTATCACTGAGCCCTGCGTGATGTCGCGCCCAATGAGTCAAAGCACACGTCAAAGCCCGCCAAAATGGGTGTGACTTAGCGTATATAAGGAAGGGCTCGGGGGCTGCTTACCTGGTTTTCATCGACTGAAGAGATACCAGCTCGAGGCGGGTACGGCAGGTTACGCAATACTCGTTCCCTCTTCTAGAGAGAACCGAGGTTACATTAGTAACTGAGTACGTTCTCTTACGAGAGGTTCTCTCATATTGCGTAAGTTGCTTACGCTACGGGAACCCCTTGTCAACGCTGTGCGCGCCAGCATCAACCACATATAGTCCCAAGGGCGCACCCGGGGGACACAGATCAGTGGGAATAAGATGGCCAACCTGAGTGGGCCAGTACTTGTACATAAGCACACAGTAACATGTGGCAAAGAATACAGAGCGGCACAGCCGGTCCATACTGACACGTGGATAACTATCCTCACAGTGTAGTTCAGCCAGGGGAGCTAAAATTAGCTTGAGAGCAGCCTGCGCGTGATCAAACCTGAGCAGAACATACTCGCAACTTAGGCTGAATCCCAATTCTCTGTCTTACCCCATCCCCTACCCCTACCCCTTCGTCTTACCCCTAGCACTTGTCCCTCGAAACCGAGTGGTAAGCGCTAGGGGTGAAAACATACCCCTATGAAATGAGACGCCACTTGGTTACGTCATCATACATCGTGGCTCTGTGTCACCAGGGGCAACAAGTGTTGATCACAAAATTCCAAGATGCCGTCTGCAAGTGTGTTTATGTCGATTGCGTGGGTATTAGAGATTTTTTTGCGATTGTCTGCAACAAATCGGAGAAATCAAGGGAGAAGAAGAGGTCTAAGAAGCCTACGGATGCTGGTGGATCCGCTTATGGTATGTATGGATTGGTAACAAACAACGTTTACCGAACTAACCAACACAGTTATCTGAGCTGTTAGCTATAACGTTATTTTGCTAATTTTTATTAGCAAAAAAAAAAAATTGTCCCAGTTCAGCCCTGCTAACGTTATGTGTTTTGTTCTTGGGGAAGGGAAAAAAACTAACGTTGTAGGGTTGCAAAATGTCCCGTATTTAGGGGATAATTTATTTGTCATAATTAATAATGCATAGTTTATAATTCCCTTGTCCTATTTTTTTGACTGGAAAGCTGATCTAACCACTGACTGATACAACAGCAGTGCTGATCACGAAACTTTAGAAAGATCATGACACCTGTTATCATCCTTTCAATAATAATATATCATTATTTAGGGACAAATCATTGTTTGATTTAGCGCTCCGAGCGGGACTTCCAATGTCAATGTCAGCATTTTGATTTCGGCCAATCAGTTTCTGGTGAATGCAAACAACGTGATTATTGATTCCAACATCCACCCACGCAAGAAAACATGCAACCTACCTGAGGGAATAATAGTTTTGTGGCAACCTTTATGCGTGCAGTCGTGCGCTTGAGTGCGGAGCGGAATATTCAGAAATGCGCTCTCCGCTCACATGATCTGATCGGAACAAACCCGAACCTCTGTCTGCTGAACTTGCGCAGAAACATCAAAATAGACATAACCAGCTTTTTAAAATTGTTTTTAAAACTAAACTTTTAGACTATTGTCACCGCTAGGGCCGAGGACAACCACCACTCCGGAGGAGCTACACCAAAGTACACCAAGAGGCCAGACAACGACGTGATATAAAAGCTTGATTCTTTTTATTGAATGTAAAAACAACTTTGAGGGAATGTCACTGACGCAGAACTCCTCGTAGGGGTCGCTCGTTGAAACAGGTCGAAGGAGTCTTGGATGGAGGAAGACGCCAGCCGGCAGTTGGTCATCTCCTTTTACTGAACAGCAGTGTGTGGGGACAAAGTCCAACAGTTAATAACTTAGTCTTCTCTTCCAACAGGACAGCAATGGCAGATTGCAGCGGCGGATAACAGAATCTATATTCATAGCAGACAGTGGGCTTTTCTCTTTTCACAGGACAGCATCAGATAACTGAGTGTCACCTTTCTTTCACAGGTCAGCAGCAGTCGGAATGCAGCGGCGAATAACGGGATCTCTCTGTTCACAGAACAGCAATGGTGAGTACAGAATCGATCTCAATCGTGCCCCACGCTTCAGCCGCACTTTATCTTTCCTGTCTCTGCTTCTGTTGCTGGGGGACGAGGGACGGATTGGTCCAGAAGCCAGGACCTTCAGATGGCAGACAGCAGGCCAACATAAGTAGTGGGCAGGACACAGGAGGCTACAGGTAAGGATCGACAGACGGTGGGTTTTCTCTTCTCACAGGACAGCATCAGATAACTGAGTGTCACCTCTCTTTCACAGGACAACAGGGATTGGACGGAGGACCAGGACCTTTTGGTGGGGAGCAATGAGCAGTATATGGTAAGCAGAAGGCAATGACCGCCAGATGAAATGCAGCAGTCAGCAGTAGGTGGCAGGCAGGGTACAAGGGACTACAGGTGGGTGGCAGCAGACAGTGGGCTTTCTCTTTTCACAGGACAGCATCAGATAACTGGGTGTCACCTTCCTTTCACAGGCCAGCGGCAGTTGGGGTGCAGCGACGGATAATAGGATCCCTCGCAGGGCAGCGATGGCAGAATGCAGTGGCGGATAACAGGTTCTCTATGTTCACAGAACAACAGTGGTGAGTACAGAATCCAGCAGTTAACAACTGAGTCTTCTTACCACCCATATGAAAAAAAAACCTGCATGGTTCATATACAGCAACCATATATCTTCCTTACTTAAATCGGCCAGAATTACTTTCTGTGTTTCATATAAGGCCAATACATGTCATATACAAAATCAGACCGATTATGGCCGATTTCATACTAAATAGCACACATACAACTTGTAGGGGATTTTTGCGTTATATATGAATACTGTTAAAAGACTTATATGAGTTTTACATGACAAAAGTATGCAAATGTGTATGGTATTAGTAGAAATATATAAAACTCATATAAAATTCATATATAAATAATTTAAAGTTCTTATATTGAATCATATGCTAGTCAAATTAAAGTCATATAGAATTTATACACGTTTTGTGTCATTTGTTTATGTGTTTCATACAGATTTCATGTTTTGATGACCAACATCTGATTCACTTATATGCAGTTGGCAAATTTTTAAAGGGATACTCCACTTTAAAATGAAAATTCTGTCATCATATACTCACCCTCATGTTGTTTCAATCCTTTACGAATTTCTTTCTTCTGCTAAACAGAAAGGAAGATATTTAGAAGAATGTCAGTAACCACAGATTCTGGTCTCATTGACTTCCATAGTATATTTTTTTCCTACTATGGAAGTCAATGAGACCAGAAACTGTCTGGTTACTGATATTCTTCTAAATATCTTCCTTTCTGTTCAGCAGAAGAAAGAAATTCATAAAGGATTGAAACAACATGAGGGTGAGTATATGATGACAGAATTTTCATTTTAAAGTGGAGTATCCCTTTAAATTGTACAGTGCAGAAGCCGGTTCGAGGATTACTAGCTGTCAGAATATCACTGACCTTTATGAAGACTGTTAATTTTCCTACAGGATTTGAAAGAGCAGTTATAAAGCAATGGCATTGTAAGACTGTGTATTTACATTAATTGTGAATTGTCTGGGCCTGTTGTTTGTGAACAAATCATAACATATTATTGCAAATGAACAAAGTTGAGTCAAATATGTTTCTAGAACAGTGATTAAAATGTTGAAAATTGGCTGGAATATGTTTTTCTATATGAACTCTGGTGGTGATGCACTCTAAAAACTTTTAATATGATTTGTGTTTGGTGAAACATTTTTACACTTAGAATATTAATTAGATTTTTAAGCAGTGAAATAAATTACATACACTGTATTAACTGAGTAAATGTAAGTAAAACTAATTAAATAGATCTGAGTAACTGCATTTGGTACATTAACAAATAAAATTGAGTAGAAATAATTGGGGGGGAAACATTTAAAAACAAATATTTATGAGTAATATTAACTGTGTTTATATGCCAGTAATATTAACTTTTTTATTTCCTCTAAACCTTTGTAAAAATATTCCATACAACCACCAGTATAACTACATGACATTGGCCTTTATTGTCGATGAGTAGCCTACAGCAATACAGCATATTTTATACTATTTTTAACACATATACAATATTGCCTACATTTAAACTCATGTAAGAAACATTTTCGAAGTAAAACTTAAACATTTAGGCCAAAACATTCAAGTAATTCAAGTGTAATCAACCGGTCTGTTATCCAGTATCCACCGGATCAGCGCTGGTTCCCAAGCCGGAGATGGACTCGCCTCTGCGGGGGAACCTCTAACTTTACACCGCCGTCCTGCGTCACTCACAGCCGAAAGATGCTGCGACGCGACTGACTCTATAACCTGCCAATAAACAAACAGTGCACAGTTCTGAGGACATTTTATCATCCAAATTAGTTATATTCATTATCTTTAGGAATATAGTAGTGTGTTTTTTATGCAAGGCGTACAATCATGTGAAAAGACAGGCGCGAGTCGACACTCGTTTAACTCGTTTAAGGTGAGTAACATTGCGTCTCTGTATGTTCTTTCGCATTAAAATGATTTAAAGCACATTAATGATTATATAGATAAAATAAAACATGCACACACGACACACCTGAATTTCACAGAGGAAATGCACCAATTCTGCGCCGCTGAGAAGAGAAGAGGAGAACTGTTCTGGACTGAAGAGAATTCAAACCATAGACTGTAAAAAATATGGACAAAGCGTCTGTGACGTCACCCATAGACTTTCTGAAGAATGGGTTTGAAGCCGTTTATGGGGGGTATGGGCGGCGCCATCTTGGAAAATCTTGGGAAATCCTAACCCCGCCCACCTTCTGACGCAGCGTGCGTCACTCAGCTCGCTCTGCTACTCCGGTTATCTCTGTGTATATTTTAGGCAACGAAATATTATAAAACACCATACTAACTCTTTTCGTTTTCATTTAAAGAAATCTTAAACATTATAGCCACACAAATGTGGTTCAGGCAACGCGTATTGATTATATTCAACTGCACATAACGTTTGCCTATTTATAAAAAAAAATATATAAAACACAAACCTGCCTCTTTTCGTTTTAAATATAATATAAAAATATTAAACATTTAATATGGTCCAGGCAATATGTGCATTTGTACTAAACAACAGATGTTGCAGTAAACAACATTACAGATCATATTCGTTGTATTAAAATTTAAAATGACAACTCAACCCAGTCTCTTTTTGTTAAATTTCAGTTTTATCAATATTAGCTATTATAAAAGTATAAGTAAAAGGTAAAGTTACAAGAAGCTATACAAATAAAGCAAACAATTCAGTCAAACATACAAAGTCAGCGCTCGATCTAGTCTAACCATACAACGGTAAAGTTAAATAGCTTATAAAGTTATGAAATTTCCCCTCAGCCAAAACGATTGGCCAGGGAACAAATTATAGATTTACGAGACCAAAAATCGCCCGTTAGATATACACAAGACGAATTATATCTCATGTTTAACCACTACAGAGATGCCAGAGTCAGCGGCAAACCTCAGAACGACTAGCCGAGGAAAGGCTGTTCCAGGCGGGGTACATGAGCGCCGAGCGCCCAGTCATCGCTGGATCTCACAACTGGATATAATTTTTATAAATCTTTATAAATAAACCACAGATTTGAGCTTTAAACAACTACATTCTCGCCTGAAAAACTCTTAAAACTACATTTCATGATACAGAAACAGTAGTATTATATTTCAACTGTATATTTAAAAATGGCGCTTCTTATGTTGTCATTCTCCGTGGCGCTGCCTTGTCAGCTGTCAATCAAGCTGTCAATCAAAGTTAACCACGCCCTTATTGTCATACATTTTATATCTAAATACGATCTAAACTAACGAGTTAGAAAAAAATTCACAGCCCTCATGGTTGTCAGGCACTCGGAACCTATCGAAAAAATACAATAAAAGTCCATGGGACCAACCTGTAAAAACATGAATTTATGCTGTGAAAACGGACATTTTAACATGGGGGCTATGGACATTTGGTCCCTTTTGGGACCTCGCCCTAGCGGATTTTTGGATGTATTGCAGTTTTTCGCACTTCCGGGTAGGCTTCATTTTTCAGATCAGAATGTTGCCGCTTGGTTCAAACAGCGTGCGCTCACTCAACCCTCAACTGTTGAGCTGTTGTCACGTCAGAGTGGAGGGTGGAGGGTGGAGGGGGGAGGGGGGAGGTGCGCATTGTTTTAATTGAGTAAACTTAATTTCTTATGCGTGTTAAATATTAATAATATTGATTTTATTTAAGTAATATTTGTGGTTCTTGAAACAGATCAGTTTAATTATCCATTCTCAAATATGGTGATGGAAATTTCACAAATATATTAGCTCAGTGTATTTTAAATAAATAATTGGTTAGTCAAATACAAAATTATTTTAGTGAAACACTTCAAACTTAAATATAACTGTAAATTTCAGACAAAATTAATTGTTGGAGTTTTAGTCAATTATTTCGGTATGTTGAACTCAAACTATCAAGTAAATGATATTCAGAGATTTTATTAAGTGAATAAAGTTAATTGCTGTGATATTTACTAAGCCACTGAATTATTTTTTAGATTTTTTAGAATTTATTTTTTATTTTACCCATAAGAATCACTTCGACATTTAGGAAAGTTTTATGCTTGTAGGTTAAGATTAGAACTGTTGTATACCATAGTAGTACTATGATAAAGTTTAGAGAAATTGTCACAAATGAAAATGAAATCTGGTGATGCAGGATTTAAAATGAAAACTATTTATATGTGAAATATGCAACTGTATCTTGTAGAACACACTCTAATAAATAATTTTGTAATTAAAATGTGTGCTTGTGTGTGTAGTTTAAATGTTGTGTTTCATCTAAGGCTGATTATACAGTATACAGTAACCATGATTGACTACAGGCATAGGGCTCGACTTAGGACAAGATAAGAGCAAGCATGAGTGAAGTACAACCTTATACTGACTGGTAAACTGCACTGTGTTTTATACACATCCATGCTGGACATTCATATTAAATTAGCATTATTTTCCTATGTTTTTACATCATGAAAATCTATATGGCTTCAGTTGTATGTAGGACATATATGACATAATATGATTAAAAATACACTAATATTATACAATTTATATATGTGGTTTTTGCAGCATATGTGTCCCTTACAATATTCTGTTGGAACATATAAGAATCACAGGAGTTTTTAGCAAACCTTTTCCATATGGGCACAGAGCAGTGATGGCAGAATGCAGTGGCGGATAACAGGTTCTCTATGTTCACAGAACAACAGTGGTGAGTACAGAATCCAGCAGTTAACAACTGAGTTTTCTTACCACAGGGCAGCGATGGCAGAATGCAGTGGCGGATAGCAGTTTCTCTATGTTCACAGAACAACAGTGGTGAGTACAGAATCCAGCAGTTAACAACTGAGTTCCCTTTCAAGGGAACTCGCGTTGCGTCGAGTTTGACGCTATGGGAACGCTTTGCGTGATGACGTCTTGAAGCACATGTAAAATCAGTCCAATGGTGTGGCGGAACGTCAGAGGCGGGTGACGTCACGTACCAGGAAGCTATAAAAGCCGGCCCGAAACAGAAAACGAAAGCTTTCTGAGTCTTCAGTTGCGCTCTGTGTGAAATCTGTCTGTATATTTGGTGTTGTCTGTCTATATCATATATATATATATTCAGTATGGCGAGCGAGCAGCAGTTTAGAGTGTGTGTCCATCCCTGCCCGCGTTATTTAACGGGAGGTGACACACACACTCTTTGTGTTGTTTGTTTGGGAGAGGAGCATGCCCAGTCAGCACTCGAGGGTGGTGACTGTGTGCATTGCTGTGCGCTTCCATTGCGGACGCTCCGATCCCGCTTGGCTCGGTTCAATCCCGACCACGTTCCCCAGGGCTCGGGTCCCGCCGCGGCTGAGGCTCGGCGGCGATCTCAGACCTGGGGTTCGCAAATGGATCTGTCAGTGGATGTTGAGACGGGCTCTGCCTTATCTCAGCCTCTTACTGACAGATCCAGTGCCTCTCATCAGGGTGTGGAAGCACGCGCGGCGGTTTCTTCCCCCCCGATAGAGGCACCAGTACTGCAACTATCCAGCTCTGAGGAGTTGGATGTTGTGAGTATTGAAGCTGAGTCTGAGGATTCGCCACCTCAGTCTCATGCGTTTGAGGAACTGCTCGATGTCATTACTAGAGCTGTTGACAGACTGTCTATTGAGTGGCCAGAAGATAGGCAGGACGTTCGTTCGAAAAGTAAGCTCGACGAACGCTTCCTGCCATCTCGTGCGCAGCCCCAGCGCAGGAGCCTGCCGTTTTTCCCCGATCTCCACACCGAGGTGTCGAGATCGTGGGCGAAACCAGTGTCTCACAGAGTTTATACACCACAAACATCTCACTACTCCTCAATATCTAAATATAAAGAGTATGGTTATGGGGAGATGCCGAAGGTGGAAGAGACGCTTGCGGGCTATCTCTCTCCAGCAACGGCATCTTCTCTGAAAGCTCCTACACTTCCCTCTAAGCCAGTTAAAGTAACATCTTCCCTGGTTCATAAATCGTATGCAGCCGCTGGTCAAGCTGCAGCGTGTCTGCATACGATGTCCATTTTACAAGCCTATCAGGCTGAATTATTGGGGGATTTGGAGGAGGGCGGGGGAATTGGACCTGACACTGTGGCCGAACTTCGCAGAGCCACAGATTTGTCTCTCAGGGCCACCAAGGAGACCGCTAAATCTATCGGGCGGTCTATGGCAGCCCTGGTGGCCACTGAGAGGCATCTGTGGCTCAATCTAAGTGATATCAAGGATAAAGAAAAGCATGTTCTCTTAGATGCTCCGGTCTCCACTGTTGGTCTGTTTGGTGATGCAGTTAGTGTTGCGGTAGCAAAATCACAAGAAGCCGCTAAGCAAGCTGCTGCTCTCCAGAAACTTCTCCCCCGCCGTTCTTTCTATGAGGCTGCTGAGCGGGAGCAGCCTCACTCCTCTAGAAAGAGCGCTGAGCACCGCGCCACTCAGAAACAGAGCGTTTCCTCCCGTGCTCCCCCACAAAAATCTCGGGGACACGGAGGGCGCTCTCAAACCCAGCAGTCTTCGAGGGGTAAAACGGATCTGCGGACCGTTATTACCGCCAAGAAGGCTGCTGGGAAAAAGTCCTGATGTCTGAGGGCTCAGGACAAATGAGGGTAGTCCCCCCGAAGCAGAGCGGTTAACACCTCTTTTCACGGTGCCCGTCTCTCTTCGGTGCCCTCAGGGGACCGTTCTGCCAACCCTGCCGCCTCCGGCGTTACAGGGCGCAGCGGTCTCCGGCGAGCACATATCTCAAGGTCCACCCGGAAACGTAGTGGCCTCGGGATGCCCGCCCCCTCTGAGGAGGGTGCTAGAGCAGTCTGTTTGGTCGTTCCCTGCCGGTGCGCCGTTACAGGGCGACGAACCGACTGCTCAACAGCAGGAGAAAAATACGGTGCCGTCTCTCTTCGGTGCCCTCAGGGGACCGTTCTGCTAACCCTGCCGCCTCCGGTGTTACAGGGCGCAGCGGTCTCCGGCGAGCACATATCTCAAGGTCCACCCGGAAACGTAGTGGCCTCGGGATGCCCGCCCCCTCTGAGGAGGGTGCTAGAGCAGTCTGTTTGGTCGTTCCCTGCCGGTGCGCCGTTACAGGGCGACGAACCGACTACTCAACAGCAACAAAATCCAGAAACCAGTCTCGAGAGACTGGTACCTCTAGTAGAATCTTTGACAGCGTGGAAGCTACTGTCAAATGTTTCTCGTTGGGTCCTGCAGACCGTGGAAAAAGGGTATTAGATACAATTCTAGTAATGCCCACCGCGGTTTATGGGGGTCCTGCCCACAATGGTGGGCCCCGAGCAGGTTCTGGTTATGGAACAGGAAGTAAACACTCTGTTAGAGAAAGGGGCCATAGAATATGTACCTCCCTCCAACAGGGAAACCGGGTTTTACAGCCGGTACTTCATAGTTCCAAAGTAGGACGGGGGATTGCGTCCCATTTTAGGTCTTCGAGTTGTCATGCAGCTCAAGTTCAAAATGTTAACATTGAGACAATCGTGCCACAGATTAGTCCGAGGACTGGTTTGTCACGATAGACCTCAAGGACGCATATTTCCATCCGTCCGTGTCATTGGAAGTTCCTGAGGTTTGCTTTCGGGGGCAAAGCATACCAATATCGAGTTCTTCCATTCGGCCTGGCTTTATCACCCCGCACTTTCACCAAATGCGTGGATGCAGCTCTGGCGCCTCTGCGCCTCCGGGGTATTCGCATCACGAACTACATCGACGATTGGTTGATTTTAGCTCAGTCGCATTAGATGGCGGTTCAACATCGAGATGTTGTTCTCGCCCATATGAAAGAGTTGGGGCTCTATTTTGAGGACCACTTTTTTAGGCGTGGTTTGGGATTCAGTGTCGATGCAGGCGCGCCTGTCATCGCCACGCTTCGATCCTGGCAGCTGTGAGAAGTGTAAAGCTAGGCCAGCTACTCACTGTCAAACAGTTCCAGAGACTGTTGGGTCTCATGGCAGCAGCTTCCAACGGGATACCTTTTGGACTGCTGCACATGAGGCCCCTGCAGTGGTGGCTCAGGACCAGAGGGTTTTTCCCCGAGGGGCAACCCATTTCGCACAATCAAGGTCACGCGGTGATGCCTACGTGCCTTGGTTATGTGGAAGAAACCTTGGTTCCTGTCCCAGGGCCCAGTGCTGGGAGCTCCTTGTCGTCGCAAACTGCTAACGACGGATGCTTCCCTCACGGGTTGGGGAGCGATCCTGAGGGTCGCTCATCTCAAGGTCTGTGGGAAGACCATCATCGTTCCTGGCATTCTATAGCCTAGAGATGTTAGCTGTCTTCCGGGCTCTGAGGAGCTTTATCACAGGTCTCAGGGGACACCATGTGTAGTACATACGGACAACACGTCGGTAGTCGCCTATATCAAGGGGGTTTGCGCTGGCACGCCATATCCTCTTGTGGTCCCAGGGGAAGTTGCTGTCACTCAAGGCAGCCTACATCCCCGGGGTCCAGAATATAGGAGCAGACACTCTGTCGAGACAGGGGCCGAGGCCCGGGGAATGGTGGCTCCACCCCCGAGGTGGTGGAGCTGATATGGAAATTATAAGTGGGTCTGTTTGCGTCTCGAGAGACGTCTCACTGTCCACTTTGGTTCTCCCTCACGCATCCAGCTCCTTTGGACTGGATGCTATGGTGCAGACGTGGCCGAGGCTACGTCTGTACGCTTTTCCCCCAGTTGCTCTGCTCCCGGGAGTTCTGGAGAGAGTTCGCAGGGACCGGGTTTGCCTGCTTCTTATAGCCCCGCGCTGGCCGGGCAGAGTATGGTTTCCCGATCTTGTGTCGCTCCTCGACGGGCCTCCTCTGGAGCTACCCGTCAGGAGGGACCTTCTGTCCCAGGCGGAGGGCTCGATATTTCACCCCCGCCCAGAACTGTGGAACCTGTGGGCTTGGCCTCTGAGGGGGCCCAGCTCATAGAGTCAGGTCTCTCAACTGAGGTTGTTGAGACCATTCTACAGTCCAGAGCTCCCTCCACGAGGAAACTTTATGCCCTGAACTGGAGAGTATTCACCTCTTTGTGTAGTGACCGTCGGTTGGATCCAGTCAACTGCCCAATTGGTACAGTTCTGGAGTTCCTGCAGGACCGGTTCACTGCAGGTCTGACCCCGTCCACTTTAAAGGTTTATGTGGCGGCCGTAGGTGCTTACCACAGTCCTTTGGGTGGAATGTCTGTGGGGAAAGACCCCTTTGGTATCTCGTTTCCCTCGTGGCACTTGGAGGTCCTCCTCCCTTTCGAAATCGGACCAGGAGGCTAATAATTTGCTTTGCCCTGTTCGGGCGTTAGACGCGTATGTCCACAGAGCTGCCCTGTGGCGTAAAAGTGACATTTGCTCCCCTAACAAGGGAGGTCCAGTGTCTAAGCAAAGGTTGAGCAGTGGGTGGTTGAGACTATCTCACTTGCTTATGAGGCGGCTGGACAGCCTTCTCCTTTGGCTGTCCGGTCGCACTCTACGAGGAGTATGGCGGCCTCTAAGGCCCTTATATCAGGAGTTTCGTTACAGGACGTTTGTGATGCGGCAGGCTGGTCCTCACCGCACACTTTCGTCAGGTTCTACTCTCTGGATCTAGACTCTGCTCCAGGGTCTCATGTTTTGTCTTCCTAGTGCTGCTCACCAGATTTCACACAGGACAGACATTTGTAGCTATGGAGGCGTTGGTATAGACGTTCCCATAGCGTCAAACTCGACGCAACGCGAGTTCCCTTGAAAGGGAACGCCTCGGTTACGACTGTAACCTCGGTTCCCTGAAGAGGGAACGAGCGTTGCGTCACCTTGCCATATCTCCTTCATGCCTGTCAACACGACTTCAGACTTTACGAAGCTTTCGTTTTCTGTTTCGGGCCGGCTTTTATAGCTTCCTGGTACGTGACGTCACCCGCCTCTGACGTTCCGCCACACCATTGGACTGATTTTACATGTGCTTCAAGACGTCATCACGCAAAGCGTTCCCATAGCGTCAAACTCGACGCAACGCTCGTTCCCTCTTCAGGGAACCGAGGTTACTGTCGTAACCGAGGCGTTTTCTTACCACAGGGCAGCGATGGCAGAATGCAATGGCGGATAGCAGTTTCTCTATGTTCACAGAACAACAGTGGTGAGTACAGGATCCAGCAGTTAACAACTGAGTTTTCTTACCACAGGGCAGCGATGGCAGAATGCAGTGGCGGATAGCAGTTTCTCTATGTTCACAGAACAACAGTGGTGAGTACAGAATCCAACAGTTAACAACTGAGTTTTCTTACCACAGAGCAGCGATGGCAGAATGCAGCGGCAGATAACAGGTTCTCTGTGTTCACTATAATTCTTGGTTCCCCACCGGAGGACGTTCTTCCCCAGTGACTCGCCGTTCGCGGGCTTCGCGAAAGCCGCTATAGCCGCCACATACACCTTGAGCGTGGATGGGGTTCTCCCGCTGTCCAGCAGCTCTTGCAGGAAAGAAAGCACCACCGCTACCTCACCACTTAGCGGGTTAAAGTCATGAGCTGAACACCATTCGGCGAACACTGACCATTTGGACGCATAGAGCGCATAGAGCAGGGGTCAGCAATAGGCGGCCCACGGGCCAAAACTGGCCCGCCAGCAATATTTTCTGGCCCGCCGGATTATTTTGAGAGTCCTTTTTTTTTTTTTAAATCAGCCTATTTTTATTTTACAATAACGGTTTACAAATAGGCCCCGTGTATCATTTGTTCAATTGTTTTTTTTTTTTTGTTTTTTTTTTCAAATTAAAACCAAAAATAAAAAAATGAAAAACGACTTGTTTTTCCATTATTTATTTCCTGAACTAAAATGAAAAAAACGAATAACGACTCATTTTCCGATTTTCTGATTGTGCGCTCAGATCAAAAATAGAAAAAATGAATAACGGGTTTAGACGAATTTTAATGTTGAATTTTAATTTAACACCTTAGCAGACATACCAATGAAATCATTTTAAACAGATCAAGTACTATTGTGGTAACAGATTACAGCCATTTTAATAAGGGTGTGAATAGCAATCATGCTCTCCTGTAAGCCTCATTCGCTTACAGTCCGACTTTTGAACTTTTTTTTATTATTATTTATTCGGGTATAACACACTGATAAATAATATGTATTACCTGATAAAAAATATTTGCACTAAATGCTGCTCAAAACTCTTCCACTACTTGAGAAAAGCCGTGGCCGCTCGCCTACATCTGACAATTTTGGGTTCAACACGCCCTGGACACCACACATAGGCTACTTAACACTGGACTTGATTTTTGATGACTATTGTCGACAACTTTACAATCTCCACTAGCTATTCTTTTCTTCAACTCCTCAGCATCCATCTCGACAACTGCAGATTGCGCGCGTGGTTATGATGAATTTTTTAAACTGAAAGTAGCCTAGGTCAGAGGTTCCCAAACTTTTCCATGCCAAGGCCCCCCAAATACCACTAGGTTCTGGCCAAGGCCCCCCGTATTGAACCCATCGACAATACTACGGCACGGCACATGTAGAAATAAATAAATAAAACATCTAGGTGAACATCAGATTATGTGATGGTGTTTGATACCAGCCAATCAGAAAGATGAGATGCACCGATTACAATTTTCAAGGCAGATTCCGATTTTTCATTGAGTTTGACCTGCCGATACAGATTTAAGCCGATTCTGATTTAATTTTTTCTAACCACTTTACAGCACAAACAAATATTTATTTTCTATATATATAATAAAACACCACTTTTACCCAAACTGGTTAATAAAAACAAGTTTAAATGGATACATTCTCTATAAATATTTTTGTCTTCATTTTCTTTTCTGACGTAGCCTACTCCTTGTTAAAACACACTATACATGCAAATTATGTGCATTTTTTTGAGTAAAATCATATTTATTTTGTCCATCAAAAGTGTGCTTTCACTTTAATTGAGCGTGAGCAGCGCTACAAAAATAGACTCGGCGTCGAAACCCTCCGCTTCACTGCTGCTCATGCGACGCGTGACGCTCCTGCTTGACGCTCACGCGCTGCTCCAGCTCGCGGTGTGAATGCACTCACTGAACATGCACGCCGAAAAAAAATCGCGCTACTCACGCGCCTCTCGCGATCTGAAACGGCCGTAATTCACAAGGTTTCCTACATGTGCGTTCTGTGTGCATGTGTGATGTTGATGTTGCGCGATGTTATTCATGCGGCGCCCGAGTGCATTTGAATCGGCATATGTCAGACTGAAAATCATGTGAAAATCGGCCAATTCTTGTCACTAGCCGATCAATCAGATATCAGATAGGCTATGCAACAAATTATTATAATGTTTTTTTCATAACAATACTCATATTAGCAAATATTTATTTTTGAATGTTTTTTAACTTTTTTTTTTCAACTTGCTGCGGCCCCCCTGGCGCCCCCTGGCGGCCCCCCAGGGGGCCGCGGCCCCCACTTTGAAAACCCCTGGCCTAGGTAACGTTATAGATCCTGGGAGGGCGTGGTGTGTGGGCACAAATAAACTGATGTGGATTTTAAATTATTTTATCAACTTGAAATACAGGCATATTTTTGTAGATGTGTTCCTAAAAATATGCATATATTTTTACGTTTGCATGTGATTTTTTTAAACCCGTGTTTCCCCCGTGTCCGACCCAACCCGCACCCATGCAGGACTCTATTTTAAAGTATAAAGACGGTAGCGGTCGGAACTCTGGTGTACCTATACTTTGGACGGAGCGGGCGGTCTGACTGACAATAGCCCACTCCCGACATCTTTTGACAGCATATCCACACTTCATTCTGACCACCTGTACACCTAGCTCTGAGGAGCTGTTTGGTACTGAAACCATTGTCAGTCAACAACATTATTTTTTTTGCAAGGATGTTTTAAATAGTTTGGCAGAAAATAGCCTACTTCATTTGTCAGTAGGGCAATATGGTTTTCGTTTATGTTGCTTGAGTGATTTGAGTGATAGGCTTTGTCCTATTTAATTTATGTTATTTATATTTCATTATTTTTTTCTGTGACATTTTTTTCTCTGCTGACAGTACAATGTTAAAATAATATTTATATTGACACGAACACAATTTTTGTATAGCATTTATAATTGTTATAGGCTTCTTAATCTCTCTCTTTCCGTTAGAGACATTTGAATGTGAGATTCTGGAAATGAGATCTAAATTTTGCGGACCCGTCAGGTCGGGATATAAAGCGGGTGAACACAGAGTGTATTTTAAGCGGTTTAATTTGTATCCATAGGCCTACTCCGTGTAGCTGACCCGCCATCTACTGGCTAAACAAAATATTGGCCCGCAGCCAAAGTTACTTGCCGACCCCTGGCATAGAGCATCTAGTAGACGGAGCTCTAGCCTGTGTGATTGTGTTCAGTACTCCCTCTGGGAGGTGAAATGGTGATGGTTGATCGCCCACACATGTAGGGCCCACAGCTCAGGGTACGGGTGCCAAACTGCACCCTGGACCTGGGACAGCAGGTCCTTCCTCAGCGGAATCGGCCATGGAGCTGTGTTCCCCAGTTCCATCAGTTCTGGGATCCATACTTGATTCTCCCATAGCGGGGCTATCAGGAGTATCGAGCATTTGGTTTCCCTGACTCACTTGATTACCTGTGGTAACAAGGCGACTGGAGGAAACGCATAGAGAAGGCGCTTGGGCCAGTTTTGGGCCAGCGCGTCCCTTTCTTTTGAAAAGAACATTGGGCAGTGAGCGTTGGTCTGTGACGCGAACAGGTCTACCTCCAATTTGCCGAAAATGTCCCAGATATTTTGCACCGTCATGGGATGCAGAGCCCACTCCCCTGGAGAGAGCTTGGCCCTGGATAGCATATCTGGGCCCACGTTCAGGACGCCCGGCACATGCGCCGCTCTCAGCGAGCGCAGGTTGTGCTGGCCCCATATGAGGAGGCGTCTCGCTAATGCAAGAAGGTTCCGGGACTTGAGGCCACCCTGGCAATTTATATAAGACACCACTGAGGTGTTGTCTGTTCTGACCAGAATGTGGTGGTTCTTTAATACAGGGAAAAAGAACTGAAGGGCGTTTTCGACCGCTTTCATCTCTAGACAGTTTATGTGTAGACGCTTTTCTGCATCTGACCACGGGCCCATGGAAGGTCTCCCATCGTACAGGGCGCCCCAACCCATGTTGGAGGCGTCTGTCGAGATCACTTTGATTTGTGAGGTGGCGCCTAAGTTCACACCAGTCTGGTACCAGCCGGTTCTCATCCACAATTTCAGAGCTGCAACGCATGTCTGATTTGCCGTGAGACAGAGCGAACCTGTCTTCCACGCTTTTGCTGGTACGCGCCGTTTCAGCCACAGCTGAAAAGGGCGCATGTGTAATAGACCCAGCCACAGCACCGTCGAGGCTGAGGCCATGAGACCCATCATCCTCTGAAACATTCTGAGGGGAAGATTCTTCCCTACGGTGAATGTTGCTGCAAAGCGCTGGATTGCCGCTGCGCGTTCATCATAGACCTGGAGTCCAACTCTATCCCCAGGAAGGATATTTCCTGACTTGGGGATAGAACGCTCTTGGTCCAGTTGACTCTGAGGCCCAGCTGATCCAGATGGGCCAGCAGTAATGTCTTGTGTAACACCAGTTCCTCCTTTGACTGGGCTAAAATTAGCCAGTCATCCAGATAATTCAGGACTCTCACGGCCCATCGTCTGAGGAGCGCTTGCGGCTGTAAAACCCTGACTCGCTCTGGGCTAAGGGAACGTGTTCCACTGCCCCTTTTTTCAGCGAATTCGCTATCTCGGCGCGAAGTAGGTGTGCTACTTCTTGATTCGCCGATGTTTCGACCTGTGCTGTGAAACGCGGCGGTCTGCGAGCGAATTGCAGCGAGTAGCCCTGTTTCACTGTCTTTGGTACCCATTCTGAAACCCCTGGTATTAATTCCCATGCTTTCGCGTGAATTGACAGGGGTAGAATGAAGTCTGGGTTCCAGTCGCTCACATTCGGGGACCTGGAGACCAAACCATGAGGAACCACCAGTTCGTTCATCATGTTCATTTTGAATAGGGCAGACAGTGCTTTGTGTGGTGGCTCTGTAGAATGAATGGGGAGATGCTTTATTACAGAAACAGCTGTGTGAGCTCGCGGCGCGAGGCGCAGAGAGTTTTTCACAAAGTGTGTGCGCTGAGAGGCAGACACGTGATCTGCACTTGAAACACTGCCAGCTCGTGCTGGGTTCATACGCTGAGGCGATATGTGTGTGCGAAGCGCAGATACAGTCGTTTTCACGGGCAGGGGTGAGCGCTGTACAGCGGGCACATTTCCTACACATGAACGGCATGAGCCGGTTTGACTGATATGGACCCTGTGGTGGTGTGAGACACTGCATGGGTAGTGCTTGTGTGCAGGGGTGAACACTGAGCAGTGGGCACTTTTCCTACACTTAGTGGTCAAGCGGCCTGAGCCAGCTTTATTGTTTTCGACCCTGGATGAGTGTAACACACAGAGAGGGTAGTGTTTGTGTGCGTGGGTGGGCACTGGGCACCTTCCTTACATTCAAACACCTTCGGCCTGAGCCGGAATATGACCAGACATAATGCTCTTTTGAGATTTATATGATGTTTTATTAACAAAGTTCGGGAGGAGCACATTCAAATAATCAAGCAATCAATCAATCAATCAATCAATCAACTCATCAAACAATTACCATGTCTACCCTATCAGCATGAGAGGAAGCATATATATATATTCACTCTGTCAACTCACCTAACTTCCTTGACAGTTTTCAGCATCCCTCCACCACACCGACTCCTCACTCTTGGCTTGTTCTTTCACAGCCAGGAATACGGGGGGAGTACTCTGGGTTCGGGCCAAATACCGAGCCCGGAGCCCTCTCCTCGGACAGCACGCCAAATACGCATTTATTCTATCTGACTTATTTGTAAGTGTGAACTCGTGAAGTGGGTCGCCGTGAGAACGGGTTTTGTGTGCAGGCGAGTGAGTTGAGGAACTGTCTCGTTGGCTGCTAATACACTCTTCGAATCACCTCTGGGAGAGCGGGTCGTGCCGATTTTGATGGTGGTCCGGCTGCAGCGGGACTTAGCCATCGGCGCCTTCCTAGGGGGGCTAGGAAGACTTAGGAGGCTCAAGTAGTATAACTCATATCTGCCGCCAGAGCCGGGATCGAACACGGGTCTCTGGCGCGAAAGCCAAGATTTCGCCACAGGGGGAAATGACGTAAATAGTGTGAGCAGATAAGAGAGCGTCATGTGAATCATGTGGAGGGCCTCGGCGTGGGCTCACGTTTAAAAAACGCTCATAATACTCGAGCCCTGCCATATGAACGGGAGGGTGCGAGGGGCGGGCTCGCTTTCTGTACGTAAGAAAGCTGGCCGCGAGCTCAAAGGAGAGCAACATAATTTATTTGCCGCCAGAGCCGGGAATCGAACACGGGTCTCTGGCACGAAAGCCTTAGATGTCGCCACTGAACCACAGGGGAAAAAGACATAAGCTTTCAGTTAGCATGAGCATATCAGAGAGCGTCATGTGAGTCACGCGGGGGCACCGGCGTGGCCTCATATGTTTAAAACACTGAAAAATACTCGAGCCCCGCCGTATGAACGGGAGGGTGCGAGGGGCGGGTTCGCTTTCTGTATGTAAGAAAGCTGGCCGCGAGTTTAGAAGAGAGGAGCATAAATTTTTGTCTGTCGCCAGAGCCGGGATTTGAACACGGGTCTCTGGCACGAAAGCCTTAGATTTCGCCACTGAGCCACAGGGGGAAATGATACAAGCTATCAGTTAGCGTGAGCATATAAGAGCATCGTGCGAGTCACGCGGGGAGCACCGGCGTGGGTTCATATGTTTAAAACGCTCATAATGCTCGATCCCTGCCCTATGAATGGGAGGGCGCTAGGGGCAGGTTCGCTTTCTGTACGTAAGAAAGCTGGCTGCGAGCTCACGATGCACGCAGGGTGCACTTGGAACGAGGCATTTGAATCAACGCCACGTTTTTGAGGCGGACTCGGTGGAAAACAAAGCCTGCCGAGCCCGCAGGGTCGAGAGAGGCAATGCTTCGCACTCACGGTAGCTGCCGTTAGAGAGCGCGTGGTCCGTGTGGTACATAGGTGGCATTTAGAAATGCCTTTACTCTTTTAGAGAGGAAAACGTGTGTGTGTCGCAGCGGCGAACACACACGGAGCAGTAAAGGATATAAGCGCCGGATAGAGCAGCAGGTACGGCGAGTGAAGGCAGTGAAAATCCAGCCGGCGTCCTCAAAACTCGAGCTCGTCCCGCTGAAAGTGCCTTTCGATGACGCAGCTTCTTCTCTCAGAGATCCAGTGAAGTGTAGTCACTCGCTGAAGGAGACGAAAATCATTGTGCAACCCACGCGTGGGATATTTATAGGCTCAAGGCCACACCCATTCTGGGGGGTCATGACGTAACGCGGGAAGGCTTCCCATTGGCGCTGGAGTCATGCCAGCACGCACTGATAGGTTGCAGCAGTTGCTGCAGAGCAGCCAATAGGCGCGCGAGTCGCTGTGTCGCCTATGTCTGCCTGCTGCAGCAAATGCGTTTTACATTCTGGAATATTAAGGATAATTTTCTTGCTTCAGTATTCTCGAGAAAAGGAGTTTTCCCGTAGCGTAAGCTAAAATTACACAACATGAGAGTACTCTCGTAAGAGAACGTTGTAGTGCTCTCGTGAATGCGCGTCTCTGTTTACGTCTCTCTCTCTCTCTCTCTCTCTCTCTCTCTCTCTCTCTCTCTCTCTCTCTCTCTCTCGTCACACATAGAAAGTGAAAGTAAGTTCTCCTGTCGCCATTTTAAGCAGGAAAAATGCGAAATACGATACGGAAAAAACAGAGCAAGTGTTTATCAACGTTTAAGAAGGAATTTACGTGTAGTTTTATGATGTTAAAGCTGGAGGATTTGAGATCCTGTATCTTGTAAAAGTTTGATCAAGGTGAGTGTTCATGTGTGGTGACTTCCTCATATCTCTGGATGACATTTTAAGTGATTGTTTGATATGAAATCTTTAATAAAGGGTTTATTTTACTTCAATGTTTCTTTTGCGTTTGGTGCTGTTTGTGATTTTCCAGAAGTTTAACATTTTATGTGTAAACACGTATAGGCATATATTCACACCTCGCAGACAAACGTCAACAAACACGTCAACAAAATCAGTGTCGATGTGGGTCGGGGTTTGTTTTCTTTTTCACCCGAACATGTTCAATCAGCGTTTCTCGTGTCAGTTATTTTTCCGAAAATTCTAAAAAAAATAATAATAATTTATTGAACAGATATAACCGCAAATACATAGTTACAACTCAAAACAGAATTATATCAACAATAATATAATTATAAACAGTAGACAAAAAGCCAGTTAAAGCAAGTTAAATAAAAAGCAAGTAAAATAAACAGACAAAAAAAAAGAGGTTTGACAGACAAAAATTTACACTTCTGTACAAAAAAACTTGGCTAGAAAAATAAACAGATTTATAAGAAAGTACTTGTCTTTTAGATTCTTGTCAGAGTTATAAAATCCAAATAAGACATCCTTAAACACCAAAGAAAAATTAACTAATAAAGAAGCACGTACAAACAGACAAAATTTCTTCCAAAAAGTGGCTACATGAACACAATCCCAAAAAAGGTGAGGTAAAGACTTGTCTTCCACTCCACAGAAGGAGCAAAGGGGATCCAACTCAGGAAACATTTTTTGGATATAAAGATTGACTGGGTAAAATCGATGTAACAACTTGAATGATATCTCTTTAACCTTTTAAATATTTGTTGGATAGAGACCACACTTTCTTCCAAGGAATATCATCAAAACAATTACTCCAATATGATATTACAGAAGGGACAGTAATAATATCATTCTGAAAAAGTTGTCTAATCTTTCTATTCCTAAGAGAGGGACTAGATAAAAAACAGATCTTCCCTATTGCTGTCTCGCAAGGATGTATCCAAGAGGTAGAAGAGAGTAAAGAATCAGCAGAGTTTTTTTTAAAGTGCAATAGCTCCGCTAGGGATGGCATCCATCACTATGGCAAAGTCTTGTGGGGTGACAGGAATACAATGTTTAGTTAAGAATTCAGAATAAGAAAACAAATGACCATTTTAATCTATAAGTTGAGAAACCAAAAAAAAAATATTATTATTAAACCAATCTGAAAAGAAAAGTGTTTTATTTTTATAACGGATATCATGGTTATTCCAAATAAAATACCTGTGGGGACTAAAATTAGGTTTGTAAATCAAGTGCCAGGCCAAAAGCACCTGCTTATGGAAATTTGACAATTTGATGGGCAATTTAGAGATATTATAATTACATACTAACAGAAAGGGGAGACCACCAACTTTAGAAAAAATATAATTGGGAATAGCATTCCATATTGAATCAGAATCATACAAGAACTGCCTCAACCAATTGATTTTAAACGTATTGTTTAAAGAAGCAAAATCAAGAAAGTTAAAACCGCCATGTTCAACGCTATTTATGACAACAGATTTTTTGATGTAATGTCTCTTGTGTTTCCATAAAAATTCAAAAAGCATTCTATCAACCTTTACACAAATTGTCTTGTCCACATGCAGAGAAAGAGCAGGGTAGGTCAATCTAGAAATACCATTTGCTTTAGCGAGGAGAGCCCTTCCTCGTAAAGACAAGTCTCTTTGGAGCCAGGAATTACATTTTTTCTTAGCTTTAGTAATTACTGGATCAAAGTTTAAATTCCTTCTCGCATTGACATCTTTACAAACTGTAACACCCAAATAATTCACTTGAGACTTAACAGGAATATTGTGCAGGAATGGAGCAGAACAAGACTTTAAGGGAAGAAGTTCACATTTATCTAAATTCAGAGAAAGACCAGAAGCTTTTGAGAACACTTTGATAAGATCAAGAGCAATAGGGATCTGCAAGTCGTTTTTTAAAAAGAGTCTGGTATCATCAGCTAACTGAGTTATAATAATGTGTTTATCTGCTATATTAATCCCTTGTAACTGACTATTCAACAGGGAAGTAGTAAGGAGTTATAATCACATATATAATATCTTATAATCACAATTTAACAAGCAGATTGGACGCCAGTTATCAATCAAAAGAATGTCTTTCTTAGGTTTAGGTATTAAAGTAAGTAATCCCTGTGACAAAGTAGGTGGAAGTGTCTCAGACGCAATACTTTCCACATAAGTTTCAAGCAGGAAAGGTGCTAACTCAGAAGCAAAACTTTTGTACAATTCGGCTGTCAGCCCATCTGTGCCCGGAGACTTATTG
Organism: Abramis brama; assembly: GCF_963993115.1. Classification (NCBI taxonomy): domain Eukaryota; kingdom Metazoa; phylum Chordata; class Actinopteri; order Cypriniformes; family Leuciscidae; genus Abramis; species Abramis brama. The sequence continues at coordinate 35,339,308 of NC_139979.1, read as the reverse complement.
TTCTTAAGAGCTTCAATAGACTCAATTATTTCATCAATAGATAAATCACGATCGCAGGTGCTATTATCTTCATTAGATAATGTCCTAACATCTTTCAAAGACTGGAAAAAGACAAAGCTGAGTCTTTGCAATATTTAGAGCTGTAAAGATATGAGTAGAAGTTTGCACAAAATGTTCCGATTTCCTTTGGGTCAGAAATAACCTTACCATTTAAATTTAAAGAATTAATAGTTAAATTTCTAACATTATACTTTTCCATGCTGAAGAAATATGCAGTACTTTGTTCCCCTTGTTCTAGCCACCTTCTTCTAGAGTGAATAAAAGCACCCTACGCCTTTTTCTTATACACTGAGTTTAACTGAGTTTGCAGATCAATAAATTCTGCCAATTCAGCTTCTGACAAACCATCCTGCATTTTCCCAGAGAGAGTCATTATTTTGGAAATTATAGTCTCTTCTTTAAGTCTTTTACGTTTAGCTAGAAGGCTGCCAAAATTCCTAGCACACTTGCTAATTTCATGTTTAAGAAGTTCCCAATTGAGGCCGTATTTATTTTCCTTTTGTGCTTTGATCCAGTAATACTCAATCAAAAATAAAATGTTTTTCCTTAATTGATCATGCTCAAGCAAAGAAGAGTTACACTTCCAGTAAGAGGCTCTAGGTTTTGAAGAAGAGATAACTGAAGATAGAGGGGATTGGATAAGAGTTGCTTTATGATCAGTCATGGGTGAAGGGAGAATGCTAACAGAAACATTGAAATCCTTAACAGATTGTGAAACAAGCCAGTAGTCTATTCGGGACTGTCTAGAACAATTTTTGTTACTCCAAGTATAGGATTTAGTGTTCGGAAATGTTTCCCTCTAAATATCAATAATATCAAATTTATCCATTAATATCTTTAATTTAGGATTAACAGAGGCTGTTTAGGTGGCAGTCTATCAAGATTATTATCAGGTACAATATTAGGTCCCCACCAATGAAAACTAAGGCATTTGGGTAAGCATTAAGCCACAACAGAATTTTCCCTTCTATCGCAAAAATCAATAGATCATTCTCATGAGAACTATTATACCCATAGATATTAATTAGTATTACAACAGTATTGTTTACACAAATGACCATAAGCAGAAAATGTCCATTCGGGTCGCTAAAGTAGTGCAAAACGTCCCCCAGCAAAAAGGTTTTTCAAAGTCAGAACTCCAGTTGAACGCTCCGAACCGTGAGCCATCCAAACATCATTGTTCCACTGATTTTTCCAAAAAGTAGTATCGCTGGCAACGGAATGGGACTCTTGAAAAAAACAAAAATCAGTCTTGAACGATTTGGCATACAGAAACAAAGCCTTCCGTTTAGTAATGTCTCTTAGCACCCTGGCATTGAGAGAAATAATAGAAATAGACATACAAAAAGAACTGTTTAACAACGAACAGCAGATAACCGAGCTTACTGAGGTTGACAACGCATAAGCAGCTGACGACAAGGCCAAGTCAAGTGCGCTTACAGCCATCAATAGTTCTGCTCCATAACGAAAAGGTAGAGCTCAAAAAAGCTCACTTGGAATGAGATGAACAGATTAAACAGGCTTACATAGGGTTAATTTCAGAGCCCTCGATGAATGCATGGTGTCCGACAAAATGCGCCCTTTTGCCCTCCTTGCGGGCCTTTTCAACAGCCGGCCACAGCAACTTCCTCCTTTCTCTGTCAAAAACAGTGAGATCCTCAGTAAAACGAAGACCGTTCGCACGCAGAAACTCTGACGATTTCGCCGCTCTCCACACACCATCTCTTATCACACGTGAGGAAAACTGAATAATGATCGCACGTGGCCTTGAGGTATTCGGAATCCTCTTCCCAATGCGGTGGACAGAGTCAATCTTATCTGGAAGAGTTTTGCTCTCCTCTGGAAAGATGGCCGCACAAATACGGATAGATTCGGTTCTGGCATTCTTTATTTTCCTTTTCAGGTACTCCATGCAAACGCAAGTTCCAGCGGCGAGACTCTCCAAGTCTGCAATTCTTATTTCGCAGAGCTCCATCTTCTTTTCTTCAGTATTTAGTCTAGCTTCGACGTGGCCAACTTTCCCTTTAATATCATTCAACTCGGCACATACAAAATCCACCGTCTTTTTTAGCCCTTCAATTTTAAGAGCGTTGAGAGAGTGGAAATCATGGCGTCGTCTTCTGCTTTGCCTTTCTTTGAAGGGGGCTTACCTGGGCTCTCCGGAAGTGGAGTAGATAAGAGGGTCTCACCGGGAGATGAATAGCTGTGGAAGCTCCCATCGGACACACGTGAAACACGCGACATCTCTTTTTCTTTCCTTTTGTCTGCAGCAGATTTCATCTTTAAGATATTGAGGGGCAGTATGAAGTATTTATGTAAACAAATACATGTAACAGGACTTTAAGTAGTGTAGTTTGGCTGTTAAAAGAAGATTTGTCAGCGGAGCCCGATAAAGGCAAACTTAGCAGTACGCCATCTTGGAACCCCCCCAAATTCTAAATCTAACGGGTTTGTGTGTGTGAAAAAGCCCAATGAGCTTGAGTTAACGCAGTCACATGATCCTTTTTCTCCCACACTCCAGATATGTTCAGCTAAATTATGTTTTTTTTTTTTTTTTTTTTAAAGGTTTAAATCTTTTTATTCCATTTTTTAAAATAATTTTATTTAAATTATGAAGGTTGTTTAATTTAATCATTTAATTTAGTGTCTGGATGTTTCTTCATTCAGAGTCAGTGGAGGAGATCAAACTCATCAGATTCTCCTGCAGCTTCTGTCATGCTGGATTAACGAGGAAGCAAAAGCAGGTGCAGTCAACTCTTTATTAGAGACAAGCTTTAACAGAGGCAACAAACAACACTGGTGGGTGGGCAGCGCAGGGACCTCGATGGCCAAACACAGAGAGATGAGCTGGTGCAGGGTGATGTGATGATGATGATGATGAGGAATCCGACGTGAACACGAACTGGAACAGGTAACAGGAAACTCGAACAACACCACACGATCACAGACGAGGAACACCAGACATCTAGACATCGACAACGATCTGACAGTGGAGAAAAGAAACCGGTGAGTATAAATAGGCTATGGAGATGAGTTGCAGCTGGCGCCGAGCTGATTAGAGATTGAATGAATGAACAGGATTGTTTGGGCCACGCCCAACCCACGCGACACAGACACACACACAAATAACAAAGGCACGAGACAAGAAGGAAACAATGCATCTGAAAACCGTGACAGTACCCTCCCTCCTAGGAACGCCTCCTGGCGTCCCCAGACTCCCTTACCTGTCGATTGTAATCATCAATAAGGGAGTGATCCAGAATGTCTCTTGTAGGAACCCAACTTCTCTCCTCCGCACCGTAACCTTCCCAGTCCACCAAGTACTGGACTCCGCGTCCCCTCCGCCTAGAGTCCAGAATACGATTTACCGAATAAGTAGGCTCCCCATCTACGAGACGCGGCGGGGGAGGAACCGGAACTGGCGGGTTAATCGCTGATCGAAACACAGGCTTAATCTTGGATACATGGAAGGCGGGGTGAATTCTCCTGTACGCGGGAGGAAGGTTGAGGCGGACTGCCACCGGACTAATGATCTTGGTGACAGAAAACGGGCCAATAAATTTGGGTGCGAGCTTATTCGATACGGAACGGAGAGGAATATTCTTAGTAGAAAGCCACACTTTTTGACCAACGACGTATACGGGAGGCTTCGACCGGTGGCGATCGGCTTTAGCCTTGGTGCGCGACCTCACCTGGAGTAGAGTCTCACGGGCTCTAGTCCAGGTGCGGTGACACCTCTGGACAAAGGCGTGTGCGGAGGGAACCGCGACTTCGGACTCCAGACTGGGAAAAATAGGTGGCTGGTAACCTACACTACACTCAAACGGAGAAAGACCCGTGGATGACACTGGTAATGTATTGTGGGCGTACTCCACCATAGACAGTTGTTGACTCCAGGAAGAAGGATTCTTGGATACCAAACACCGCAACATTCTCTCCAGATCCTGGTTGGCTCTCTCGGTTTGACCATTGCTCTGGGGATGAAACCCTGAGGACAGACTAACAGTCGCGCCCAGTAGTTTACAAAACTCTCTCCAAAATTTGGACACAAATTGGGGTCCCCTGTCGGAAACCACGTCAATCGGAAGGCCATGTAAACGAAAGACGTGATCCACGACAGCCACCGCTGTCTCCTTGGCTGAGGGTAATTTGGGCAAGGGAATAAAGTGAGTCGCCTTCGAGAACCGGTCCACCACGGTCAAAACTACCGTGTTGCCCTGGGAGGGTGGGAGGGCGGTAACAAAATCTAGCGCGATGTGGGACCAGGGTCTCGAAGGGACAGGCAGCGGTTGAAGTAACCCATCTGGGGGTCGATTGGAAGACTTACCAATGGCACAAACCGAGCAAGCCAAAACAAAACTGTGAATGTCCCGGGCCATGAGAGGCCACCAGAATCGTTGTTTAACCAGAAAACTAGTACGAGTCACTCCTGGATGACAGGCTACGTTGGAACAATGTCCCCACTGAATAACGTCTGACCGTAATCCCTCCGGCACAAATAAACGGTTCGGTGGGCAACCGACCGGGGGCGTTACCCCTTCTAAGGCCTTCTTGACCTTCGACTCGACCTCCCATGTGAGTGTGGAGACAAATAGGGTCTCGGGTAAAATGCACTCGGGAGTAACCAGGCGTTCGGAGCGATCAAAAATGCGAGATAAGGAATCGGGTTTGATGTTTTTAGAACCCGGGCGGTACGATAGAGTAAAGTCAAAACGACCGAAAAAAAGTGCCCACCGAGCCTGCCTGGAGTTTAATCTTTTAGCAGACCGAATGTATTCCAAATTCTTGTGATCGGTCCAGACGATAAAAGGTACCCCCGACCCTTCTAACCAGTGACGCCACTCCTCCAACGCCAACTTGACTGCCAACAACTCCCTATTACCAATGTCATAGTTACGTTCGGCAGAGGACAAACGATGAGATAAAAACGCGCAGGGATGCATCTTTTCGTCTGTGGAAGAACGTTGGGACAACACCGCACCTACCCCCACCTCTGACGCATCGACCTCCACCACGAACTGACGTGAAGAATCAGGGGCTATCAGAATGGGAGCCGAAACGAAGCGGCTCTTCAGTTTGGCAAACGCGGCTTCAGCCGCGTCTGACCACCTGAACGTAGTTCTGGGGGAGGTCAAGGCAGTCAGAGGTGCGGCTAGTTGGCTAAAATTACGAATGAAACGTCGGTAAAAGTTGGCGAATCCCAGAAACCTCTGCAGGGCCTTGCGAGAATCTGGGATTGGCCACTCCACCACAGCCTTAACCTTATCAGGGTCCATACGTACTCCCTCAGACGAAATGATGTACCCAAGAAATGGAACCGACTGTGCGTGGAACTCGCATTTCTCCGCCTTGACAAAAAGCCCATTCTCTAGCAACCTCTGAAGCACTCGTCGGACGTGCTGCACATGTTCCTGGAGAGAAGAAGAAAAAATCAATATGTCATCCAGGTAAACATATATGAACTGATCGACCATATCTCGCAGCACGTCATTGACGAGAGCCTGGAAGACTGCTGGGGAGTTGGACAACCCGAAGGGCATGACCAAGTATTCAAAGTGACCCCTGGGGGTGTTAAAAGCAGTCTTCCATTCATCCCCCTCCCTGATGCGGACCAAATGATAAGCATTACGTAAATCCAATTTCGTGAAAAGTGACGCTCCCTGCAACCTCTCGAAAGCTGAAGACATCAACGGCAAAGGATAAGTATTCTTTACCGTGATGTTGTTCAGCCCCCGGTAGTCAATACAAGGTCGCAGAGATCCATCCTTCTTCCCCACGAAAAAGAACCCCGCCCCCGCCGGAGAAGAGGAAGGGCGAATGAACTTCGTTGCTAGAGAATCAGAAATATATTTCTCCATGGCCTCCCTTTCTGGAGCAGAAAGTGAATATAACTTGCCCTTAGGCGGAGATTTACCTGGTAATAAATCTATGGCACAGTCGTAGGGACGATGCGGAGGTAGAGAAGCAGCTCGAGACTTACTGAACACTTCCCTCAGGTCGTGGTACTCCGCGGGCACGTTAGACAAATCCACTGCTTCCTCCTGTAACACAGACATAGGAACAGACGAACAGGCAGACAAAAGACAGGACTCATGACACTCAGTGCTCCACTCCGTGATGGATTTACGGAGCCAGTCCACCTTGGGATTATGTCTAGTTAACCAGGGATGTCCGAGTACTATGGGTGCAAGAGGTGAATCCATGATGTAAAATGACAGAGTCTCTGAGTGGTTACCAGACGTGATGAGGGTGATGGGACCAGTGGAGAGTGAAATCACAGGAAGTTCTTGGCCATTTAGAGCGTGAACAGAAATGTCTTGAGGAAGTGACTGAAGGGGGATCTGGAGGTTATGTGCAAGAGTGTAGTCCATAAAATTACCTTCCGCCCCGGAGTCCAATAGTGCATGACAGTCGTGTTGAAGTGTTGACCATCTTAGTCTTACCGGGAGGAGAGTAGATGTCGATGAGGTCTTCTCGGCGGAGATCCCACCCGATAGTAGCCTCACTGTTACTATCGGGCGTGGCCTTTTACCGGACACGTGATGGAAAAATGTCCCGCTCCGCCGCAGTAAAGGCAAAGGCCACGGGACCTCCGCCTTTCCTTCTCCTCCCGGGAAAGCCGAGCTCGCCCTACCTGCATGGGCTCGGGATCGTGGGTAGGGCTGACCGCGTCCATGCCGCTGGACCGCAGACTCTCTGTAGCTCCAAACGAACGACCGGAAAGGGCATGTCGCTCGACTCTCGACAGTCTAGCATCCACTCGTAGTGCTAAGTCAATAAGTCCGTTCAACGTAGTGGGCAGGTCCAGGGCGTAGATTTCCTTCTGGACGCGGTCAGCCAGCCCATGCAGGAACATGTCCCACTGCGCCTCGTCGTTCCATCGGCACTCTGCCGCGAGGGTCCGGAATTCGATCGAATAATCCGATACCGAACGATCACCCTGACGAAGCTCGGCGAGTACTCTTGCCGCCTCTCTTCCCGTGACCGCCCGGTCGAACACTTGCTTCATGGCGGCGGAGAGTGCCTGGAACGACGCGCAGCAAGGGTCTTGGTTCTCCCACACCGCCGTCCCCCAGAGTGCCGCTCTCCCAGTCAGTAGTGACAGCACAAAGGCGACTTTGGCTCGCTCATTGTTGAAGGTTCTAGGCTGTAAAGCAAATTGCAAAGAACATGCATTCAGGAACGCTCGACAGAAACTGGGTTCTCCGGCATACCTCTCGGGTGCAGGCAGACGAGGTTCCGACTGGGAGAGAGGATCAGATGGTATAGGAGGAGCGGCCGGTGTGGGCGGCGCAGTGGGAACACGCAGCTGTTGGATCTGCTGGGTGAGCTCGGACACCTGCGCCACCAGAGCTTGAACCGCACGACCAGTGTTGTTCAGCCCGTCCTCCTGGGCATCCATGCGTTGAATACTGCGATTGATGAATGCCTCCATGGCGATCTGAGCTCCGCCCGCTGCTTCCATGCTCTGGTCAGATCGTTCTGTCATGCTGGATTAACGAGGAAGCAAAAGCAGGTGCAGTCAACTCTTTATTAGAGACAAGCTTTAACAGAGGCAACAAACAACACTGGTGGGTGGGCAGCGCAGGGACCTCGATGGCCAAACACAGAGAGATGAGCTGGTGCAGGGTGATGTGATGATGATGATGATGAGGAATCCGACGTGAACACGAACTGGAACAGGTAACAGGAAACTCGAACAACACCACACGATCACAGACGAGGAACACCAGACATCTAGACATCGACAACGATCTGACAGTGGAGAAAAGAAACCGGTGAGTATAAATAGGCTATGGAGATGAGTTGCAGCTGGCGCCGAGCTGATTAGAGATTGAATGAATGAACAGGATTGTTTGGGCCACGCCCAACCCACGCGACACAGACACACACACAAATAACAAAGGCACGAGACAAGAAGGAAACAATGCATCTGAAAACCGTGACAGCTTCATCATGGCTGATTCACAAGGATCCAGAGATGGAGATTGTTCTCCAGGATGCAGGTACTTTCAACAAACATTGTTAAATATTGTGTTACATCACAGAACCTAGAGAAAGTTTACACAAAAATATATATATATATTTTTGCCTGTTTTTGTTTTGAAACTAACATAAATGTTAGATAAAAAGATTATAAAGTGCTTTTAGTTGAAAGATAAATGTTTATGTTAATATGGTTCCTCTCATAAAGAATGAACACAGCAATCTAAAGGATTAAACTGAATCTGTTCTCTGTTCCAGTTCAGTCCAGCAGAAGAGCTCAAACCCAGAGTCCAGCTGTGTGTCTATGAAGAGTAACTGGTCTATGGATCGCCCACTAAAGTTTAAGAGTGGAGACAAACGGCCTGATCTCAGGTATGTTATTTCTATAAAAGATGTGCTTATGACACTTTTGAATTAGAAGCATAAATTATCTTAGTCAGTCAGTCTAAAGGCCCGTTCACACCAAGGACGATGAAGAGAAAGATATAGTTCTAAAAATCATTCTTAATATTAAAGAATAGCAGAGTACCACAACTATAACGATAAAGATATGATGAACGATGTTTTTGGGATCACTTGAATGATTTTTTTTCCAGCTGTCAAATGATAAAACACTGACAGCTAATCAGAATCCATTCTAATTTAAAGAGCTTGCGCATTTCATATGACACGTGACATTGTGGAGAAGTTAATCGCAGAGGTACAGAAAAATCCACCTCTGTTTGACAAGTCAAGCTCCTTTTCGAGGATACATTAAAAAAATGGATGGATATATGGATACATGGAACGCAATCGGTCGTACCCTTGGAATAAATGGCGAGAAGTATTGACGATGAGATCATTATGCAGGCTAGCAGCAAATAGTGTAACAAAATTACATCTAGTTTCGACAACATTGTATTGCTTCCTTTGAAGTTTCAGTGAAAAAGGCGTTGTGTGTGTATATATATATATATATATATAAGGTGTTGACTAGGCGTTGTTTTTATTCCACTATTGACTTAATCAGCTAAATTCACTGTTAGATTAGTCTGCACTAGACTAACCCCTAATTTCCACCAACTGCGGAACGGCTGCGGATCCGCTCCGGAACGGCGGTGGAGTCAATAGGTTTCCATTAAAGTCAATGGGTCTCATTCATGAAACACGAGCAGAACGAATTTTTGTGTAAATCGTGTGTAAAGTGGTTCTGGCGTAAATTTTCGGATTCATTAAAATGTTCGTATTTCCCAAATGTTAGTTGGTACGAAAGAAATCTACACCTGCTCCCAGCCACGCGTAAATAGTACGTTTAACATCCGAACGTTTTGCTCATTAATAAACTGCATTTTAATTCAACGTAATCGGGTACATATTTACACAGCATTTTGAAAAAGTATTATATATAGTAATTACATACGGTTTTTCTTTTTACTTGTATTACGAGAGCCAGTAATAGCATCTGCAAACGGAACACAAGTCCACAAGTTTTTTTTATTTTTTTATATTCAAGCTGTTTTTTTTTTTGTTTTTTTTTTTACAAGTCCGCAAGTTACAAGTGTTGCAGTCAAGCTTCATGTCGAACCATTTTCTTTTCACTTCTGGGACTGTTCGATTAAAAGATGAAACTCCATTAACTGCATCTGTAATATGCTGCCAAGCATTTTTACCTAAAGCATGTAGCCTATTACCTAAAAAAATCCTTTTTTTTTAGGACCTGATACGCCACTATGTACGCTTGAAAATAAAATGTGGCGTTTTGAATGAACTTCTGATAATAAAACTTCAATTTCTGCATCTGAGAAATTTCTCTTCTTCATTCGCTTTTTTTTTTTTTTTTCTTCCAAAATTATACATGTAATAATACAATAGCATTCGCTTTTGAGAAGACATGTTGAAATCCTTCGTTTCGTGTCATAATATGATGCCCATATATAGCTGTCAGTCGGTTTTAATTGGCGGGATTTATGGTAATTGAGAATGAGCGTGCACGCGCGTCCCATTTACGAGTGATTGGAATTCATTAACCCACACACACATTTCACTATCAAATCTGACGTTTACGAAGTATTTGTGAATCAGGAGAAGAATTTTCGGGAATGTCTCTTTACGCGCAAATCACTCACATATTTACTCGTATATTTACGAATGTTTCATGAATGAGACCCAATGTGTGTATTTTCACTGACTGCAGAACGGCTGCGTTCCGACTCCAGTGATCCGCAGCCCTCCGGAGCAGATACGCAGAGCTTCTATTTTTGCCGGATGCCGGAGAGCTCCGCAGCAATTCAGCACTTATATCACGTGATCATACGTGAATTCGCAAGATCTCGTGACTTCAGCTGTTAGTCATGGCCGCAGCCGTTCCGCAACAAATCCGGACCTGGTGGGTATTGAAGGACAGCGGAGCACGGAGCCGACACGCAGCCGTTCTGCAGCTGGTGGAAATCTGGGGTAACTAGATTCACTGTTTAGAGGCGCTCGCAACGTAGCATGCTGAGGACATCTGCTGGTAAAAGACGTGTAAATTCAGCAAACTGATATTGATTCATTCCAAAGTATGAATAAAATTTGTCTTCAAAAGAGGACAACTTTCTAATCAGAGTAACGGATTCTCCCGACTCCTCTCGTCTCTTTTTCAGTTTGTGTGTGACGTAAAGCAGAAGCTGGTCATCCATTTTCGCTACTTTGAAACTGCAGCGCGAGTGCTTAGAATGAAAAGACCGTTATCGTTCGTTGGTGTGTACGCAAATATAGTTATCGTTATAGTTATCTTTATAGTTATCGTTCTTGGTGTGAACGGGCCTTAATACTGGCAATGACATCAAGTAAGTGTAAGCTGAGATTTTTTCCACCTTTATAGTATAAAGTAGGTGTAACATTTAGTGGATTTTTCTAATCGCTGGTTCAGATTTGTTGAAAGCTTCACAGTGTCTGGTCAGAACAGTGATGTTTCACAGCAAGAGTACCATTACTAGAGTACAGTAAGGTGCTTTATCTTTAAAGGTCAGCTAAACATTGGTCTCTTTAGTCGGTTGAGCCTTCATCCTCCATTGTGCCTTTGAGAAAAGTCATGTGATCATGGTTGATGTTCACCTGAGTTTAATCATTCTATAATTCTATAGTTGTTTTGAATTTGTTTGTTTTGAATTCATAATTCCTAATATTATCGGTTGCTTTAATACATTTTTAGAATCATGCTTAACATTTTTCAAACTAGTAAGTTAATTTCTCAAAAAAAATTTAATCAAAGTTTGAAACAGTGCAAAACACCACTGAGTTACAAACATTAAAGTCCCTATAAAGGCAAAAAAAAAAAAAATCTAAACACATTATAAATGTTAGAAATGTTAGAAATGTATTGCTAAAACACATTAAAAAGACTGTGAACTGTGAGGTACTGAATTGTGGAGTTAGACCATTAAACAGTTTTTCACCATTGCTGTGTTCAGGATGTTGTGGGCGGGGCTAAAACGGTGGCTCGATGACGCACTGGACCCGCTGAGGCTGCAGTCTACAGTTTGCTAGCTAGCTATGCCTTCGTCACGGAAATGCGTATTTCCTGGATGCGATCACTTACAAAACAGATCGGTGTCCTTATTTAAATTTCCGAAAAACGATCATATCAAGAAGAGGTTGATTAATTTTGTGAAGAGCCACCTTGATGGAGAGCTGAGGATCACCGCCAAAACCCGCCTCTGTAGTGGTCATTTTACAAAGGATAGTTTTATAAACTTTCGTCGGAGACAACTGGGATTCACTGATAATCCGCTGTTACTGGTGAATGGGGCCGAACCGACTATCTCCCGCCTCGGCGTTCATCCTCCCGTCGTGCCGACAACTGGAGCCATCATCGGCAGTGCGTGTCCGCGAGTCAACTTTCCCGCGAGTGGGCGTGGCTTCAGCGTACACGCCCCCAGCGTTTGAGAGCAGAGAATACTCCTGATTTTTTCAAGATTTTGATAGCTTATTTTATTTACTTGGTGGCTTTTTTATCATTCAAATTTGGCTGGGGGATAATAAAACATTTTTCTCTGGTGTGACAAACTCAGAGCACATACTTAATTTTGACTTTACAGGGACTTTAAAGCAAAAGTGTTACAACACTCCCTGGTCTTCCCTAAGATATAAGATTCCAGTAAAAGTGCACAACATTTATAAGTCTGTATGCTTTTTGTTTTACTTAGTTTGAAAACCAGTTCAGTCCAGCAGAAGAGATCAAAACCAGAGTCCAGAGTCCGTGTGTCTGTGAAGAGTAACTGCTCTATGGATCCGCCAATGAAGTTTAAGAGTGGAGAGAAACGGCCTGATCTCAGGTATATCACTTCTATAAAAGTTATTCTTATAGTATTTGATTTTTATGAAATTGTTATTAATATACAGCAGTTTAATGAGTTACAATCTTGCTGGTTTCAGTCTATTAGTGATTATCATTGTGCTCTTGTGTAAAGCTCTATGTATTGTATTGTTAATACATTCACACACTGTAAAAGCTGTTGGTCTGTTACTCAGTTAATGACACAATTACATCAATATCAATATGTCTGATTCTTTACCCTCTTCATTCTGATTTAAGGTCAAACCTTCTATCCAGACCAGTTAAAAACAAAACTGTGAAAAAAATCACTCAAACACATGATTAATGATCAACACATTTCAGAAACCTAATGATGTTCTGTGTCCCATAAATAGTTTTGTAATTTATGGCTATTTACTTCTCTGACTTGTGTAATAATGTGGTATTTTAATTTTACAGCAATGACTCTAAACCTGCTGAAGTCCTCAACACATTGAGATCAAATCTGAGACAGAAGTTTGAGTGTTTGTATGAGGGAATATCAAAGCAGGGAAACCCAACACTCCTGAATGAGATCTACACAGAGCTCTACATCACAGAGAGTGGAAGTGGAGAGATCAATAATGAGCATGAGGTGAGACAGATTGAGACACAGTCCAGGAGAGCAGAAACAGAGGACACACTGATCAAATGCAGTGACATCTTTAGACCTTTACCTGGACAGGACAAACCCATCAGAACTGTGCTGACAAAGGGAGTCGCTGGCATTGGAAAAACAGTCTCTGTGCAGAAGTTCATCCTGGACTGGGCTGAAGGGAAAGAGAATCAGGATGTCCAGCTCATATTTCCACTTGCTTTCAGAGAGCTCAACTTGATGAAGGGCAAAACACTCAGTCTTTCAGATCTTCTTCATCGCTTTTTCCCTGAAACAAAAGAAATGGAAATATCCAGTGATGAGTATAAAGTGTTGTTCATCTTCGATGGTCTGGATGAGTGTCGTCTGTCTCTGGATTTTCAGAGCGAAAAGTCTTCTGCTTTGTTCATCTGAGCATTCAGGAACATCTAGCAGCTCTATATGTGCATCTCTCCCTTATCAACAATAACATCAATGTGTTTGACCAGATTACCAAACCAACTAATAGAGACAAAGTTTCCCTATCTGATCTCCATCAGAGAGCTGTGGATGAGGCTTTACACAGTAAAAATGGGCATCTGGACCTTTTCCTTCGTTTCCTTCTGGGTCTGTCAGTGAAGTCTAATCAGAGTCTCTTACAAGAACTAAAGACACAGACAGCAAACAGCTCTCACAACAATAAGAGAACAGTTGACTATATTAAAGAAAAGATCAGTGAGAATCCCTCTCCAGATAAATACATCAATCTGTTTCACTGTCTGAATGAACTGGGTGATCTTTCTCTAGTGAACGAAGCTAAACCTCATATGAGCCGTGCAGGATTACGTGCTGTGAAACTCTCCTCGTCTCAGTGGTCAGCTTTAGTGTTTGTGTTGTTGTCCTCAGAGGAGACACTGCAGGGGTTTGACCTGTACAAATTAATTGGAGACAGAAATGATCAGTAAGTAACACTGAGTGCAATCATTACAGTCTAAAACATTATGAACAAAGAGAAACTAAGAGATCAGAGTTGTTTAAATCACGGGGCACAGATTGATTTCTGGGATATTGTACATAATTTGCGGGTGTTTCTCAAACTGTGGCTGTGTCCTAGTAAGACTGCATATCTCGACTGCCACGTCATCAAGCGCCTCTGAAGGTCGTCTCAGTTTGAAGGATGTTTTTAAGACAGACTTCATTTTGTGTCTTTAATTCAGCTCATTTTGAAGGATGCATCAAGAGTATCCTTCGTGTTCTTCAATCTCCCACAATCCTTTGCACACATTCTAAAGCCAGTTAATATAAAGATATTTAATAGGAAGTATTTTTCCTGAATGAAGTTTATCATTTTTCTTTATCACCAGTTGCTTGCAAAATGATGGACAATGATTCACATTTTGTGCACATCATTTCCTGTGACAATAAAACTAAGTAAATTATTAAATAAACAAGTAGGTAAATAAACAAGTAACAAGCAAACAAACTCGTGTGCTTAATTTCTTAATTTCTATTTCGAAGAAAAAACAAATCTGTGACGGCTGAATACGAGGCTTCTACAGTTATAGATATAAAACAACTTTTTCACATGTCCTTTATAAAGCAGTGTTTAATTAAAACAATAGTTGAGGCTATTTAGGAAGGTATAATGTATTATTTACTTATATGAATTATTATTATTATTATTGTTAGTATGAATAATTAACTTATTTATTTTTTATTTTCAATTAGTGTCACACAGAACACTGGAGATGAAGTTCTCCAGAAGCTGATGCCTGTGGTTGCAGCAACTAGATGCGCTCTGTAAGTAACACTGAGAACAAACATCACTGTTAAAACATTATAACAGTTCTTACTTAAACATTAATGGAATTAATAAATAAACTTATAAATTAATGGTTTAACAAAAAATATGAGTCACACTTCAGCTTTTAAACCCTCCACCTATCTGACCTGATTTGTAATCTACTTAACCATTTTTTTTATGATATTTGTGTGAGAAATTTATATTCAAATATATGCATTTGTAATGTATGCATGTAGCGCAGTGCTAAAAAGCATTTAAGTTATCTAAGTGCTAGATAATTTAATTGAAGTTCATAATTGTACATTAGAACTAAAGAAATTATCTTAAAGATATACAAAAATTAGAATTTATAAGTAAGCTCAAGAAACAAATTTATTGTAGTTTCATCTCCATTCTATTCATTTTGGGTAAAGGAAAGGGATTATGGGAGTTGTAGTTTGATATACAATTGTGTTTGTTTCAAGTATGGGTTGAAATTCATTTTAAGAGTTTTTGTTTAAAGGATTTCATTGGTAAAGTGAAATGTATAATGTAACGTAATATTTCGATGTTTGGTGGTAAAATATATTTTATTGTATGACTTTTGTATGCTAACCTCCAGGGGCATAAAGATGAACACCCTACAAAAGTGGTTTTAAAGAATTGTTGGGAACAAAATGTAAGATGTGGAACAAGCTTTGGGTGGTGTAGTAAAATTTATGCAGAAGAATTACAGGAAAATAATATCAAGATGAGTCCAACAGTTGAAATCCAGGATTATGAACCATGGGTTTATATAACACCTCATATAGATCTGCATCTGTTGGAGGTTAAAAGAACAGAAAGAGAAGTTGACTTTAGATATGCTTTCTCAGAATATATCAGAGCCCAATATCCTCGACATATACAAGTATATACAGATGGATCAAAAGATCCAGAACATCAAACAACTGGGGCTGCTTTTTTAGTCAAAGTTACTAGTAATCAGTGGATTAGTGGAGTAAAGCGAACATCAAATCATTTGGCAGTTTATACTGTTGAATTGATAGGAATCCTTTTGGCATTACAGTGGGTAGAGGAAATAAAACCTGACAATGTTTTAATTTGTACAGATTCAGTTTCAGTTTTAAAGAGCTTGAGATCTTTCTAATCTAATCACCAAGATATTCTTTTTAATATACTACATATGCATTCAAGAATTGTCCAAAATGGTATATCAATCAGTTTTATGTGGATTCCAGCACACATAGGAATAAGGGCAAATGAAGAAGTGGATATATTAGCAAAACAAGCTTTACAGAAAGATATAATAGAGTTACAAGTTCCATTAAGTAAATCAGAGATGAAGGTTTTAATCT
Source organism: Abramis brama (assembly GCF_963993115.1). Classification (NCBI taxonomy): domain Eukaryota; kingdom Metazoa; phylum Chordata; class Actinopteri; order Cypriniformes; family Leuciscidae; genus Abramis; species Abramis brama. Next base: position 35,323,232 of record NC_139979.1, on the reverse strand, counting down.
GGAGTAAATTGATAGAAGAATGGCAAGTAGAGTGGAACAATGGGACAAAGGGTAGATTCCTTTTCAGCTTATTAAACAAGGTAAATCAAAATATAAAGTGTATAGGTAAGTCAAGGAAAGAAGAGATTATTTTCAGCAGAATATTATTAGGGCACTCAAATTTAAATAGCACACTTAAAATAATAGGGAAACACCCAAACGGGTTATGTGAAATCTGTAAGGTTGAAGAAACAGTAACTCATGTATTTCTTGATTGTAGAAGATATGAGCAAGAAAGAGGAACAATGATAGAAGAAATAAGAAAGAATGTAAAGCAGGAAATAAATTTTAAGGTTTTAATAAAATGGGCAAGTGAAATACATAGTAAAGTCTTCTTCGATTTTATTAGAGAAACGGGTTTGGTGAATAGATTGTAAAACTCTGTTCCACACTCCGGAGCAGAAGGTGGCGGTAATGCACCTATTTAAGTTGGTTGCCAGCCGCCGTTAAAAATCAAAAAGAAGAAGAAGAAGAAGACTTTTGTATGCTGGGAATGACGTGAGGTGAAAGGTCGCAAACCGCGGGAGGAGAGAGACTGAATAGCTGAGGAGAAGTTGCGTCGATGACTTGCTCCATGCTTTAGTGGTTAAACTGTAAAATAGAACGTGACAAACGTTGTATATTTGCCAGTTGGACTTTGTTTAGGGTTTGTGCACACAGTCGGACTGAATTGTGAACTTGGAAGCCGAAGACTTTGTAGTTGTTGACGTTTTTCCAAAGTTAACATCTCGCCGCCGAGAGGATGCCTGTCTGAGTGATTTCCAGTCCATGGACATCGCGTGTGAGAGACTGCCTGCCCGTGACGGTGCGGTAATTCGACGGAAGAACCCTCACTTGGGATTAAGGTATCTTTAATTGTTTCTCTTGCTCCAGAGGGAGTGAAGGGGTCATTTTGTTTGGCCACACCGAACACAAGCGTCGCTCCAGGCCTGCAACGGTTAGGTTTTAGCTCATTTGCCGGCTAGGACTGGGGTGGGGTGAATCACGTGTGAGTGTGTGTGTGTGCGTGTGGGCCCGCGTGTGTGTTTCATGTTGATGATGTGTTATGTACTGTATTTTAGCCTACTGTTGAATGTTAGCTAAAGTGAGGTTAATGTAGCCTACAAGTTTCTAAGCTCTTACCACATTTTGAGGCTATTGAGGTACATGTAACTTTTTGATTTCTTTTACATTTTGAGGATAATTCAAACTTGAGGTTTGAGGTGATTTAATTTTATTCAACTAGATGTACCGCATGGCGGTACAAAATATGACCGCCGCTCAGGCCTGCACTGGCTTTCCACAAAAATAAATGACGTGGAGCAATTTGGCTGTATTGCGTGTTTATATATATACCTAAAAAAAGTAGTAGTATGTGCATGTCTGTCTGTGTGTGTGTGTATATGTGTTTGTGTGTCTGTGCGTGTATGTATGCGTGCGTACAGTACATGTGTGTGCGCGTGTGTGTTTGTGTGTGTATGTCTGTGCATGTGGATTTGTATGTGTGTGTATGGGTGTGTGTCTGTGCGTGTGGATGTCAGTGTGTGTGCATGCTTGCATTTGTTTGTATTCCTGCATGTGTGTGTGTGACAGTATCATCCTAAACCAGCAACCCTTCGCTCAACACCACCATCTACAGGCCGATGAGTGTACAGTCACTAAATGTGCACATAAATGAATTTATTTTATACCCCCCCATGGATGAAATTCTACGAAACTTAGCAGAGGATACCCCCAGAGGATGTCAAGTTAATCATACACATGAAATATGGTGCAGTTCTGAACATCTCAACTGAAGATAGGGGCGATTAAAGCAGAATAATATTGCATTTTCATTTTTTATGGGAGGGGCGCAAATCACAAATGAGTGATTATGGGCTAGGTTGATGTAGGCCCTTAAGACCAACATACCATACAAATTTCTTCATCCTCTGTGCCACGGTTCAGGTAGTTATTTAGGTAAAACAGCATTTTTTGGGTTTGGGGGGGCCCAGCGTGGGGGGGGGGGGGTGGCCCCCGGGGACCAAACAAAATTTTTCCGTAAAAGTCTAGTGGGGCTACATGCCCACCAAATTTCATGTTCCCCGGTGTTTCGGTGTCCCTGGTATCGTTGACGAAAAATTCAGTAAGATGACGGGAAAAAAAAACAAAAAAACTTTGACAATCGATTATGGGCTAGGTTGATGTGGGCCCTTAAGACCAACATACCATAAAAATTTCTTCATCCTCAGTACCACGGTTCAGGTAGTTATTTAGGAAAAACTGCATTTTTTGGGTTTGGGGGGGGCCCAGCGTGGGGGGGGAGTGGCCCCCGGGGACCAAACGAAATTTTTCCGTAAAAGTCTAGTGGGGCTACATGCCCACCAAATTTCATGTTCCCCGGTGTTTCGGTGTCCCTGGTATCGTTGACGAAAAATTCACGGGGGGCCCAGCGCAGGGGGGGAGTGGCCCCCGGGGACCAAACGAAATTTTTCCGTAAAATCTATAGTGGGGCTACATGCCCACCAAATTTCATGTTCCCCGGTGTTTCGGTGTCCCTGGTATCGTTGACGAAAAATTCACGGGGTGCCCAGCGCGGGGGGGGAGTGGCCCCCGGGGACCAAACGAATTTTTTCTGTAAAAGTCTAGTAGACCAACATACCATAAAAATTTCTTCATCCTCGGTGCCACGGTTCAGGTAGTTATTTAGGAAAAACTGCATTTTTTGGGTTTGGGGGGGCCCAGCGCTGGGGGGGAGTGGCCCCCGGGGACCAAACGAAATTTTTCCGTAAAAGTCTAGTGGGGCTACATGCCCACCAAATTTCATGTTCCCCGGTGTTTCGGTGTCCCTGGTATCGTTGACGAAAAATTCAGTAAGATGACGAAAAAAAAAAAAAAAAAAACTTTGACAATCGATTATGGGCTAGGTTGATGTGGGCCCTTAAGACCAACATACCATAAAAATTTCTTCATCCTCGGTGCCACGGTTCAGGTAGTTATTTAGGAAAAACTGCATTTTTGGGGTTTGGGGGGGCCCAGCGCGGGGGGGGAGTGGCCCCCGGGGACCAAACGAAATTTTTCCGTAAAAGTCTAGTGGGGCTACATGCCCACCAAATTTCATGTTCCCCGGTGTTTCGGTGTCCCTGGTATCGTTGACGAAAAATTCACGGGGGGCCCAGCACGGGGGGGGAGTGGCCCCCGGGGACCAAACGAAATTTTTCCGTAAAAGTCTAGTGGGGCTACATGCCCACCAAATGTCATGTTCCCCGGTGTTTCGGTGTCCCTGGTATCGTTGACGAAAAATTCACGGGGGGCCCAGCGCGGGGGGGGGAGTGGCCCCCGGGGACCAAACGAAATTTTTCTGTAAAAGTCTAGTAGACCAACATACCATAAAAATTTCTTCATCCTCGGTGCCACGGTTCAGGTAGTTATTTAGGAAAAACTGCATTTTTTGGGTTTGGGGGGGCCCAGCGTGGGGGGGGAGTGGTCCCCGGGGACCAAACGAAATTTTTCCGTAAAAGTCTAGTGGGGCTACATGCCCACCAAATTTCATGTTCCCCGGTGTTTCGGTGTCCCTGGTATCGTTGACGAAAAATTCACGGGGGGCCCAGCGCAGGGGGGGAGTGGCCCCCGGGGACCAAACAAAATTTTTCCGTAAAATCTATAGTGGGGCTACATGCCCACCAAATTTCATGTTCCCCGGTGTTTCGGTGTCCCTGGTATCGTTGACGAAAAATTCACGGGGTGCCCAGCGCGGGGGGGGAGTGGCCCCCGGGGACCAAACGAATTTTTTCTGTAAAAGTCTAGTAGACCAACATACCATAAAAATTTCTTCATCCTCGGTGCCACGGTTCAGGTAGTTATTTAGGAAAAACTGCATTTTTTGGGTTTGGGGGGGCCCAGCGCGGGGGGGAGTGGCCCCCGGGGACCAAACGAAATTTTTCCGTAAAAGTCTAGTGGGGCTACATGCCCACCAAATTTCATGTTCCCCGGTGTTTCGGTGTCCCTGGTATCGTTGACGAAAAATTCACGGGGGCCCCAGCGCGGGGGGGGGGGAAGTGGCCCCCGGGGACCAAACGAAATTTTTCCGTAAAAGTCTAGTAGACCAACATACCATAAAAAATTCTTCATCCTCGGTGCCATGGTTCAGGTAGTTATTTAGGAAAAACTGCATTTTTTGGGTTTGGGGGGGCCCAGCGCGGGGGGGGAGTGGCCCCCGGGGACCAAACGAAATTTTTCCGTAAAAGTCTAGTGGGGCTACATGCCCACCAAATTTCATGTTCCCCGGTGTTTCGGTGTCCCTGGTATCGTTGACGAAAAATTCACGGGGGCCCCAGCGCAGGGGGGGAAGTGGCCCCCGGGGACCAAACGAAATTTTTCCGTAAAAGTCTACTAGACCAACATACCATAAAAAATTCTTCATCCTCGGTGCCACGGTTCAGGAAGTTATTTAGGAAAAACTGCATTTTTTGGGTTTGGGGGGGCCCAGCGCGGGGGGGGAGGGGCCCCCGGGGACCAAACGAAATTTTTCCGTAAAAGTCTAGTGGGGCTACATGCCCACCAAATTTCATGTTCCCCGGTGTTTCGGTGTCCCTGGTATCGTTGACGAAAAAATTCAGTAGATGACGGGAAAAAAAAAACAAAAAAACTTTGACAATCGATTATGGGCTAGGTTGATGTGGGCCCTTAAGACCAACATACCATAAAAATTTCTTCATCCTCAGTACCACGGTTCAGGTATTTATTTAGGAAAAACTGCATTTTTTGGGTTTGGGGGGGCCCAGCGCGGGGGGGGAGTGGCTCCCGGGGACCAAACAAAATTTTTCCGTAGAAGTCTAGTGGGGCTACATGCCCACCAAATTTCATGTTCCCCGGTGCTTCGGTGTCCCTGGTATCGTTGACGAAAAATTTACGGGGGCCCCAGCGCGGGGGGGGAAGTGGCCCCCGGGGACCAAACGAAATTTTTCCATAAAAGTCTAGTAGACCAACATACCATAAAAATTTCTTCATCCTCGGTGCCACGGTTCAGGTAGTTATTTAGGAAAAACTGCATTTTTTTGGGTTTGGGGGGGCCCAGCGCGGGGGGGGAGTGGCCCCCGGGGACCAAACAAAATTTTTCCTTAGAAGTGTAGTGGGGCTACATGCCCACCAAATTTCATGTTCCCCGGTGTTTCGGTGTCCCTGGTATCGTTGACGGAAAATTTACGGGGGCCCCAGCGCGGGGGGGAAGTGGCCCCCGGGGACCAAACGAAATTTTTCCGTAAAAGTCTAGTAGACCAACATACCATAAAAATTTCTTCATCCTCGGTGCCACGGTTCAGGTAGTTATTTAGGAAAAACTGCATTTTTTTGGGTTTGGGGGGGCCCAGTGCGGGGGGGGAGTGGCCCCCGGGGACCAAACGAAATTTTTCCTTAGAAGTGTAGTGGGGCTACATGCCCACCAAATTTCATGTTCCCCGGTGTTTCGGTGTCCCTGGTATCGTTGACGAAAAATTTACGGGGGCCCCAGCGCGGGGGGGGAAGTGGCCCCCGGGGACCAAACGAAATTTTTCCTTAGAAGTCTAGTGGGGCTACATGCCCACCAAATTTCATGTTCCCCGGTGTTTCGGTGTCCCTGGTATCGTTGACGAAAAATTTACGGGGGCCCCAGCGCGGGGGGGGGAAGTGGCCCCCGGGGACCAAACGAAATTTTTCCGTAAAAGTCTAGTAGACCAACATACCATAAAAATTTCTTCATCCTCGGTGCCACGGTTCAGGTAGTTATTTAGGAAAAACTGCATTTTTTTGGGTTTGGGGGGGCCCAGCGCGGGGGGGGAGTGGCCCCCGGGGACCAAACGAAATTTTTCCTTAGAAGTCTAGTGGGGCTACATGCCCACCAAATTTCATGTTCCCCGGTGTTTCGGTGTCCCTGGTATCATTGACGAAAAATTTACGGGGGCCCCAGCGCGGGGGGGGAAGTGGCCCCCGGGGACCAAACGAAATTTTTCCGTAAAAGTCTAGTAGACCAACATACCATAAAAATGTCTTCATCCTCGGTGCCACGGTTCAGGTAGTTATTTAGGAAAAACTGCATTTTTTTGGGTTTGGGGGGGCCCAGCGCGGGGGGGGAGTGGCCCCCGGGGACCAAACGAAATTTTTCCGTAGAAGTCTAGTGGGGCTACATGCCCACCAAATTTCATGTTCCCCGGTGTTTCGGTGTCCCTGGTATCGTTGACGAAAAATTTACGGGGGCCCCAGCGCGGGGGGGGAAGTGGCCCCCGGGGACCAAACGAAATTTTTCCGTAAAAGTCTAGTAGACCAACATACCATAAAAATTTCTTCATCCTCGGTGCCACGGTTCAGGTAGTTATTTAGGAAAAACTGCATTTTTTTTGGTTTGGGGGGGCCCAGCGCGGGGGGGGAGTGGCCCCCGGGGACCAAACGAAATTTTTCCTTAGAAGTCTAGTGGGGCTACATGCCCACCAAATTTCATGTTCCCCGGTGTTTCGGTGTCCCTGGTATCGTTGACGAAAAATTTACGGGGGCCCCAGCGCGGGGGGGGGGAGTGGCCCCCGGGGACCAAACGAAATTTTTCCGTAAAAGTCTAGTAGACCAACATACCATAAAAATTTCTTCATCCTCGGTGCCACGGTTCAGGTAGTTATTTAGGAAAAACTGCATTTTTGGGGGTTTGGGGGGGCCCAGCGCGGGGGGGGAGTGGCCCCCGGGGACCAAACGAAATTTTTCCTTAGAAGTCTAGTGGGGCTACATGCCCACCAAATTTCATGTTCCCCGGTGCTTCGGTGTCCCTGGTATCGTTGACGGAAAATTCAGTAAGATGACGGAAAAAAAAAAAAAAAAAAACTTTGACAATCACTATATGACCGCTTTCGCTAGCTACGCTAGCGGCGGTCATAATAAGCTAAGTAAGTATTTGTTGAATACTTTTCTTCATTTAATACACTTGTATATTATTTTTTTGTTTATATTGAGAATTCGTTCTTTTGGTGAATTTAATATTTTATTTATTCAGTAAACCCTATTTTTATTTAACATTTTAGTAACTGAGTCCTAAGTATTTATTTAGTGTAAGATATCATTGGGTAATAGATTTAATATGTAAATGATATTTCATGTGAATATGGTTTAAGTCAGTTACACACAAGTAAGTATACAGGGTTGTGGTTTAAAAGTTTATGAGTTATTCAAAGCACATGTAAAGTCACACAAACAGACATTTAAACAGGAGGTCAGCAAGAATTCTATATATTATATACAGTTTACTAGGATTAATTTAAGAACCCAGGAACGCCCTTTAGTACCAGGAGATAGGCCTAGGGGGCGCTACATGCATATAAACATTTTATTTAATGTATGTAATGTATTCAATGTATTCCATTTGATCAGTTTCATATAATCTTTCTCCCTCACATAGAGACATAATCTCTTAGAATAACAGTTCAATTTACTGATATATTGAATTCATTGTTTAAAAAAAAAAGATATTGCACAAATTGTAAACACAATCAAGAAAAGCAAAGATTTCTGTTTTGATCTGAGAGAGTGAAGAGTGTGTCATTGTTCTCTACAGGTTGAGGAAGTGTGGTGTGACAGATGAAGGTTGTGCTGCTCTGGCTTCAGCTCTGAGATCAAACCCCTCACACCTGAGATATCTGGATCTGTCATATAATAAACTAGGAGACTCAGGAGTGAAGCTGTTTTCTGCTGGACTGGAGAATCCTCACTGTAAACTGGAGTTACTGGGGTAAGATCATACGTTACTCTCACATGAAACTGTCACTAGGCGCGTTTCCATTACAGATTTGCGAAAAACTTTTCTACTAACATATAACTTTATTTTTTTCTTCTAAATGTCGACAAAAAGCTATAGTGAAATGACTAAAACTTTTTCCTCTCACGATAAGTAAAATCATTCCAAAAATCATGTCAACGGACGTTGGTAGGTTTATGTATATCCCAGCCACTGCACTAGCCATTATTATTATTATTAATCGAAGGAGATGTATGTGTGTTTTCCGAGCATTAACCCTCTGGGGTCTGAGGTGTTTTTGGGGTCCTTGAGATGTTTTGACATGCCCTGACATTTGTGTTTTTTTCAGTTGCTTAGAAACATATTAATGGCAAAGGTGTAATTACACTCTATTTAGCACAAACAGGGCTACCATAATATGTGAGCAACATGTACATGTTTGTATTTTTGAGAGAATAATGTTTATGCATGGTTATTGAAAAAAAACTAAAAATTTAAGTTTCTGATATCAGGCCACAAAACGCATGCTAAATGCGTCCACAAGACTTTTGAATAATGGGTGTTGTCGCCTAGAGTTTTTTCTTCAAACTGATCTGAAAATCATCCTGCCTAATCATTCACATAAAACAATATATTGATTTAAACTTTGTAAGACACGTTTTGTTTGGAAAGGCAATATGCGTGTGGGCGTGACTCACACCTGAGAAGACAAGGCCCCGCATAATGAGCCGCATAATGAGCCTTTCATTCAGGTGTATCACTGAGAGTACACAAGTAAAGAATGTGAGGACTTATTTTGTATGCATGCAAATTACATAATATCCATGGTAAACATTTCTAGTAACCATGCAGTTAATTCTCATACTGTATTTTCAGAAAGTTTTGGAATATATCCTCCCCAAATGTGACACTAATAAAAAAAACTATAATAAATAGTTTAATGACAAGGTTTTTATTGACCTATTAAGATGTTGCTTACATCTACCTTGTAAATATGTTCTATTTTATTAAACCGTTTTCACATAAATCAACAATTTTAACAATACTTCAAGTGTAACCTTTCTTTTTTAAAAGTATAAAAAATAATTTATCATATGTCAAAAAAAGATTCATACATCAAAAAAGATTTTATCATAAATCAACAATTTTAACAATATTTCAAGTGTAACCTTTCTTTTTTAAAAGTATAAAAAATAATTTATCATATGTCCAAAAAAGATTCATACATCAAAAAAGATTTGATCATACGCATTTCAAAGTTAAGGATTCATTATTTTGAATATTGGAACAAACACTATAATAACATCTTAGTTGATGTTATAACCCTGGCTCTAGGGATGCAACATAAAGGACACAAAAACAAAAACCTGCCAATCAAAATAAAGTTTATTTAATATTAATAATATAAACAAGAAGTAGAGGTAAACATGGCGAGACGCAGCACAGCACCACACTTTTGGAGCGAGGAGGAAAGCGCAAACAAAGGCGATCGCTATCTGCCCCGAACTATTCATTATCTGCGTGCTGCTGCTGTTGTTGTTGTTGTCTTTGGATACAGGAAGAAGAATAGGAAATTACGCATATTGCGTCTTAAGGTTGTCCGTACGTCCAGACGCTAACCGTGCGTCGCCGTTTACATCGGGATATTGCCAATTGATTACAAATTCCATGTATACAGGAGTAACTCTCTCTGCTCACGCATGTAAACGGGTTATTCCGAATGTTTCAGAAACCCAAATAGTGACCTTAACCCGACCATAACCCGAATTTTAACAGCTTGTAAACGTAGTCACTGTCATGCTCTAGCACATTGGTACAAGATGTAACATCAGAAAACAAGACCAAATATTGACCAATTAACTGAATAATATCAGAGCACTCAGAGAGATTTAGATGAGACAAATGAATGTCTAAATCAGCCAAGATTTTAGAATTTGGCAATCTACTCTGCGCAATCTCAGAGACAGCAACACCTTCTACGCTCTCAGTAGATGAAGCATTCAGTGCAGCCAAGGCCTTGACCTCTGTAGACCCTGTTTGATTACGGTCGAAGTAAGGTTTGAGTAAATTCACATGGCACATGCGGGTTTTCCTTTTATGATCTGGAGTCTTAACCAAGTAGTTACACTCACCAACTTTCCGATCAATGGTATATGGACCACTGTATTGAGCCTGCAATGCAGAACCCAGTATTGGTAAGAGCACCAGCGCTTGGTCTCCTGAACAAAACACACGATGTTTAGCCTTTCGGTCATACCAAGTCTTCAACTTCTCCTGAGCTGCTTTCAAATTCTCTTTGGCCAGTTCACAAGCTCTACTAAGCCTAAAACGAAAGTTAAACACATAGTCCAAGAGGTTAGTAGGAGTAGAATGCTCAACATCCAACCATTTCTCCTTTACCAATTTCAAGGGCCCCCTCACAGTGTGGCCAAACACAAGTTCAGCTGGACTAAAACCAAGGGATTCTTGAACCAACTCTAACTGCGAAGAGGACTAGTGGAATGCCATCATCCCAGTCTCTCTCAAACTCTTTGCAGTAGGTCTTCAGCATAGTCTTGAGAGTTTGATGGAATCACTCAAGTGCACCTTGAGACTCTGGATGATACGCAGATAAAATGTTACGCTGAATAGACAACTGCTTTAACAGCTGGGAGAAAAGGCGAGACATAAAATTAGACCCTTGATCAGACTGAACAACTCTTGGTAGTCCAAACACTGAAAAACTTACTAAGGGCTTTGGAAATGGCAGGGGCTGTGACCTTGCACAAAGGAACAGCTTCAGGAAATCTTGTGGCAGCACACATAATTGTGAGAAGATATTGATTACCTGATTTGGTACGGGGAAGAGGTCTAACACAATCAATCAAAACATGTTCAAATGGCTCTCCAATGGCAGGAATGGGATGCAATGGAGCTGCAGGCACAGACTGGTTAGGTTTGCCTACAACCTGACAAACATGACATGATCTACAATACTGAGCCACATCGGACCTCACTCCAGGCCAGAAAAAAAATGCCTTAACACATGATCCAAAGTTTTCCTGACCCCCAAGTGACCAGACAGACAATGATCATGGGCGAGATACAATATGCCAGATGTTATGTCAGATCGATAAACTTCTGGAACCACCACTTGAAACACACTACTCCAGTCATCCTCACATGGTATTTTTGGATCTGTCCACTTTCTCATCAAAACACCATCACTAACAAAATAGCCAGAAGCAACATTTGATAGCACTTCATCAGACACTAAATCTTCAAACATGGGCGACAAAGTGGGGTCTTGTTTTTGTTCAAGTATTAACTGTTCACGAGATGGAAACATCTTTCCACTCCCTGCCAAGTTCATGTCACCTTGGGCAATGAAAGTATCACAGTGGTATCACCGATTGACTGTTGGAAGATTTGTCTTCAACTTGCCTCTTAGCAGACATAGCACGAGTAGTTGCACAAACAGGACAAGTTTCTGGAAATGCCAATTCAAGTTCATCTGGACCATCTGACTTAAGGACAGTAGGGGTTACTTCAGGGACAGCTAGAACTTTCCCACCAGCTAAATCATTCCCTAGAATAAAGGACACACAATCTATGGGAATCTGGGAACAAAGTGCAACAACAACCTCCCCAGAGATTAAATCTGATTGGAGATTAATGCTATGTAAAGGCATAGACAAAAATCCTCCACCAAAACCTTTAACAATTACCTCTGAACCTTGAGCTGACTTTTCATTGAAGGACAAGACATCACGTAAAATCACAGATTGAAAAGCTCCTGTATCTCTCCAGATCTTGATAGCTTGCCTGTGTTCAGGGTCAGTAAACAGATACACAAAACCATCCATCAAAAGTGATGAGCCAGCTAACTCACCTTTCTTGCATGAAACATTAGCAACTGAAGATGCCAAAGGAAGGCTTGACAAATGCTACAGTCTTTGTGGATTTCTGTTTCTTACTTAGAACAGGACAATCTGCGATAAGATGGCCTGGTCTCTTACAATAAAAACAAGCCCTTTCTGAAATCAACCCATCATTAGTCATTTTATTGGCAGGTGATGAGGCAAAGGGCACAGACTTTACAAACCGAGACCTATTGTGCTTAATCTGGACCTGAACCTCAGCTTGTTTGTCACCAAACTTTACCTTATGGGTTAAGACAAACTCATCTGCCAAGATTGCAGCTTGTTCTAAAGCAGGGTTTCTCAAACTCGGTCCTGGAGGGCCACTGTCCTGCACAGTTTAGCTCCAACCCTGATCAAACACACCTAGCTGTGAGTTTCTAGTGATCCTGAAGACATTGATTAGCTTGCTCAGGTGTGTTTGATCAGGGTTGGAGCTAAACTGTGCAGGACAGTGGCCCTCCAGGAGCGAGTTTGAGAAACCCTGTTCTAAAGTCACTGCCTTCTGCTCATCAGGGACGGACTGACAATCTGTGCGTTCTGGAAAAGTCCAGAACGGCCGTCCAACCGAGGGCCGTCGGCACAAAAAAAAAAAAAAGAGTCTAATAAAGCAATATGAACAGCCAACAGCAGGGGCACTAATACGATCACTTATGATACGTGTAAAAAACAACAACTGAGGAAGAAGAGTCGGCCTACAGCCACTGACAGAAAGTTAGTTTTATAAGGCTGCACTTTTAAATTTGCTACATTATATTTGAATAGTTAAGTTATAGTATAGCAGTGGTCTCCAACGTGGTGCATATGAGTTGCCCGCTAAACACATTCTAAAAATAGCCCCAACTTGCCGTCGTGGTTCCAGTGGTATCATTTTGCGACCTTTTCAACTAAACGTTTCGTTGAACTTTTGCCTCTACAAAATTACCCAACTATCTTTGATTATACGCTGTCATTTGTGTTGCGTATGAGAAACATCAAATGGCAAACGCTCAAAAAGCGGAACAAAACTTGTTTGATCTGAGCAGCGCAGAGCATTATCAGCTCGGCCCAAAAAACAGCGATCGCGGACAAAGCTGATCTCGATCACGCGAACATTATTACACAGAGCTGCGCGATCCACTGAGAAGCATTTCAATTCAGCGCAGAATTCTCTATCTCTATTATAAACCACAAATGACTATGTGATTTAAGCTTGTAAAAAGACAGACGAAACAGCGCTGATATTCTCAATATTGACGCAAAAAACAGGCGAAACATTGTTCCGAGAACAAACCAGTTAGAAGACATTTCACACCACAACTTATTAATTAACTTTAGTAAAACAATGCTGTTATATTAATATAGTCATGTATAAATGTATTAAATGTAATGCAGTAATATTTTGTTTAGAAGTTATGGCAGTTTATTTATTTATTCATTTATATTTATACTAAATGTTTGGGCTACTGTTTTTGATAACACATACAATAGGTTTATAGAAAATCAACAACAAAAAAATCAATAAATATGTTCAGGATTTTTCAGGATTTTTTTAAACGCTTGTAAGTCTGAACCAGAATATCAAGATATTTTATTATTTCCCATATGATGGTGAAAAGTAAAAAAGCTTCACCATGTTATATGTAGGCTATAATAAATATTGGAGTATAACAAATAAAAATCCCTTCTAGATTACTTTATCCCTTGAGGTAGCCCTCGCACACAAAAAGGTTGGAGACCCCTAGTATCTATATGTTTTATAATTACAAGTTTCTGTAATTTGGGGTTTCTGTACCCAGTGACATTTCATTATTTGTATTTTAAGGCATTGTACATTTTTTGTTTTTATTTGAAGGCTGAGGCTTCATTAATAAACACAATCCCGTCCCCAATTATCATCATTGGTTTTGAGATGTTACTTGCTGTGAATACCTTGTCTGATAGGCTACAGTATTGTGGCATATAGTATTAGGACATCCTGGCTAGTGTCTGTCGCACACGGCTAGAGGCAAATGGCCGGATGATGGGCCTATTTGGGAGAAAGTCCAGGGCTGTTTTTTAGCCCCAGTCCGTCCCTGCTGCTCATTCAAATAAACAGAAACAACCTCGGGCAGACGGTTTTTAAATTCCTCAAGCAAAATGAGTTGTCTAAGATGTTCCTTACTTTCCACCTTCTGAGATGTACACCACCGATCAAACAGATTCTCCTTCTGTTTTGCAAACTCAACATAAGTGTCGTGAGCAAGTTTTGTACAACTTCAAAAGCGCTGGCGGTAAGCTTCAGGAACCAGCTCATATGCCTTCAATATAGCTGCTTTAACCTCATCATAATTAGCACTCTTCTCAAGGCTTCCTGAGCTCTACCTACCATGATACTTTGTAAAAGCAAAGTCCACATAGTTCTAGGCCACTTTGATGTGGTTGCCACCCGTTCAAAATGAGAAAAATCTCAACATCTTTCTCAGAAAAAGGAGGTACTAACTTAATATGTCTACCAACATCAAATGGAGAAACATCACCTCTTGGAGTTAAAGCAGCAGCTTTTAATTCCAACTCTTTAAGAGACCATTCATGTGCAAGAAGCATTTCTTTCCCTCTTAATTTTATATTAACCTCTAGCTGTTTCTCCTGGAAAGCTAGCTCTCTGAGCCTAAGCTCAATTGCATCTTCAGACAAAGGAGCAGTCATGGATTGTGGGGAAACCTGCTTAACTTTCAAAATACCATTGTCAATCAAAACACTTCTAATGATTTCCTTCACACTATCCTTCAGTCGCTTCTCACTACTTGTGATGGGAATATCATAATGAGAGGACAACTGCAAAAGTTGATCCTTTGTAAAAAAAAAACTCAAGTAACTCTTCTGAAGGTTCCTTTAGGAAGTCTTCTAAAGAAGCCATTACTAAACTCAACACTAACTACACTTAAGTAGTAACACTATTTCTTACACAGAAGTTCAGCCAACACAACAGGTCCAATAGCACACAGCTACAAAAAAAAAAAAAAAAAACACAAAATGCTCTCAAACAAAGCTTTTAAAGCTTTAAACAGAAGTAGAACTAACCCAAACACAGAAGATTACTCACCCCAAGCAATCATGAATATTTAAAGGCAATACTGGGCATTAGTCTACACTAAAGTCCACAAAGGAACTTCACACAAACACTGCTAACACACTAAAGTTAGGATCATGGACCAAATAAACACTACAGTACCTCAAAAAATGTTTAACTCACCTAACTTAAGTATTCCTCTTTCACTTCCATCAAAAAAGTTAGCATGGTTGCTGAGCCCAAACATAATACAAAACACATGAGATACACCCGGATACCTGCCTAACACTTCTAACTCCTATCTATCTTCTGAGGTGTACCGGGCACGAGGCGACTTTAAAAGCAAAAACTCAGCAACTGTGAACCATTTAATCAATGGTCACAGTTCTGAAATGCTTACCCCTGACAGAGAACAAGTCTCCACCCAGAATAACCTTGAAAACAAAAATAACAAAAGAGTGAACCAATGGAAGGATCGAATAATCAACCCAGCTGGAACTCTCACCCTTCCTAACCGGGAAAACTCATGCATATATTCAAAAATACTCAAACAACCATACTCACCAAATGATCTCAATCAAAGGGAATAAACAAATACAGTCCCCAAAATATCAAAAGAAACAAATGCTTTTTACCAACCAAATTGGACGAGCCCCCATTATGTTACAACCCTGGCTCTAGGGATGCAACATAAAGGACACAAAAACAAAAATCTACCAATCAAAACAAAGTTTATTTAATATTAAAAGAAAAAGGGGACTGTAGAAGCAGAAACACTGCTACTGCAGTGCTGGCTGCAAGACGAGAGAGAGAGAGCGAGAACGAGAGCATGTGTCCTAGATTTAAAGTGGCTCCCTTCAGGTGACACCAATTAACCTGTTGATTGCAGGTGAGCTAACAGGGAAACTGCAATGAAACACAGATTAGAACACTTCCACATAACAGTTGATAATTCAATATACCTACTTTATTTTTAACAAAACATCACATACTATATATTTAACATATTTGAGCAGAAATATTTGCATATAAATGTTAATTTGCAGTTTAATACGTTGCTTATACAAAGACATTTTATTTCAACATATTTCAGTCGATTTTTACTCATTTCAGTATAGCAATATACACTCACCTAAAGGATTATTAGGAACACCATACTAATACTGTGTTTGACCCCCTTTCACCTTCAGAACTGCCTTAATTCTATGTGGCATTGATTCAACAAGGTGCTGAAAGCATTCTTTAGAAATGTTGGCCCATATTGATAGGATAGCATCTTGCAGTTGATGGAGATTTGTGGGATGCACATCCAGGGCACGAAGCTCCCGTTCCACCACATCCCAAAGATGCTCTATTGGGTTGAGATCTGGTGACTGTGGGGGCCATTTTAGTACAGTGAACTCATTGTCATGTTCAAGAAACCAATTTGAAATGATTCGAGCTTTGTGACATGGTGCATTATCCTGCTGGAAGTAGCCATCAGAGGATGGGTACATGGTGGTCATAAAGGGATGGACATGGTCAGAAACAATGCTCAGGTAGGCCGTGGCATTTAAACGATGCCCAGTTGGCACTAAGGGGCCTAAAGTGTGCCAAGAAAACATCCCCCACACCATTACACCACCACCACCAGCCTGCACAGTGGTAACAAGGCATGATGGATCCATGTTCTCATTCTGTTTACGCCAAATTCTGACTCTACCATCTGAATGTCTCAAATCGAGACTCATCAGACCAGGCAACATTTTTCCAGTCTTCAACTGTCCAATTTTGGTGAGCTCGTGCAAATTGTAGCCTCTTTTTCCTATTTGTAGTGGAGATGAGTGGTACCCGGTGGGGTCTTCTGCTGTTGTAGCCCATCCGCCTCAAGGTTGTGCGTGTTGTGGCTTCACAAATGCTTTGCTGCATACCTCGGTTGTAACGAGTGGTTATTTCAGTCAAAGTTGCTCTTCTATTAGCTTGAATCAGTCGGCCCATTCTCCTCTGACCTCTAGCATCAACAAGGCATTTTCGCCCACAGGACTGCAGCATACTGGATGTTTTTCCCTTTTCACACCATTCTTTGTAAACCCTAGAAATGGTTGTGCGTGAAAATCCCAGTAACTGAGCAGATTGTGAAATACTCAGACTGTCCCGTCTGGCACCAACAACCATGCCATGCTCAAAATTGCTTAAATCACCTTTTTTTCCCATTCTGACATTCAGTTTGGAGTTCAGGAGATTGTCTTGACCAGGACCACACCCCTAAATGCATTGAAGCAACTGCCATGTGATTGGTTGATTAGATAATTGCATTAATGAGAAATTGAACAGGTGTTCCTAATAATTCTTTAGGTGAGTGTAGTTTGGTAAAAGCAAAACTAGTAGATGTGTTCATGTAAAAATAACATGTTTACTAATATAAGTGCAAGTGTGCGCTGTTGTTTACAGCTGTAGTAAACATCTGCGCCATTCATTCACACACAGACACGCGATTCATATTTAAACAGTCTTTTTGTAGTTTACCGACACTATTGCATATCGCGATTAGAACAAAGCACTTAAGAATAAAAAACTTACTATTCACAGTCCTCTGAATAGCTGGATCTGTTGCTCCTCGATGTGAAACTAAATTATTCCTAAGGATTATTCCACACAGTGAAAGTGATGACAAAGTGCATGAGTCTGATTACTCGCGGTGTCTGTTATCCAGCTGATATGGGTGTAGCGACAATGAGTAGAAACCGACCACAGACTAATTTTCTTCCAGAAAATTAATTCAAACTCTCTACTTCCTGCCGAACAAAAGAGAAGATTTGTTCAGAACGTCTCATGATCGTCATCATTCTGGCTATTTAAAAGAGCCTCCCCCAACACCAACTAAATAATGAATGGACAATGCGAGATTTGTTGCCGAAACGCCGACTGGTTGAGAGAATCCCACAATTAAGAGGTCCCATGATGCAAACAGATTTCAACAGGAAATACTCATGACCTCAGGGCTGTCTCAAGCCCATACACTTTACACACCAAGAGACATACACCTATCAAAGTCCATAAAACTCACCATCCCGGCGCCAGAGAGTCTGCAAAAGACCCTTCTAATGACCAAACTAACGAAAAGCTTGTCAATATGAGGGGGTTTTTGAAAGACAGATTGGTTCAGAAATGAGCCCACAACATTCCAGACCCCCTCCTCCTTAAGGACCTCTGAACAACAAACCAATTCTCTTCTTTCTAAACCAGAAAACTGAGATTCTTCCTACAGTATACGTAAAACTCATTCAAGAACAATTTTCAATGGACTTAAAAACATCATACATCATTCTATGTGTTTCTACAATACATGTGTCCATTTAATATGCTTTAATCCCATATAATTCATGTAATTGTTATAATTATTAGAGGTGTGAATGAAAGTGTGTACTGTTTCATATCAATGCTATCTTACGAACACAACTAGCAAGATGGCCGGAATTAAATCTGTGTAAAATGTTTCATATTCTGATAATTAGAAATCATGCCTAAACTGTGCATCTGGTCTTTAAACCCCCAGGGAAGACATGATTTATGACTTTGCAAACAAAGCCAGTGTCTAATTGGTCCGCTCTCTTCAGGAGGGGGGGGACAAACTTTTGAGTTTAAAATCTTTGATTCTCTGTTCGCCAGTTCTCTCTAAGTTCCGTCGGACCAGTAACCATGTAACAAACGCGCAGACCGAGGAACCCAAATTAAGATCAGAAGAACGGGTTCAACAGCTTTATTCAAGCCATCTTACTACTCTAGTCTAAATCTTCTTTCCTTTTCTAAGTTTTCCTTTATTTTCCGTTGTGAGTCTCGGTTCTAAGTTAAGTTTTGCGACAAGATTCCGACCACGTTTCTTCTGCAACGCACGCTTTCAACTCCAAAGACTTTTCATTCATCCCCCAGCCACCACGTGACTGGTTTTCCCGAAGCTCTCCAAGCACGAGGAGATCAACCAACGGACCCCGAAAAAACCCTTTTTACCCAACAAAAGGGAACCCTCAAACGGAAACGCAAGTAGATACCTCCAGACATTTAAAAGCTTAACTGGTGTATAAAAATATTAACCTGTTTAAGAAACGATAGAAGGGTTAAATTAATGATTGATGGTTCATTCCAGGTCAGGTCTTACAAGTGCATAGAACTTCGGAATTTCCTTCCTCTTACCCTTAAACGCCTTTCTAAACTCATCCTTCCCTTTTTATTTTTCTTTATATATTTCTTTTTGTAATTCATTCTGTAACTTGTATGAATGTGTGCGTGTGCGTGGGTTTGTGTTAGATATTTTAGCTAATCAGCTTTGTGTGTTAGTATATAATCAATAAAGTATTTTTCGTATTTAAAAAGATATTGCTTGTGTGTGTGCTTATCAAATTTATTGTCTTAAACTTCGATCTAAGTTACCGATGCTGGTACCCGTGATTATTTCTTAATTTATTGTTAGCTGGAGATTAATTCCTTCTTGGCCAGGAAGATATTATATTTCCTAGAGTTAATACTTGTTTATGCTTTCTGTTCATTGGATGAACTGATAAAATGATCATACTATTGATTCTGCTACAAGTAAATTCTGAAAATAATTAAAAATAATTAAAATATTAATTATTGATCATAATCCGTTATGAATAATAATTAAATATTCATAATCAATTATAACCAGTTATTATTGATTATTAATATTTCATATAGAGCTAATTTGCTTACATGGGCATTCACAGGTTTGTATGGATTGCCTCAGATCATTTGCATTTGAATAGCGCGCTCTCCGTGGGCAGGGTCACATTAAAACATAATGAGCTGAGATGAGAACGGCTGACATCTCTCTCTTTCCATACAGATTACATAAACTGAGAATATTTGTATTTTATATAAATTACTTAATTTAAAAGAAGAGAATTCAAGCTTCATGCCTGTGTGTCTGTATGCCTGTTTGACTGAGTATTCGCTGAGTTACAGTTCATTTTCGGACGCGTTTCAGATTGGACTTCACTGACAGAGAGAAGGCAGAACTCGCATCATGTTTATTTTTCTTTATTTGGCAAAAAGCACAACACTTTGGTTTTATTGTGAGTATACACAAAAATAATAGACACTTAACAGGATGATGTATAACACTTGTATGTAAGATCAAAATCGACAGAGTATTTTGAGTCTCTTTTGCACTGATAAAAAAAAAAAAGCTAGCAGATCACGCCGGCGTGATTGCAGACCCCAGGGCATTAATGGTAAGGAACGACCCTTATTATACTTGTGAGCGGCACATATGAGGTGTTTCTGGGTGTTTCTCCATCATATCTGCTTCGAGGTCTTGATTGTGGCATTTATTTGAGGTTTAGAATCCATTATTCCTGTAATTCTTTTGCCTTATATGAATTTAATAAAGAACTCTGTCTCATATTCTGTGCAAACACACCGCGTCATCTACGTCAGGTGACCTGTAAATGCGCAAACACTGTTTCCATTGCAGTTTTGAGAAATATTTCTTTTTCGAATTGCCTGAAAACCCCCCTCATGTGAGTGTAAACTTTTTTGCGATAAATGGGAGTTTTTGTGAAATGACGTGTTTCCATTGGGCGTATTTTCAATTCGCAATTTCAATTTGCGCAATTTGAAGGGTAATGGAAATGCAGCTACTGTGAATTCATAAAGTATAATCAAAATGGAATAAAATGCAGGTGTAGTAGGTTGAAAAATGTAGGTATATGTAGGTATATAAAATAAAAAGAGGAAAAAAGAATACCCCTTTTAAAATTTTGTTTTGTTCATAAACATTCACCTATTGATGTGTAAATTCATCAGTACATTCTTTGTTGTGGGTAAATAAAATCTTGATGTTATTATTGTCTCCTGTAGAGGGCGTTTAGCGCTGTTGAATTAAGGTACTGCATCGGGGGCTTTAGAGTTAATTAAACTTTGCCAGAGCTTGCAGCCAGTACTCCTGTCTCACAGCGTTTCTTTTATCATTCTACAGGTGAGCAAAAACGATTCTAAAACTGGTCGAAACTAATGTTAAGAACTGTGTTTCAAACATGTGTATGTTGATTTTTGATCATTTACTGAGAAAGACTGTTAGTTTTGTTAATACGCATGCAGTAGTGATGAGTCAAATATCCGATTACACACGAGTGACAAATATGTGAATTTGAAGTGAAATGAGAGAAAATACTCATGTGAAAAGAGTTTAGGAATGTTTCTGAAGTGTTTTACATGTTGATTGTAATTGGATGATAAAGTTTAAGTGAGTTAAATGTATATTTGCTACTGGAGTTATCTTGAGCCAAAATGGCAGTGCATGTATTTGTGAACTAGAGCCAAAATGGCGTCTTGCATGTAAAACATGAGGTTACTGTGAAGCTAAATGCAAGATTAATTTATGTGACAGTGTGAAAATGGAATTAGTGTTCATGAGGATGTGAAAACAGTAGCAGGTCAATGTGTTGTGATTGATTATAATGTGTTGCAGAACAAGTCAATACAGACAAAAGTAATTTAGGAAAAAGTCTTTATTGAAAAGTTATTTTCTTTAATGGAATGTGTTACAAAGAAACACGTAATTGTTCTGAAAAGTTAAATATGTGAATGTTGTGAATACATTGAGAACTAAGAAAAATGAGAGAGTTAATTAAACTTTGCCAGAGCTTGCAGCCATCTTTTATCATTCTACAGAAGTGGTTAATTCACATCACCCATTCAGGCTTCCCAGCCCTGAAGCGGGTAACACAGGGAAATAACTACTATTTCATTAATTACAAGCAAAGCTATTAAAACAACATGATCAAATTCATCAAATTATTTTTACGTCTGTTCATATGATGTAAGAGAATTAATATTTTTAAAGTGTTTGCTCTATTTCTCCTGCCGCTGTGAGTTCATGTGTTTGATCTGTAAATGACTGAACACATGAGCTGCTCCTCATTAAGGTGATTCTGCAGTACTGATAGTCACACTGAAAAACACACTTTGCAGAGATGGCAAAAGTACTCACTTCCCGTACTCAAGAAGAAGTACAGATACTTGTGTTAAAAAATACTCTGGTAAAAGTAGAAGTACTGGTTTAACTTCTTTACTCAAGTAAAAGTAATAAAGTACAGGCAAATTTTGGAAATTTACTTATAGTATAAAAGTAAAAGTAGCCTTGTGAATGACAACCATTTAGGGACCGTTCGGTATTTATGGAATGGACCACCGGAGAGAAAATAGGGGAGGGTCATGTCTTTTTATTCTTTGGTCATCCAACTCTGTTTAGTCTAGGGGGAGGGTCACCCAACTTTTGTATTCATGAAAACAGCAACATTTCAAAGTGGCTTGTTTGGTGCATATTTTTCCATGTATCTCCATGTAGCTCTCTCAGTCTCGGTTGTCTCAGATCAGATTGCTATCTGATTTATCAAAACGATTCCATTTACACCTGGTCACATAAATGTGTTTTTAAATCCAATCTTCAATTCCCGTGCTATATGCAGATTTAATGGAGTGCACATCACCGAAAGCAACAGCAGATTAGAGCAGATTCTGGTCTGAGGACATCAGATTTGAGCAGATTCTGGTCTCAGAACTGCTGGTAAGATCATTTAGTTTCTTTACTTTTAATGATGATGATTGTGTGTTAAGCATCTGTGACTTACTTACTCTTTGATTTGCGATGGTTTGAGGGTGAGATGCTCAGCCGCTCATCTGCGGCGATGCAGATCCAGTTTCTCTTTTTTAATCTTCCCCTTAACATTTAAAGGAATCTACATGTATGTGTGTGTGCTTGAATATGGCTTCTGGAAAGCAAATAAAGGATAAAATATGAATTACTAAACAGACATTAATTAAGAAGTTCCCCATACTTTTAGAGTTACAACTAACAACCACTAGATGGCAGCAGCGTATAAGAAATGAACTGACAGCTAGTAAATCTTTGAACATGGAGTGCTAATGATAATAAATGTAATATGTCAGGCTCACAATTTTTACAACTGAAGTGCTATAAAAGTTGGAGAAATTACAAATTCAATGTGCATTGTATTAAAAAAATCTTTATTGATATGCAAATAGACAATTGACATCCAGCAAAAGAAAAATGGCAAGTGATGTATGCCCTCAAATCTGTAGATGTGCATGGATTTGTCCTGAATCCCTTCAAGAACTCGGGAGCAACTAGGGTATACACACCTTCTGTATAGTGTAACGTGTCATAACGTAATTGTGTGTAGGACTGCGTGTGTGTGTGTGTGTGTGTGTGTGTGTGTGTGTGTGTCTGGGATGGACAGGGAGAGAGAGACCGCAAGTGATCAAATTTATTCCTCAAAGGATGATTGGGAATGTCTTGCTGCTTTTCTGCCAAATCTCTGGGATCTCCGTTTTCTTAATTTTCAATGATGTCACCGTCCATACTACTATGTGCTAACGTTATCACCATCAAGCCGCAATGATTTGCTGCGAATGAATGCCGCCGAATATGTCGGGTCGTCTTGTGGAAAGTACCTATATTCGTGTTAAAAATGTAAGGAGTAAAAGTAAAAAGTCGGCACAAAAATAAATAGTAAAGTAAAAATATCTGAAAAATCTACTTGAGTACAGTAACGAAGTATTTGTACTTTCCATCTCTGACACTTTGACGGAGATCGGACAAAGACTGAAGGAAAGGGTGCATCTTATATAGCAAACAGAAACGAGATAATTAATCATACACCGCTGGGACAAATGAACTCAATGACAGTAACCATAGAAACAAAGGAGTGGCGGAAAAAGAAAAGGAAAACAGGAACCAATCAAAACACAAACTGAAAGTCCAAACATGAACGGACACGTTATCTACAACTACACGTGACAGTACCCCCCCTTTCTTTCTTTTTTATTTCTTTACTATCTTTCTTTCTCTCTTTCTTTCAAACTAATCTTTCTTTCTTTTTCTTTATTTCTACCTAATATTTTTCTTTCTATCTTTCTAACTAATCTTTCTTTCTTTCTTTCTTTCTTTCTTTCTTTCTTTCTTTCTTCCTAATCTTTCTTTCTACCTACTCTTTCCTTCTTTTTTCTTACTCTATTATCTTTCTTTCTTTCTTTCTTTCTTTCTTTCTTTCTACCTAATCTTTCTTTCTTTCTTTCTACCTGAGCTTTCTTTCTTTTTTATTTCTTTACTATCTTTCTTTCTATCTATCTTTCTTTCAAACTAATCTTTCTTTCTTTTTCTTTATTTCTACCTAATCTTTTTCTTTCTATCTTTCTAACTAATCTTTCTTTCTTTCTTTCTTTCTTTCTTTCTTTCTTTCTTTCTTTCTTTCTAATCTTTCTTTCTACCTACTCTTTCCTTCTTTTTTCTTACTCTATTATCTTTCTTTCTTTCTTTCTACCTAATCTTTCTTTCTTTCTTTCTTTCTACCTGAGCTTTCTTTCTTTTTTATTTCTTTACTATCTTTCTTTCTGTCTATCTTTCTTTCAAACTAATCTTTCTTTCTTTTTCTTTATTTCTACCTAATCTTTTTCTTTCTATCTTTCTAACTAATCTTTCTTTTTTTTCTTTCTTTCTTTCTTTCTTTCTTTCTTTTTTCTACCTACTCTTTCCTTTTTTCTTACTCTCTATTTTTTTCTTTCTATTTCTTTCTTTCTTTCTTTCTTTCTTTCTTTCTTTCTTTCTTTCTTTCTGTCTTTCTTTCTTTCTACCTAATCTTTCTTTCTTTTTTATTTCTTTATGATCTTTCTTTCTTTCTGTCTATCTTTCTTTCAAACTAATCTTTCTTTCTTTTTCTTTATTTCTGTCTTTCTTTATTTCTTTCTTTCTCTCTAACTAATCGTTCTTTCTCTCTAACTAATATTTTTTTCTCTAATCATTCTTTTTTCTTTTCTTTCTTTCTAATCTTTTTCTTTTTTCTTTCTTACTATCTTTCTATCTTTCTTTCAAACTAATCTCTTTTTCTTTATTTCTGTCTTTCTTTTTCTTTATTTCTTTCTTTCTAACTAATCATTCTTTCTCTCTAACTAATCGTTCTTTCTCTCTAACTAATTTTTTCTCTCTAACTAATCATTCTTTCTTTCTAACTAATCTTTATTTCTAATCTATCTTTCTAACTTATCTTTCCATCTTTCTTTCTTTCTAATCTTTCTTTCTTTTTTCAAACTAATCTTTCTTTCTAACTATCTTTCTAACTATCTAACTACTATATTTCTAACTATTTTCTTTCTTTCTAACTATCTTTCTTTCCTTTTAACCAATCTATTTTTCTTTCTTTCTTTCTTTTCTAACTAAACTTTCTTTCTTTCTTTCTTTCTTTCTTTTTTTCTTTCTTTCTAACTAATCTTTATTTTTTCTAACTAAACTTTCTTTCTTTCTAACTAAACTTTCTTTCTTTCTTTCTTTCTAACTAAAATTCCTTTCTTTCTTACTAATATTTCTTTACTAGAAATATGGTAAATCATGTTAAACCATGCTAGAACAGTTTAAAACTTTTTAAACTTTCTGGCTAGGATTTTTCAAGCCAACTTAAAGTTTGTCTACGAACTTTACGAACTATAACTTTTAACTTTTATAAATTAGGCTACAAAAAAAGTAAAACAAAATAACGTTATTAATCTGTATTTGTTCTAATCAAACCGGTTTCTGAACATTAATAATGCAGAAGAAACGCAGGAACAGAAACGTTAAAATAGGACTGATTCTGCTCAGAGTGAACCGGGAGATTTTATTATTATTATTTATTTATTTTTTAATCCCTGGAAAAAATAGAATACAGATTGTACTTTTAAGTGGCCAATGAACAAACAATATTATTAAAATATCAGAATTATTTGGCAGAGGTTTCTGCTACTTAACCCTCTGAGGTCGGGCGCGTTTTGCTGGATTTTCTCCACATTGTAGCACTATAAACTTAAATTACTCCGTCATTTATGGTCATACAGAAAAAAGAAATATAAAAAAAGAATCTGTGATATTTCTAGTTTTGTATGTGTCCACTTACAATCAAATCAAAACATTGTGCTTTTGTAAAATAAAGAAAATAAACAGGGTGTGCGTTCTGCCTCTCCGTCGCGGTGAACTTTTTTTTCTTGAGCACGTCTATAAACTGAAACAAAACTCAGCGAATACTTGTCACACATTTATGAGCCATATACCTTTATAAACATTTAAGTGTGTACTTTTAAATGATCGGATTCAAACTGAAAACAAATATTCTCTGTTTAAGTAATTTGTATAAAACCAGCAAGATGTCCAGCTTCTCAAACGCTTCCTAATTATTTTTAATTTGACCACGCCCACTCGCGCAAAAGAGATTCACATGCAAATCTCCACATGGAACGCGATCGCGCTCATTACCTCAAAAACAAAACACCAAAACACTTCACAAGTCTCTGCTTTTAGACGCGCCGTGAGCTTACATTGGATTTACCTCAGAAGAAGAAGAACGCTATTTGAAGACAAGAAAGATGTAAGGTAAGAAATTCTTACATATTAGTTTGTTATTGTTGCATACATTTTACATTGCAGTTGAACTGTTGCTAGATGGTGAATATTATAATATTTAGACCCTTGTTTACTGTTACTGTGTTTGTGGATATCTGCTCAAACGTAGATATATGGTAACCATAATGTTTTATATTTGAGCGCGAGCGCGTTTGAATGCATCATATTTTGGTTCGTGATCGCGTTTGAATGTATCATATTTTGCAGCGCGATCGCGTTTGAATGTATCATATTTTGGATCGCGATCGCGTTTGAAAAGCAAAACGCACCAAACGGCTTCATGTTTTTACTATTATCTCATTTCATATCATCATAACGAATGGAAACATTTGAAGTAACATGATAATCAATATATTTTTCTCTAGCTTAGTTGTTACTGAAATCTTTTGGAAGATTTATACTGCTATAGATTATTGTTATTATTATTTTATCCAGCACTGCGCATAGCCTATGCCTACAAGGCACAACAAACCTGGTGTTCATTATATTATATATTGTTGGAAACATTTGTGTGTGTGTGTGTGTGTGTGTGTGTGTATTCTGTGAATTTTAAAAAGCAATTTTAACCAGAAAAATCTAAAATGTATTCCCAAAATCGTGCAGGCCTTTCTCTTGATATCAGTATGTTCACTTTTTTTTTTTTTTTTCAGGGCCCAAATGCCACTGAGTCCTGCTGACTTCAACATTCACATGAGTCTCTGTACATGAACATGGTAAAGTGAAAATCAAACACCTTGGAAATGAAAGGTATGTACAATGTTTTTAGGAATGGCACAAAGGTCTCTGTCTTTGGATCATTGTTTTCAATAAGTGGTTTTTCGTCATTTGTTGTATATCTTTGGATTATGTTGTGTTGTAAATAAATCCAAACAATTTAAAAGCCATTCTTTTTTAAATCTCCTCATTTTTTGTGCATGGTTGCTCAGAATGACAGGGCCTGATAGCTCCTAATAGGGCCGTTAGGGGAGGGTCTTTGTCTTTCTCAGGTGTGAAAAGCTTACATATTAATGACCTCCTGCATAAAGCTTTCTCACACAAAACACGTCGTAAAAATTTTAAATCAATATATTGTCTTATCTGAATGAGCAGTCAGGGTGATTTTCACATAGTTTTAGAGCAAATATTCTAGGCTACGTCATACAATTTTCAAAAGTCTTGTGAAGGAATAATCAGTATGGGTTTCATGGCCTTATTTCAGTGACAATTTGTTTTTGTATTTTCACAAACCATGCATAAATGTCATTATCTCAAAACTACAAACTTTTACATACATGCTGCTGATATATTATTGTAGCAGAGTTTGTGCTGAATACAGTGTAATTAGACTTTAGCCATGAAAATGTCACAAGTAACAGAAATAACCACAAATGTCAGAGCATGTCAGAACACCTCCAGGGCCCAGAAAACAGCTGTGATTTAGAATAAAAAGCATAACGTGTCTGAACAGGTCATGTCTGTGGCAAAGACACACATTAAAATGCAATATCATTTTATGTTAGACTTACATAAGTCACATTTTTTGTCATTGTGTCCTTGCAAAAGATATACATTTAAAAAACATTTTGATTTAAAACATGTATTAATAAATGTTGAAATGAACATCAGCTAAGATTAATAAATGTTGTAGAAGAATCTTTCATGGTTCGTTCATGTTAACACGCATTCATGAGTTCATGTTTGTCTTAAACGTCAGCACGTTCTGAAGCGTGATATAAGTGAATTGTGAAACTCACAGGAATGCCGCTCATCTGTGCTTCCGCATCACTTCTCGTGTGAGCTTCAGAATGCACTTGTGTCGCTTCATGACGATATCATTGTTTCTATCAAAGGCTGATTTTACATTTACATTTAGTCATTTAGCAGACGCTTTTGTCCAAAGCGACTTACAAATTAGGACTAAATTAAGCGAGTCATCGTGAAGAGGCAAGAAGTGCTCAAAATACGAAGTTCAGGCATTGTTCAGAGTAACATGAGCCCGATAACCGAGGGTTTAAAGGAAAAGGAATTTTTTTTTTTTTTTTCGTTCGTCACTCGTTGACCAATCGTAGGCTTCTGGTAGGGATGTAGTACGGTGGCCGAGAGAGCTCAACGCGCTGCAACTGAAGAAAACACATGCAAATATAAAACCACCTGCAAATTAAGAAAACATCTTCATCAGTTTCACAACACATGTGTGCTCCAAATACTCACAACACAACCAAATACAGAAACGCGCTGCAAAAGTTCACAACACAACCAAATACAGAAACGCGCTGCAAAAGTTCACAACACAAACAAATACAGAAACGCACTGCAAATAGAACAGAACACAACGGAAATGTTTCCGGGGAACCCAATAAGTGACGGAACCGGCTGGGACGTGCTTACAGCTGTCTACTTTTATTATTATTTAATTTTTTTTGCAAAACATACAGAGATGACACGTTTATGACATACAACTTTGTATACAATATACAAAATGTATTTACAATATGTTCAATGTCATAAGAATACTAAAAAGAACAATGAGCTGAAGACTAAAATAAATAAATAAATAAATAAATAAAGAGAGAGAAAAAGAACATGAGGGAAAGACATTAATCTATACATCAGTTACATTGTACACATTTTGTCATGTTATGTTAAAATAAGTTTCATAAGAAATGTTAGAATGCAGCTAGGGTCCAAATATGAGACGGCAAGTTTTAAAGTTGAGACACTCACACACAGATATAACGCATATTTTAAAAACTTAATTTGTTATATAAAATGTATATTTATTTGCAACAGTTATGTTAACAGCAATAATACTATATTTCTGGTAATAACAGCTATTCAGCTGATGGACACGCGCTGCGTTGTCATGGTAAACATCCCAGGTGAAAATAATGAGGAAATTACGTTGTCTTACGTTGCTCCCTTCATCAACACAATGGCACACAAGTGCCCCGCTCCCTCCAAAGTGCCCAATTCAAGGGCTCTGCTGTCTGCCCTTTTAAGAGAGTAGGGCATAGGTAAAGCTCACGAGCAATAAGCACGTCCCAGCCGTCCGTCCGTCACTTATTGGGTTCCCCGGAAACATTTCCGTTGTGTTCTGTCCTATTTGCAGCGCGTTTCTGTATTTGTTTGTGTTGTGAACTTTTGCACCGGAACCGCGCGAAATTCCTAAGTTTCGGTTCGGAAAACTGTTCTGGTGCGATGTGTGAGCGAAGTGCTGGGAGCTTATCCTTTAATAGTGACGTTACACCTCATGAATATTAAAATAGTAGGTAATGAATGCCCTGGCCCTCGCGCTACTCATATACGTTTTGCGGCAGATATCAACGCAGAGAGAGAGAGAGAGTATAAAGACAGTAGAGCTGCAAGATTAATCTTTAAATGATCTCGATTCAAACACCCTCACGATCTTATTCCTAAATAACAAAAACTTCACACCGGAACATTCAAATCTGTTTTCGCTGTCGTTTCAGAGAGCAGTTGTCGATATGAAACAGCTTTACTTTCACAGTCTTTTCAACCACACAGTCTTTTCAACCACACAGTATCGTGTTTATAAATATTTGTATATTTCTGTGTTACAAATATTCAAATGATCACAGAAGTCCTGAGATAAAAGTTTATAGTTTGAGTATAAACACTGATGTCTACGGTAGCAACCAAAACAGAGTAAATCACCTTTTCAAAGTCGCTTCTAATTACGAGTGTATCGATTACATCTGATGCTTCAAAACATTCCGACTGTTAAAGCTGCAGTCTGTAACCTTTTTATGTTCAGAATTTACAAAATGAATATAATGAGCTAGTACATCATGAATGCCTTTTTTTCAAACCGTGTTTTTGTCCTATCCTGAATCACTACGATAAGCCTGTAATAAGCGTTTAGACTCGGACTACTCTACACCGTTCGGGTCGCACCGCGTCGGAGTAACGTTAGCCCAGTGCCTGCGTGACTCACCCTAGACATAAACAGAGAGAAGTTTATTAACTGATAGAGCGCTGATTATTCCAGTAGTGAAACAAGTGAAGTCTTTATGAATCAATCATTCAAACCGATTTTAAAAATATTATGTTTCAACTGTCTGGATCTTACATGTGTGTTCAAGCTTATTCTACCCTTTCTGAGAGGGTATTCTCCACTGCTGGAGATACTGTAAGCTATAGGAGAGGTCCCAAATTCTCCAAGAGAATGCAGAAATGTTTATTTTCCTTCAGAAAAATTATTTTTGCAAAAGTTGCTAATTTGTTGACATTACCAGTCTGTTAAACTCATTTGACAAGTATAAGAAATAAACACACAAAGGATTGTGCATTTTCCCCTTACTGCTATGTTTTATTAATTGTTTTAATAATTTTATTGAATGGGAACCGGAACTGGAACCGGAAAATTTCTTACGATTCCCAACCCGCTGTTCCCAATAAGCTGTTTCATGACAACTCTCTCTGGGTCAGAGGCAGCGCCAACACAGATTTATAATGTTGCGATATGATTTTGTCAAAGCTTTAATAGACAGATGAATCTGAAGAAGATTGTGTGTGTATTTGAATGGAGATCACAGTATTTTAAAGATGAATCATGCAGCTCTACTGTCTTATCTCTCTCTCAGCATATGAGCAGCGCGAGAGCTTTCAGTGCTTTCAGTCTCACATCTCTTCCACACATCCACTTGAAATGGATATTACGACACTCATAGATAACGACACATTTCATCCTCTGTTGGACCAAAAGTGGCTAACTTCTGTCAACCTCGTCTATAAGCAAGGACAAAACTAAAGCCATTTAATTTGAATCAGTATTGATTCTGGAATTTAAAAAAAATCTATTTTAAATCGTGACCAAAAAAATTGCGATAGT
Source organism: Abramis brama (assembly GCF_963993115.1). Taxonomy (NCBI): domain Eukaryota; kingdom Metazoa; phylum Chordata; class Actinopteri; order Cypriniformes; family Leuciscidae; genus Abramis; species Abramis brama. The sequence goes on along the minus strand of NC_139979.1, from coordinate 35,292,278 downwards.
TTGGTGAGTTGATTTTTTTCAAATGCATTAATTACACACACACACACACACACACACACACACACACAAACACACACATTGGGTTTCCATGTTTTATGGGGATTTTCCATAGAAATAATGATTTTTATACTTTACAAACTGTATATTGAATCCCCTAATCCTAACTGATGTAATTTAACAACTTGTTTCTAATGAATATTTGTATATATTTCATATCGACAGCATTATGTTATTTATTTTTTAAGTGTCATGTTTATCTCTGGATATAGGCTTAATGTGTGTCATTGTTCTCTACAGTTTGGATAAGTGTGGTGTGACAGATGAAGGTTGTGCTGCTCTGGCTTCAGCTCTGAGATCAAACCCCTCACACCTGAGAGAACTGAGTCTGTCTGAGAATAAACTAGGAGACTCAGGAGTGAAGCTGTTCTCTGCTGGACTGGAGAATCCTCACTGTAAACTGGAGGAACTGAGGTAAGATCATCTCTACCATAAAGACTGGGAGTGAATAAGGATTAATATGTACTGTAGATAGTGTATAGAGTATATCTTTGGTGTAAGCCCCATCCGGTGGTTCAGCGACAGATTCCAGCTTGAGCCGTCAGATCCTGCCGGCGGTAGAAGGCAGCGGTGTCTCCCTGAAGAGGAACATTTACATTTTACTATATTATTATCTCCCAAAAGAAAGTAAAACTAACAGTTAAATAAACCGGACAAACTACAAACCAGACAACAGATGCAGGATACAGTGAAGAGGTTTTTTTAAATTACAAATGTTTGCTGTAAATCAACTTGCCTTGTAATGCTTGTGCAAACAGACCCTTGTAAAAGCGTGAGCATTGCCTCAAAATGTGTGTGTGCAGCTGAAAAGAGGGAAGTGGTGTGTGTTTCACCTGAACCAGGGCTGTCACCATATCAGATTTATCACTACATGATTATCATGGCCAAAATAGCACACAATAACAATATATCACCATTCACTGCAATGAACTGACTCAAATGATTTATTCCTGAATCGGACATCATTACAAATGTATATCTATGACTAGAGCGACATCGTAAATGTTGATCGATTCCTCACAGAAATTGGCTCCAAGGCTTCGGCTTCAGAAAGCCTAAATATACACATCACTGGACTAGTTTTATTGTCGCTTGGTGATATTCCGTTTCCGCACTGCGTCGTTTCTGAATAACCCGCCAAGTCTCAAGGACACACACACACACACACTAAAATGAATACCCGTTCTTTATAGCGTGCTTCCTAAAAGATTATTTTTATCAAGTAAATACCAAAATCATCCAGGAAATTATTGAGTTCTGCTGGACCCTTAGAATCATCCCAATCCTCCCCTGCTAACACACACACACACACACATACACACACGTTCCTTAAAATACTTTCAAATACATTAAGCACACTCACACCGACATTCCTTAAAATGTTTACAAATACATTAATCACACTTGCACACTCTCTCTCACACACACACACACACACACATTTTTTAAAATCTTTACAAATACATTAAGCATTAAAGCACATTCACACTCACACACATACACACACGTTCCTTAAAATACTTTCAAATACATTAAGCACACTCACACACACATTCCTTAAAATGTTTACAAATACATTAATCACACTTGCACACTCTCTCTCACACACACACACGTTTTTTTAAATCTTTACAAATACATTAAGCATTAAAGCACATTCACACACACACACACGTTCCTTAAAATGTTTACAAATACATTAAGCACACACACACACACACAAACACACAAACACACACACACACACCTTAAAATGTTTACAAATACATTAAGCACACACACACACACACACACACACATACATACCTTAAAATGTTTACAGATACATTAAGCACACACACACACACACATGCACGCACTCACACACACGTTCCTTAACCCTCTGGGGTCTAAGGTGTTTTTGGGGCCCTTGGGATGTTTTGACATGCCCTGACATTTGTGCTTTTTTCAGTTATTTATAAACATGATAATGGCAAAGGTGTAAATTCACTCTATATAGCACAAACAGGGCTACCATAATATGCAAACAACATGTATGTAGATGTTTGTATTTTTAAGAGAATAATGTTTATGCATGGTTATTGGAAAAAATAAAAATGAAAGTTGCTGAAATAAGACCACAAAACTCATACTAAATATGTGTCAATAAGACTTTTGACTAATGGATATTGTCGCTTCGAGTTCTGGCTTCAAAATTATGTGAAAATAGTCTTGCTTTATCGTTCACATAAAACAATACATTGATTTAAATTGTGTAAAACAGGTTTTGCTTGGAAAGCCAATATGCGAGGGGGGGCGTGAAGGAGGAGTGGTTTACACCTGAGAATACAATGTCCCACCCATTATGCGTAATGAGCCATTCATTCAGGTGTGACACTGACTGAGCCACAATGCAAGGACAAAAGATATATTTAGAAGAAGACTTATATTGACCATTTAAGATTTTGCTTACATTTATCTTGTAAATATGTTTTGCTATTTTATTAAAAAGGTTACAGTTACAACAATAATGACAATTTCAACAATATTTCAAGTGTACTCTTTCTTTGTAAAAAAAATGATTATAGGCCTACATTTTATCATATGTATTCATTAGTTTGAATATAGCCAACACTGGAACAGCTAACATCTTAGTTTATGACTTTATTTTTGACAAAAATAGTATTATATATATATATATATATATATATATATATATATATATATATATATATATATATATATATATATATAGAACATATGAGCAGAAATTGCTAAACAAAAGCTTATTTGATGTGGCAGTATATTCTACAGTAAAAACTGTACCCAAATCTAGTCAACAAAATGTTGTCTTTCATATTTCGCCTGACTGTAACGTTGTTTTTATGAAATATTAGGGCATATAAATATTAATTTTATAGTTTAATACATTGCTTATACAAAGACATTTTATTTCAACATATTTCAGTCGATTTTTACTTATCTCAGTATAGCAAAGCATTTTAGTTGATTAAAGCAGTTTATTCTTTCACACACAGACACGCAATTCATATTTAGGCTAAACAGTCTTTACAAATATGTACCCTTCATTCATCTCACAGAAACGCGATTCATATTATAGAAATGCAATTCATCTTTTTGCGGTTTACATAGGCCTACACTAACGTTATTCCACATTAACACTGGAGAAAAGATAACTTAGCCTACCTCACTCCTCTGCGGGATCTATTGCTCCTCATATCAGCACTGTTCTGAGGAAACTTTTCTCCAGGATTATTAGGTAGGCTATATTATGTCTCACTCGCGGCACGCTGTGTTTACAGCTGATGTGGGCGTTTCACAGGTCTGAAATGGTTCTCAAAATTTGCGTTTGAATAGCGCGCGCTATCCGGGGCGGGGTCACATTAAATTTGAATGAGGTCTAATGAGCTCGACTGGAATCGCTCTCTTTTAATACAGATTTCACAAGATGAGAATATCTGTTTTTTATACAAATTACTTCATTTAAAAGAAGAGAATTCAAGCTTCATGCCTGTGTGTCTGTATGTCTGTTTGACTGAGTATTCGCTGAGTTATTGTTCATTTTCGGACGCGTTTCAGAATGGACTACACTGACAGAGAGAAGGCAGAACTCACATCACGTTTATTTTTCTTTATTTGGCAAAAAGCACAACACTTTGTTTTTATTGTGAGTATACACAAAAATAATACACATTTAACCCTCTGGGCTTCTTCGTAAAATAGTCACACTTAGCTTCCTCCCGCCCAAAAACGGGCGAAGCCTTAAAATTTTACTTTACTTTTTCCCAGGATAACCAATCAAATATATTTTTGTTCTATAATGTTTTCTGATTATTATTTAGAATTTTTTGAATTTTTTATGATACTTTGCATTAATTATATAATTTTTATGAGCTATTTTTTCCATTAGAATTAATATATATATTTTTTATTTTATTTTTTTTATTTTATTTTTCAATAAATGCAACATTTCACATCAAATTAGAGTGCAGGCCTAAAAAAAAAAAATTTTCAAGTGAGAAGAGCGCCATCTAGTGGCTTCAAAATTTATTAATATAGCTATATTTATTAATATAGCCTATAGCTTTTTTATTTATTTATTTGATTTATTCCCATTCGGAAAGAAAACAATTTATTACTAATCAACCACTGAATGGAACAGCACAAATTATATATCATTTTAAAGCTTAGGATCTCAGGATCTTATCTTATTACATTTATTAATTCCTAACGAGTGCTGAGTAATCCCTCTAAAACCAAGTGTACCGCCAGCAGGCGCCACCTAGCTGCGAAAATATTCATTACCATATTTTTCAAAAATCTTGCCTTGATTAACACAAAGTTGATGTCATTTGAAAGCTTAGAGTCTGAACTTTACAGTGAATGTATCCACTTTGAAAAACTCTTAAGTATTGCTGAGTTATTTGCTGATAAATAGAATTTCTTTTTTTTCATAATCTATAAAATAATGTACTGCAATGTGTCAAAAACATCATACAGCTCATGAAACATTCTCAGATAATTGAAAATGGCACTTCATTTTTTACAGCATATTATAAATACAAATACAATTAAAATGAGCCCAAAATTAAGATAATCTATTGCTTTTATGACAAGATATTCTTCATGGAGAAAAAATTGCCCATGAGGGGGTGTCAAAGACTGTACAAAAAGGCTATCTCTTTTCAAAATGCTGTAATTTTTGATTCCTTTATCCAAAAATTATTATTTTTTTATCCAGATGCAGCTAACATGTAGGGGGACTTCACTAAAAAAGAATTTTCCTCCTACCTTATTTCCTTCCTGAGTTATTCCATGACAAATAAGAAAGATATGCAAAATCATAATAAAAATTATATATATATATTGTCTTTTATCCGCCGTTTCTTGGCAGGACAATGTCCAAATGTAATGTAATTTATATTTTCAAAAAATTTAAAGAGTTCTTTCAAACGATACCTACCTTTTGACTCTCCTTGCTATAGTTTTGGAGTTATTATGATTATATAATTTTTATATAGTTTGGGGCAAAATTTGCTGTTTCAGTCTTACCAGTTCATTTCTCTCTGTGTGTGTGTGTGTTTGTGTGTGTGGGGGTGTGTGTGTGGGGGGGAGGGTGTCTTTTTTGCACTCTTGATGTTTTAGAGTGTCACCCCTTCATTGCTGTACACTTTTTTTCAGCACAGTGGCTGATCTGTAGCTTGTACCACCAAAAGTTTCTCTGAGTTTTCCTATTTTTTCGTATTTCCCATTCATTTCCTATGTCGCCCGTTTTCGGGCGGGAGGAAGCTAAGTGTGACTTTTTTTTTTACGACCCTTTAACATATCAGAATCATCTCCTTGATTTTTTTGTGTGTTCATATAGGTAATAAAAGAAAAGTCACCAAGTTTCACCCCCATCCGATGAAGCAAAAAAAATTTAACAATTCGAAACGTTCAAGTTTTCGCCCGTTTTCGGGCGAAGAAGCCCAGCAGAATCGATTGATGTATGAAACTGGTTTGTAATATCAAAGTCAACAGAGCAAAATTAATTTCTTTTGAACTGATAAGAAAAAAAAGCGAGCTGGTTTCGCCGGCGATACCGCCGACCCCAGGGGGTTAAAATGTTTACAAATACATTAAGCACACTCACACACACACACGCTCCTTAAAATGCTTACAAATACATTAAGCACACACATACACACAAACACATACAAACATTCCTAAAAATGTTTACAAATACATTAAGCACACACACACACACACACACATGCTCCATAAAATGCTTACAAAATACATTAAAGGGTAAGTTCGGTATTTTACAATTAAAGCCCTGTTTACAGATCGTTTCTGATGATATAGAACGGTTAAGATTAAAATTTGGACACATGCTGCTGTCCCGAGAATTTTAGGTTTATTTCACTTTCCCCAAAACCTCTACAATGGGTGTATAGGTGCACTCGAACAATCCTTCATAAAACGCATTAAACTTTCATTTACAAAGACGTGAAACTCACCGAGTGGTCAGGGGTGTTCACTGATATGCTCACACAAAAATCGCTGCAAAAGATGCTTTCCAACAGGTGTTTTACCATTCGTTGTAAAACTGTGGATCTATTTTTCCAAACGCCTCACACCCGTAGATTCTTCCGTTGAGAGCTTGAATAATAGACACTCCAGCCCAGTTGGTGGCGATAATGCACCTTTGCCAATTGCAAGCAAACCGCTGGCATTTCATTGAATACACAGAAGAAGAAGCGGCGGAGTAATACCGTACCTCACACAGCTCTTTCAATACAAGTCAATGGAGTTGGACAAAAACTACGATAAAACCTGTTGGAAAGCATCTTTTGCAGCGATTTTTGTGTGAGCATATCAGTGAACACCCCTGACCACTCGGTGAGTTTCACGTCTTTGTAAACGAAAGTTTAATGCGTTTTATGAAGGATTGTTCCAGTGCACCTATACACCCATTCTAGAGGTTTTGGGGAAAGCGAAATAAACCTAAAATTCTCGGGACAGCAGCATGTGTCCAAATTTTAATCTTAACCGTTCTATTTCATCAGAAACGATCTGTAAACAGGGCTTTAAGTGTAAAATACAGAACTTGTCCTTTAAGCACACACACACACGCTCCTTAAAATGCTTACAAATACATTAAGCACACACATACACACACACACACACACGAACACATACAAACATTCCTTAAAATGTTTACAAATACATTAAGCACACACACACACACACACACGCACGCACTCACACACACGTTCCTTAAAATGTTTACTAATACATTAAGCACACTCACACACACACACACGCTCCTTAAAATGCTTACAAATACATTAAGCACACACAAACACATACAAACATTCCTTAAAATGTTTACAAATACATTAAGCACACACACGTTCCTTAAACTGTATTTGCTAATTTGGAGTATTTTTATATATTTCATATTGACAGCATTATGTTGTTATTTTATTTGTTTTAAGTGTCATGTTCATCTCTGGATATAGGCTTAATGTGTGTCATTGTTCTCTACAGGTTGAGGTATTGTGGTGTGACAGATGAAGGTTGTGCTGCTCTGGCTTCAGCTCTGAGATCAAACCCCTCACACCTGAGAGAACTGGATATGTCTGGGAATAAACTAGGAGACTCAGGAGTGAAGCTGTTGAAGGATCTGAAGGATGATCCACATTATAAACTGAAGACACTAGAGTAAGAATAGTTCTTAACGATTTTCATCATCATATTTTCATTTAAAAATCAAATGGCTGATTTACCCGCTAGAAATATAATTGTACCAGGTTCAGTAACACCACGTGTGTGTGTGGCTGTGTGTGTGCGCGTGTGCGTGCGTGTGTGTGTGTGTGTGTGAATATTTTGTCTGAGATCATCAGATAATGAGTCATAAATTCAGCTTCAGTTTCTGTAGGACTCTGAACTTTAAACTGTGTTTAATATGAGTTTAATTCTGCTCATACTGTTGTGACTGATTGTGAAAATAATATTAATATTATTTTCAGCTTTTCCCCTTTAACTGTCTTTATAGGCAGCTGTCCGTTGTGTGAAAGTGACCTTTCATGTGCTTTTGATTTTTTATAAAGTGACTTTGAGGACCCTTTCACACCTACCTTTTTTGGTCCGAATCAAAATAACAGGTGTAAAACCTCCCCCGGACCACAGTCCGGACCAAACAGACCAAATTTGGTCCGGCGAAAAGAGGTAGTCTAGGTCTGGATTAAACTGAACAAAGGTTTGGTTCGTTTCTAGTGTGAAAGCATTTTCTGTATGGTTCGGACTTGAGTATAGTCGCTGCAGGGAGTAATGCCGTAATAATAACAGTATAGTGGCAACGATATGCGTCTATTCATTCATTCATTCTTCTTGTCAAAGTTACCCACCGAATTGACAACACCCTGACGTCAGACGCACGTCCGTTTACAAACCAATCAATGTCAAGATGCAGCCCATATAGATGATGATGACAGGACTCAAGTACGTCATGAAAAGTTCTTTAGTGCGCTTGCATAATTGCAATGTGAAACCAAACCAAAACTAACCTAATGTATACAATGTATCAAAACATGAACTTTGGTTCGGACCTTGGTGCGGATTTTCAGGTGTGAAAGGGCCCTGAGCATCAGATAGAAGCGATATGATCATGTTTGAGAATGAATTAATATAGATTATTTAGTTAGTTTTCTTATGAAAAGATGTGACAGATGTAATATCTCATACTGCATATGTGACTGTTTGTGTGTTTTATTTTAGGTTTGGCTATCAGATGACAGTGTGATCTTGTGATGATCATCTGATGGTGAATAAGGATCCACTACAGAGACTCACAGTCAACAGAATCAACAGAGACTGAAGATACAGTGACTTCACTGTTATAAATTAAGACTTCATTTAGATTTCAGCGATCCTCTGACAGACCTGATGAGGCGGCAGTGAAACACCTTTTATTTCACAGCAAATTACAGTTTCTCATTCATAGATTAATCATTTTATATGTATAAACGCACAGTAATTCAGAAAGCTCTGAGGTTTGTCACAGAGTAAATAAAGAGTCTGAATATCTCTGTGTTTGTGTTGTACCAGCAGAGGGAGACAAAGACTAATGAAATATTCATTTTTCATAATTATGAGAATAAGAAAAAACAGTTCAAGCTCACTTTTAGAAAACAATGGAAGCTTGAGTTTATACATCACGTTTTTAATAATAGTTGCATTACATTTGTATTAATGTATTAAAGGGGTCATATGATGCGTTTTCATGTTTTCTATTTCTTTAGTGTGTTATGTAGATGTTTTTGCATGTATAAGATCTGCAGACTTACAAAGCTCAAAGTCTCCTACAAAAAGATTTTGGTGCTCGAGCCCCTTTTTCGAAATTAATCAAAAGTGCCCCTCTCAAACAAATATCAATGATAATATTGTGGTCAATAAAACAAAATGCATTCGATTATAATTAACATGACAATGTGATCAAAACTAAAGGCGGGCGTACACGGTGTGATTGTTGCTGTTTTACGAGCTCACAGAGGATTGCGTGGTCGCGGCTCGCAGTGTGTGAGGAATTACGAGCCGAGCGTTACGAGCACCTCCCGACCTCCCGATCATTTTTAAACATGTTTAAAACATTCGGGGAGTCGGCCCAATTTTCACCAGCGTATAGGCTGTCCCCTATTGCCAAATCACACACAACCACGGCACAGGCTAGATCGATGAGGCTATAGCTCAGTGGCAGCAACCATACAGCGTGCGCATCAGGCCCGGTGTCAAGGGGGGGCTTGGGGGGGCTTAGCCCCCCCTAAGATGATCTCAAGCCCCCCAACACTTTATGAATAAGATAACAAATAAACAAGAACTGTCTTAACTGTTCTCGACTTTAGGCTATTAAACGTCTCACACACAGGAAAACCCGAAGACCGTGACACCCCAAGTACACAATGCATGACCTTAATTGACTATCTACGGCAAGCCCCGAGGGGAAAATGCATTGCACACACACATAGAACGAGCTCCAGCACATCCAGAATTAATCAGTGTTGGGGAAGTTACTTTTAAAAAGTAGTGTTTGCTCGTTACTCGTTACTTTTTAAAAAAAGTAATCTGTTACTTTACTTAGTTACCCCGTTTGGAAAGTAACTTTTTACGTTACTCGTTACTTTTACGTTACTTTTATGTTGCTTGACTTTGGGCAGAACCCAATATCTGTTCCTAAATATGTAGACATAAAGTTATACAATGGAGGACATAACAGGTAATTATTTTGTGCTCTTTATTATAAAAAATATTATCAATTTCGAAAGAAAAAAAGTCCTTCTCATTGGCGCTGCTGTGTGCGGCAACTTTTATTCTCAACCGGCTCTGCATCATGGGGTAGAGTGCGACACTCCGCGATGAGCAGCGCGCCCGCGCCACTTCTCTCCGCTCCGTTCCCCCTATCCACCGAACTTTAAATTTCGGCAACAGCCAATAAAGCGCTCCTGCTCTCTAACACCGGTGTGAATCGCGTCTTGATAGCATAGGACAAAATGATATAGAAGACATAAGCTTAGTTTTCAGACATACGACTCACTCTATCAAGGGAGTAGGAGAAAAAAAAGAGATTTTGAGAGAAAAAAATATATTTTGTTTAAAAGTACACATATTCAAGCTTTCTATATATTTCTCAGGTCTGTGAGACAAGTATAGCATATCTGAGTTTCGGTTCATTTACAGTATGGAGACGAGCTCCAGTTCACGCGCTGGTGCCGTCATGATTATTTTGCATGCCATATTTACTTATTTATTAAATTCAGGCAATTAATTGGTTGGTAAAACATTGATTAAAATTAAGATTATACAAAATGAAATTCGTTTTAAAGAAAGTCTTTCTACAAAAACAAACTTAATAAAGTGGTCAAAATCATGTCTGCCCACTCCATTTATCTCCCGATATATTGCACAAAATTATGATCTTACTCATGCTTTTCACTTTTCATATAATCAACATAGATTAAATTATTTATTTATTTATTTTATTTAAACATAAATATGAAACTAAATAGTTTTCTTTCATTTACTTATTAAATTCAGGCAATTGGTTGATAAAACATTGATTAAAATTAAGATACAATTAATACAAAATGAAATTCACTTTAAATACAGGTTTTCTACAAAAACAAACTTAATAAAGTGGTCAAAATCATGTCTCCACACAAAATTTTTATTTTATTTAATTTAAACATAAATATGAAACTAAATTGTTTTCTTCAGTTCTCAACAGTTCTCTTCTCTCAAGCGCGCAGCTGAGGCAGTGTCGCTGTCAAATATATCCATGGGAAAAGTAACGTTGCGCCGAATTGAAAAAGGAACTACGTTTCGTTACCAAATTTTTAGTAGTAACGCGTTACACTACTTTTTACCCGAAAAAGTAGTTACGTTACTGTAACGTGTTACTTTGTAACGCGTTACACACAACACTGGAATTAATGCATAACACAATCAAACATAAGGTCTGTTACAATTATTATTATGAGGCTACTTTTATTATCAAATCAATATTACAATTAATTAGCCCCTCAATAATTTCATAGCACATCACTGCATAACCGACGCGCAGCAATGATCGATGTTATATTAGTCCTCATTTAAAAAACAACGTGTTTAACACGAAATAATTCACATTTTTTTCACCATGGGCCACAAGAGAAATTTATTACGAAAATAAATTAAGGTTAGGCCTATATACCGTTATCAGAACATGTTGAGTAGATTCAGCTCTCATCGTTCAGTTTTTACTTTCACTTTCTATAGTAAATAATTGAATGGGATTTGATAGTACTTCTTCACCGACATAACTCTCGCGCAAAGTGCTCGCCTTCATGGTTTAAAACGCAAATATTTCCAATATTGCGACGTGACGTTTTTATTTTTCAAAAATTGCACAGAATGATGGACAACAATCACATTTCACGCACGTCTTATCCCATTATGGTCCGTAAAATATTGAATAAAATATTTCATAAAATATTGAAGCTTCCCCGGGCGCCTCCATTGATTAGCAGACCCCCACCTGCTGTTAGCATTCCATTGACTCCCATTCATTTTGGCATCACTTTGACAGCGAATAACTTTACATCTGAGACGTTTAAAGACTCCATTTGTCCATTATTTATTTCTAAAGAAACACGAATATTTATAAAAGGCTCCATTACCTTGTATCTTACGTTATGGCCCCGTAGAAGCAGTTTTTGTAAAAATAGGCTAACGATTGCGTCATAACCACGCGACTCTCTGTTGCACAGTAGAGAGATTACCGTATGGACAGGAGGAGAAGCTCACGGGCAATCGGGGGGACGTAGAGGCAAAATGACAAAATAATTAATCCGAATACTTAACAAAAGTTTCTCCTGCTCCTAGCTCATGGACACCTCCTACTCACACTCTCCGTCTCTGCAAGTTTTGGAAGGGAATGATTCAGATTTCTCTCGGCACAGCTACTAGAAGACAGACGGGTTGCTCACGTCACATCTACGTCGCCAAGCTCAGTTTGAGTCTGCGCAGTACGCTCAGCCATCAGGAAGAGAGAGCTTTTGAGTGATTTTAGTTGGATCTGTTTGTCTGTCTTTAATTTTGCAGTGTTACTGTGATATGTATGAATTATCATGTTAGACTAGTAATGTAATAGCCAATGTTAGCAGTGCAGCATCTACTGGACAGCCTGAATTTGCTTTTATATAAGTTACGTTACGCTTGTTTACGTTACTTTACGACCTGCCACATTTTATGACTGCACACCAGTGATGGATTTCCAAGTCCTAGACTCGAGTCCCTATTCTCTGGACTCGTGACTTGACTTGGACTTGCGGACTGATGACTCCTACTTGGACTCGGACTAGAGGATATAAAAAAATCAGACTTAAGCATCCATCAAATGAATGACGTTGGATGAAGTTTCTGACTAAATAGGTTTTAAAATTTGATATAAGATGTTACACTTTAATGAATGGTTAAAACAACTGTCCATCTGTCCAACAACGAACTCACGAGACGTCTGAATCGGTGTATAACAAATCGGTAACACGTTTCACATTGGTAATGTTTGATTTATTAAACTCTAGTTAACTACATTAGTTAACATTTACTATTAATAAACTGCACTTCTACAGCATTGTTAATGTTTTTAACATTTAGGCTTCTAATAGCCTACATTATTGAAATCAAAAGTTGTATTTGTTAACACAGTGGTGTCATTTTTGTTTAATGTAGACCCTCTTTTATAATTATATCAGCTCTTTAAAGGTGCCAGAGTAGAGAAATGTAGGCAGTCCTGAAATATAACACAGACTCAACCTTGATGACTCGACTCGGACTCGAACACTAGGGACTCGAGACTCGACTCGGACTCAGGTAATGGTGACTTGACTCGGACTCTTCTTTGGTGACTCGAATCGGACTCGAACACTGGGGACTCGAGACTCGACTCGGACTCAGGTAATGGTGACTCAACTCGGACTCTTCTTTGGTGACTCAGACTCGAACACTGGGGACTCGAGACTCGACTCGGACTCTTCTTTGGTGACTCGAATTGGACTCGAACACTGGGGACTCGAGACTCGACTCGGACTCAGGTAATGGTGACTCGACTCGGACTCTTCTTTGGTGACTCAGACTCGAACACTGGGGACTCGAGATTAGACTCGGACTCAGGTAATGGTGACTCGACTCGGACTCGAACACTAGGGACTCAAGACTCGACTCGGACTCAGGTAATGGTGACTCGACTCGGACTCTTCTTTGGTGACTCAGACTCGAACACTGGGGACTCGAGACTCGACTCGGACTCTTCTTTGGTGACTCGAATCGGACTCGAACACTGGGGACTCGAGACTCGACTTGGACTCAGGTAATGGTGACTCGACTCGGACTTGAACACTAGGGACTCGAGACTCGACTCAGGTAATGGTGACTCGACTCGGACTCTTCTTTGGTGACTCAGACTCGAACACTGGGGACTCGAGACTAGACTCGGACTCATGTAATGATGACTCGACTCGGACTCTTCTTTGGTGACTCAGACTTGGGCTTGGACTCAAACACTGAGGACTCGAGACTCGACTCGGACTCGACAGTTGGTGACTCGACTACAACACTGCTGCACACATACACAGAATACTTTACTGTAAATCAAAGATTTAACCATGGATTATGTGGGAAGCCTTAATACCTCCGACCGTGCCGATTATATTAAAAAACGTACTCAGCAATGGTGAGATCTTGCCAGATCCCTACGCTATACATGAAGATCTGTGGATTGTGGATGACAAGAAATGGCCAGCAATTGAATGGCCTGATATATACAACTATCTAATTCAGACACCAAATGTGTATACTAGACAAAGGATTAAAGCGTACAAATCCCTTGATGCATACAACTACGTGCTATGTGGTCATGTGCAGCTTGTCAAATACTTTGATGCTGCACCGGATTTCTGCGTGTTGAGGTCAGGTGTGCTCCCTCGTCAAAGGCAAGGCATTAAAGCCTTATGATGCCTGGGTGTCTGTCCACAAGGCCCTTGGGTACATCCTCACGGCTAACTGCAAATGCATGGCAGGGTATGTCTACCTATCAAAATGTATCTGCAATCACACAAAAATAATTTATGCTAATTCTGCTTTTACTCACATTACCCTGTCCATCACTCCAGCCTCGCCTCTTGTTGTAGTCATGCTGCTGCCATCATGTGTCAAGCTGAACTGTCAGGACAGAAAAATTCTACTGAGGAGGAGGTTGCCTGCACGTCCAAGCCCAGTCAGTGGAAGGATATGTCCCCTTCAAAAGTTGAGCTGCTCACAGGTTCAGCTGCAAATGTATGTTTGCCAATTGAATATGTGTGATTTCATGGTGTGGACAAAGAACAATAGCATCACCCGCCGGATACAGAAAGATGGTCACTTCCTTGAAGAAAGTATGCAAGTATGACATCGCCATGGTCAAGTTTAAGAAGTTTGAATCTAATGTCTGAGGCCCGACCACCCCACCCATCGCACAGAGAGGAGATGGAGCCTGCAGGTGTTATGCCAATTAAATATTTGATTGTGTTCTGGTGTTTGTAATTGGACTGAGTTTCAGCTCTGGCTTTCAAATTGTATGTCCGCTGTATGAAAATTTCAGTACAGTCAATTATGCATTATGCAGGGGAAAGCTCATCTAAAGGAGAGAGAGACACGCACACACACACATTTTACTAAGGAAAGGCAAACACATTGTGTAACAAACTAACAGTGTCAGTTTATGAATTAATCAAAACTAGGAGTTTCAAAAGTTAGAATAGTTAGTAGTTAGTTAAGTAGTTAGCATTTGTTGAAAGGAAATTACATTATAACACATGAATATTTACCTTTTGTTCACTGTCATTAGAAAAAAATACTTTGTAATAATGTCTTCAAGATGTCAGGAGCAGCATTACATGTTTTTACAGAGAAATGGGTTTCTCAACCCAAGTAAACCAGTGTGTTCACTGAAAAAAGTGAAACATCAGTGCAATTCATTCAAAATATATATTTACTTTGGTCCAATGGAAAATTGTGATTTTCAGTTTATACCTTCTGTTTTCACTTTGCCTCAAAGTAAGTGTTACGCCCTCTAAAATGATACTTTGGATTAACTTAAAAAAAATGATGTAATTTGTTACAGCTAATTTTTTTTTGGCTTTTCTCAAATTGTATTTATGATTTAGTTAAAGCCATAAATTTTGATTTAGTGTCAAACCAAAATTTTAATTTTTTCCAACTCAATGTTTTACCTTAACCAAAGTACACAGCAAAAACTCCAGTGTTAAATGGACACTCAAGAGTGTTAAAGTTAATGAGATAATTAAGTGATTAATTGAGTGATTTATTCATTATTGAAGACACCTGATGTTAACAAGCAGAATCACTTAAGGAGAAAATCTCAAATTGTAAGTTACCATTATGGTGATAGGTGTTTGCTTGAGTTGGGCTCTTGACCCTTATATGTTTACTTTAGATTTTGTTTGGCTGTTGTATCTGAGTTATAACCGACAGATGAACAAAGAAAAAAAGTGATCTGATGGTGTTGGTTATATTATGACAATCATCATTTGAACTTGGTCACTGAACTCATTAAGATCCTTATTTCTGACATAGTTTATGTTGTTGATTACAGCATAACTGTGATTCTGCATAAATATCCAGAATTTTTGATATAATACAAAGGATTTCTTAAAAGTTGTTTAAAAAAAACAAAACAAAAAAAAACAACAACTTTCTTTTAGGCACACACAGACGTCAAGATTCAGTCTATGCATCTCAACAATGGTGGCAAGCAGAATATTCAATTAGGAAAAGTAAATTACATAGACAATTCAGATCATAATTTATTCATACCGCAATGCATGATGGGAGCCATTAATGAGATTAATGTGATTGGTGGCAGCCACTGCAACATGCTTTATTATTGTCACCAATGTTGAGATTCACATTATTGATTTATGTGTTTCTAAATAAATTCATTTGAAACTCTTTCGATCAGAACAATGTTTATTAAATATTTTGGATTATATGAAAGATACTGAAAATCATATGCTGTAGAATGACAGAGCTGCTGTAATTAACAAGTTAAACCAAACTATCTCAATAAGTTCCATTTTTCAGATCACAACATGATTATGTCAAAACATAACCAAAACCATCAGGGGCCTGTTTCAGAAAGGAGGTTATACACTCTTCATTATATCAGTGCAGGCATTAATACCTCACATGTGTAGTCAAACCTATAGACTAACATAATGGATGAATGTTAAAATGTAAAATGATTATGTGATTATGAACTTTTTTTTAATTAAAATGGATGAACTTGTTGTCTATTCAGCACATCACAATTCAGCGAAGAGGACAAGAGCCTCAACCACAGCGCTACCTTGCAGATACTAATTTATTCACATGCCCCTTCTGCACATCTCAAATATGTAAGCCCAGACAGGATCATCAAATAGTGGCCCATATAGCTGGGCATAAAATAAGAGCAACTGAATATGGAGGTGAGTGTATATGCATATCTTATAAATGTGTATTAAACATTTTTTTACGTCTACTAACATGGCTATTTTCAATTTTGCTTTAGATTATGTTATATACAGCTGTGGCCTTGGCTGTGGCCAAAAGGCCAAGCATTTTCACTGCTGTCAGTGTCCACAGACCTACATAAATAAAGCTGCTATAAAAAGGCATCTTTGCAGTTTCCACCCGCTGCCCCCAGCAGCACCTGATCCACCACGAGAAACTGTCTTGCAGCTGTGGAGTCTTCATTCTAATGGTAGGATCAATGGCTACTATTGGTTTTGCAGGTGCCATGTCAGAATTAAACCCATGTGCAGTTATTAATACATAATTCATGTTGCAGTATGCTCTCTATGTCATCTTGGGGGGAACATTTGACTTTTCAGAGGTGGGTTTTCCAAGCTCATTAAAAACATTCTGTAAGTTTAAGAATTGTTTTGATAAACTTTTGCTTTTTCCAACTATAGTCAGACATACTAAATATAAGAAGATGGTGGTCTGTCCTTTTGCTGGAGAAATTCCCACCAAGGTGTTCAACTCTTTCTTTCTTTCTTTCTTTCTTTCTTTCATTCTTTCATTTTTATTGTTATAAGTCCTTTTCTAAAAAATAATGACAAGGATGGCAAAATGCCTTTACAGTTAGTGTGACTTTTAGTTGTCATATCTTCATGCAATGAAACTTGATATACTGTATTATTAATGTGTTTTTATGTCATAAATTTATCAGAATCGGTCATGGAAATCCTGCAAAGAAAGAGAAGGCGGACTGACAAGCCACACAAAACTGGTATGATTTATTTTGTTTGAGGTGCTCTATTATTTATAGTAAATGTTGACTGTCATTTACTGATGTTCTTCATGTGTCCCTTCATAGTGGCAACCGTTGACCAACCCCTGAACATACAGGAGGCATGTATTTGTTATTACTCAATTGATAAAATGCAAGGGAATCATTATAACCACAAGAAGTTCAGATTGTTATGTTTTGTTCATGTATAGCTTCCTCCGCTGGTCCTTCGTGAAACCTTACTGGAGGTTTTGCTTCAAGATGGTGATGTTGCAGGTGCTTCAACAGCATTGTGAGCATGGAAAGTTTCCGCCGAGAGGCTCATTTTCAGTGGTTGGACAGTAAGTTTTATTAGTGTCACTGTTTGGTTAATGACAGCTCTCTCTCTCTGTTTTTTTCTCAGTTATGTATGGTTGAATATTAAGACAATGATGATGTCAGCTGACAACTTTTTTTTTTTTTTTCAGGTGTCGTGAACTGGAAGGCATTCTGTGAAAGTTTCAGAAACCTGTACAGGGTTCCATACAGTCTATCCAGATGTCTCCATTGTGAGACTACATACAAAGACTGTGGTGAAGGCTACAGAGGAAGAGGGCAAAGAGGTGTGATGCAGGGGTTCTTTGGCTCTGATGACTTCCAAGGATACTGCAGAGACGACTGTTTCTATGAGGCTGGAGTCTGGACGAAGCATCTAATGTTTCATGCAATGTGTTCCTCATGTTTGAACACATTTATTGCTTATTTTATTTTATTGGATTCTCTCTTTTTTACTATTACATTAAGTAGAGAATGCTGCATTTATCAATATAGTTTTTCATCATATTGGTTACAGTATCTATACAGTCAATAAAGTGATGCTAATGTTTAAAGTTTTCAGAGTCATTATTCTAAGTTAACACATTTTACCTTAATTTAAAGGTCAGTATGTTTTACTTTATATATCATTTAATGTAAGCTACAAATATCACTTAAATATCAGTCATAAATATCATATTTTGAAAAATACAGGTGAGAAAGACCAATACAATCATTTTCACCATGGCTTTACAGTAGGATTTGGTAACTTTATTGGAAATTGCTATTAATTTTCCTTGTTAATCACCGTTACAACTTGATTTATGTTGTGTTGTTAACACACACAAAACGAAAATAAAACTAATGTAATTATAAATAGTTGAGTAATAAAGTAATTTTTAATACTTTTAGCTTTTAATGTTTACATTTAGAGAAAAATTGCATGCAGGTAGGAGAGAATAATTATTATAAAATATAATACACACTTCACAGGCTATTATATACAAGATCTGTATCTTATAACATAAGAACGGGAAATTTGGTTTATGAAAGAATTCCATATTAAAGATCTCTCAGTAGATTAATGTAACACTTTTGTTTTTAAAAGAAAATAGGTACTGTAGCCTGTATTTTATACACATATTTTATTTTGACATAAATGTTGTTGCGATATCGACATAATAGTAAAAATCAAGAAAAAACGAGAAATAATAATAACGCATTTCCGCTTCTGAAAGGGCTTCCATATGGTTTTGATTGGATGGTTGGAAAATGCCTAGACCGGTTTGAAAACGCCCAATAATTGGGAAACACCTTCTTGTTGTTCCGCAGAGACCTATACTTGGATTCAAACGTCTAAACCCCGTTTTGCTTCAGTGTCATTGGTTTAAGCTGTAAACCAATCATTTTCCTTTCTGCCCTCAGAACATGTTTGAGTAAGTAAAACGTCTCAGGTTACGACTGTAACCATAGTTCTCTGAGAAGGGAACGAGACGATGCATCAACGACGCTTTGGGAACGCCTCCGCGTGATTACGTCTGAAGCACGTATGTCAACTAGTCCAATAGGAAGAATGAGCGTCACGGGCGGGTGACGTCATGACCAGGAAAGGATAAAAGCACATCCGGTGCAACCGGCGCTAGCTTCTAGAGCCGAAGCAAAGTCGATTACAGGGATGCAGGAAGTATGGCCGGGCGACGCATCGTCTCATTCCCTTCTCAGGGAACTATGGTTACAGTCGTAACCTGAGACGTTCCCTTTCGAGGGAACTCGCGATGCGTCAACGACGCTTTGGGAACGAGAATACCCAACACGCCAGACTTACAATTGCCTGTATTAAAACTGTCGGCAATTTCAGTACCAAGCACCTGAGAACCTGGGGCAGCAGCCAGGTCCAGGCTATAAAACCTCACAAATGTGAGCGGAGAAGACCAACCTGCCGCATCACAAACCTCCTGAAGAGAAACCCCAGATTATAAGGCTTTAGAAGCCGCCATACCCCTAGTAGAATGAGCTCTGACCACCAAAGGGCATGGCTGGCCAGAGGACTCATAGGCAAGAGAAATAGCCTCAACTATCCACTTACTAATTGTTTGCTTAGAGGCTGGAAGACCTTTCTTAGGTGATCCAAAGCAGACAAATAACTAATCAGATTTCCTCCATGGGGCAGCCCTGTGGACATAAGTGTCGAGTGCTCGCACTGGACACAAAAGATTCAGTTTTTCCTGGTCCGAAGATGTAAAAGGAGGAGGACAGAAAGCCTGCAGCACAATAGGCTTAGGAATATTGGTTGGCACCTTAGAGACATATCCCTGTTTAGGGTATAAGAATGCCTTGACCATCCCGGGTGCAAATTCAAGGCAGGTGGGAGAAACCGAAAGGGCCTGAAGGTCTCCGACTCTTTTTAGGGATGAGATCGCTAGAAGAAATATGGTCTTAAATGTCAGAAATTTCTCTGAAACTAACTCTAGGGGCTCAAAGGGCGCCCCTGAAAGACCTTCCAGAACAATCGCCAGGTCCCAGGCCGGAACCCTAGTGCGAGTTGCAGGCCTCAGCCTAAAGGTGCCACGAAGGAAACGAATGACCAGGGGGTCTCGACCCAATGACGTACCACCCACCGGGGCGTGGAAAGCCGCAATGGCCGCCACGTAGACTTTTAAGGTAGATGGACATAGACCTGATGCAAAGCGATCTTGGAGAAATTCAAGTACTGTGTTTACTGAACAGTTAACTGGATCCCACTGATGCTGGTGACACCAAGAAGTGAAAACTCTCCACTTAAGTGCGTATAATTTCCTCGTAGCTGGAGCTCTGGAGCTAAGAATGGTCTCAACAACCTCGGTTGAGAGACCACTCTCTATAAGTTGGGCCCCCTCAGAGGCCAAACCCATAGTTTCCAAATCTCTGGCCGGGGGTGAAATATTGTGCCCCCTGCCTGAGACAGAAGGTCTCTCCTGATCGGGATCTCCAAGGGAGGGCCGTCGAGGAGATGAATTAGATCAGCAAACCAAAAACGGCTCGGCCAACGTGGTGCTACTAGCAGTAGACTTATTCCGTCCTGGCGGACTCTCTCCAGAACTCCTGGGAGCAAAGCAACAGGGGGAAACGCGTACAGACGTAGCCTCGGCCATGTCTGTACCATAGCGTCCAGCCCCAGGGGGGCTGGCTGAGTGAGGGAAAACCAAAGTGGACAATGCGTCGTATGCTGAGACGCAAAAAGATCCACTTCTGCTTGGCCGTAGAAGTCC
Source organism: Abramis brama (assembly GCF_963993115.1). NCBI lineage: Eukaryota > Metazoa > Chordata > Actinopteri > Cypriniformes > Leuciscidae > Abramis > Abramis brama. Next base: position 35,271,329 of record NC_139979.1, on the reverse strand, counting down.
CATATGAGCTCCACCGCCTCGGGGTGGAGTCTCCAGTCTCCATTCCCTGGCCTCAGCCCCTGCCTCGACAGGGAGTCTGCTCCTATATTCTGAGCCCCTGGTATATACACTGCCCTCAGAGAGCGTAATTTGCCCAGAGACCACAGGAGGATCTGGTGCGCCAGTTTGCAGAGTGGACACGAGCGCAGACCCCCCTGACGATTTATATAAGAGACAACCGATGTGTTGTCTGTGCGGACAAGCACATGATGGCCCCTCAGGTCTGGAAGGAAATGTTTCAACGCATTGAAGACAGCCATCCTCTCCAGGCAATTTATGTGCCACGAGAGATGATGACTCCTCCACAGACCCTGAGCTGAGCGGCCTTCCATTACCGCTCCCCAGCCGGTGAGGGAAGCATCTGTCGAGATCGCAACTCGATGGCAAAGAGCTCCCAACACCGGACCCTGGGATAGGAACTAGTGTTTCCTCCATATAACCAAGGCACGGAGACACCGCCGTGTGATCTTGATCATACGAAGTGGGTTTCCCCTCGGGGAGAACCCTCTGGTTCTGAGCCACCACTGCAAAGGTCTCATGTACAGTAGGCCAAAGGGGATCACATTGGACGCTGCTGCCAAGAGACCCAACAGTCTCTCGAACTGTCTCACAGTGTGTGACTGGCCTAGCTTCAACTCTTTTGTGGCTACGAGGATAGCAGCTAAACGAACGGGCAATAATGTGGCCCGCATCGTGACTGAATCCCATACCACACCAAGGAAAGTGGTTCTTTGTAATGGAGATAGCACACTCTTCTTGGTATTGAGTCTCAACCCCAATTTCTTCATGTGAGCGAGGTCGACATCTCGATGCCGAACCGCTAACTGCTCTGATTCCGCCAGAATAAGCCAGTCGTCGATGTAGTTCAGAATGCGTATGCCCTGCAGCCTGAGCGGGGCCAGAGCTGCATCTACGCATTTCGTGAACGTGCGGGGTGATAGAGCCAGGCCAAATGGAAGCACCCGATATTGGTATTCTTTGCCCCCGAAAGAAAACCTCAGGAACTTCCTGTGTTGAGGGAGGATGGAGACATGGAAGTAAGCGTCCTTCAAATCTATTGTGACAAACCAGTCCTCGGATCTGATTTGAGTCACGGTCTGTTTGAGTGTGAGCATCTTGAACTTGAGTTTCATGACTGCACGATTCAACAGACGAAGATCTAAAATGGGACGCAACCCCCCATCCTTTTTCGGAACAATGAAGTATCGGCTGTAAAACCCCGATTCTCTGTCGGGCGAGTACACCTGCTCTATAGCTTCTTTCGCTAAAAGAGATTCTACTTCTTGCTCCATTACCAGAGCCTGCTCGGGGTGTACTAACGTGAGTACCTAAATCTACTAAGGGTACCAGTCTCTCGAGACTGGCCTCTGGTATTAAAGGAACAGCTACTTCGGTGACCTGAAGCATACTGGCAGGAAACAACCGAAGTGACGCAACGTCGAGTTGACGCTGGGTCAGGAGCTCGCTGGAAACCGCTGCGCCCTGAAGCAGAACGGCTCCCTGAGGACCCCGAGATGGAACGGGCACCGTAAAAAGAGGTGAACACTGTTTCACCCCGGCTGGGGCTGTCCTCAATGGTCTGACACTGAGGGCGTCAGGACCTCTTTTGAGCCGAAGTCTTCTTAGCCGTAAGAACGGTCCTCAGATCCGGCTTAGACTTCGGCTGAGAATGACGGCTCGGTCCCCAAGGTTTTATAGGGGGAGCCCGAGACGCGACACTCTCTTTTTGCTGTGCACGAGTATATTTTGAAGTGCTAGTTTGAGGAAGCTCACGCCCAGCATCCTCAGGGGCTTTGACTTTACGAGGGATGAATTTTTTAAATGCCTCAGATTGCTTTTTTGTTTCTTGAAAACGTTCAACAACCGTATTGACTGCATCGCCAAAAAGAACAGATGGTGAGATAGGTGCATCTAATAAGAAAGCACGATCTTTGTCTTTAATCTCAGCTAGATTAAGCCATAAATATCTCTCAGTAGCTACAAGGGCTGCCATAGACCGCCCAATAGCACGAGCGGTCTCCTTCGTAGCTCTGAGAGAAAGATCTGTTGCCCGACGAAGCTCTCGAATATCGTCGGGACTGACCCCCTCACTCTTGTCAATATCCCCTAATAAATCTGCCTGATAAGCCTGAAGCACTGCCATAGTGTGCAGGCAGGCTCCAGCTTGACCAGCTGCTGTATAAGCTTTGCCCACTAATGCAGATGTATTTTTTAGCGGTTTAGTGGGCAACACAGGTGATTTCAGGGACGATGCTGACGCGGGAGACAGATAGCTCGCGAGCGTCTGTTCTGCCGGGGGCATCGACCCGTAACCATATTCCTTCAGTCCCCTTATATCAGAATATGTGTGCACTTGAGGACTGAAGAGACGTGACGAATATGGCTTATTCCACGATCTACTTAGCTCACTATGCAGATCGGGAAAAAATGGAAGTGCCCGTGAGGGAGATGATATACTAGATAATAAAAAACGCTCGTCAAGTTTGCTTTTGGGGCGAGTGTCTTTTTTCTCAGATGGCCATTCAATATTTAATTTCTCAACAGCGCGTGTTATCACCTCCACTAGCTCATCATGTGTGGGAGAAGAAGATGGCGTATTTTCTTCTCGTGTGTTAGTGTCACTAGCCATGCTCAGCACATCTACCTCCTCGGAGCTAGATCACTGAAGTATGGGGCTCTCTTCCTGGGCAGAAGAAACCGCAGGGCGGGCTTCCGACACCGGCAAGAGAGCGCTGGATCCCCCGGGTAAGGGAGGAGATAAGGCAGAGCCCGTCTCCAACCCCGCCGAGAGATCCATTTGCGAACCCCAGGTCTGCCTTCTCCGGGCTGCCTCGGCAGCGGCGGGTCCAGCACCCTGAGGTTCGCGAGCCTGTCCACTCTCGTCAAACATGGACAGGCGGGAGCGGAGCATGCGGAGCGGGAGAAGCTCACAATGCTGACAGTCAGCCCCCTCAAAGGCTGACATAGCATGCTCTGCTCCCAAACAAACTACACAAAGCTCGTGTGTATCCCCACCCGTAAGAAAACGAGGGCAGGGAGGAACACACGCCTTGAATAGTTGTTTGTGAATAATTATGAATAGTTGAATAATTCTGATGTCAAACTATTGGCTAAGGTGCTGGCTTGCCGTCTGGATCCCTGTCTTCCTAAAATAATCTCTGAAGATCAGACCGGTTTCATTAGGGGGCGACAATTATTCGACGACTCTTAAATATTATTTTTTCTCCATCCACCTCTTTATCTGGTGAGATAATCATCTCATTAGATGCTGAAAAGGCCTTTGACCGGGTTGAGTGGAATTATTTATTCAATATTTTAGATAGATTTGGCTTTGGCCCCTTTTTCACGTCATGGATACGCCTTTTGTACACTGCCCCTGTTGCTAGTGTGAGAACAAATTTTGTATGTTTAATATTTCCAAATATTTCCCACTCTCAAGAGGTACTCATCAAGGCTGTCCTCTTTGCCCTCTATTGTAATAGAACCTCTTTCCATAGCTCTGAAAAATTATTATTTTTAACAATTTTGGTTCTTTTTCTGGTTATAAGCTTAAAGAGCATCTTGCAGGTTAGAAGACCCAACAAGTCAATGTATAGAAAAATAATGTAGGAACTAGATTTTCTTTAAAAAAAAATTATAAATGCGCTACAGTGGCTTCTGGAGTCGTTTTTGTGAGAAAATTTTACTTCCGCATCTGAAAATGGGCGTGACGGGCGTGACGGGCGTGACGTAGCACGAGGGAGAGCGGTCGATTCAAACAACAGGGAAAAGTGGATCGCAATGACATTTCGGACGCTGAGGAAATTGTTGACGGACCACAGCCATACAATTATGAGCCTGCTAGGCTGCCAAGAGAGCAGGGACAGGCCAGGATTAATGTTAGACAGAACATATTGGAACTTACAATAACAGAAACTAAGCTTTGATCAGGCGTTTGTCATGCTCATTAATATCCGCCCAGACTAACGTTAGGTGATATAACTTAGCGGTTTCTCATCGAGAGACAGAGATATTTATTCCGGATACATTTTTTGTTCCATAGGTGCTTGCGTGGGAAATGCGAGGCAATGTTTACAGCTGAGGAAAGTCAGTGTTGCAGGGAAGTGGATGCATACTGGGCCTTAGTGGAAAATGCCAAACTTCCATGGTTGCAGTTAGTGTTACTACAGTAAAGACATGGTGAATGTTGCTGATCTGTGGACACTGGATAGTTCGTTCATTCATTGCATGTTCATGTTTATTCCTGGTTTCCACGTCAGCGCTGTTTGATCCGTTAAAAATGGAGAAATGTGAATATTTCTCACTAGATCTCGCAGCGATGTTATTACTAATGTGGCGAATTCAAATGCTTTATTTACTGGATCTCGCAGTTACAATGTTGCTTGATCAGGCTCGCGCTGCACTGGTCCAAACTGATAAACGGTCCACACAAACACAATAACGAGTAGCTCAGTTTCGTTCCGCTTACATTGCGTTTGCCAGTTGATGTTGTGCTCGCGCCTACATCTGGCGGGAGAACCCGAAGATGCGTGCACTGAAGGAACCGCACCAGCTCTGAGTCTCACCCGGTTCTTACTTCGGTATCCCATGTTGAACTCCATCATATCGCCGGGACGATAATCCTCCGATCTGAAGTGAACGCTACACACGACCGCGTTTTCCGAAGCCGACGCGGAAGAGAAATCCCGTCTCTTCACCTGCACAAACCCAGGCACGAAAGATAGCACCGTCCTTTTTCTTGTTAGGAAACCGGTGTACTCGATGTCCTGACAGGCTGGAGTTTTTGGAAGCTCCACAAACACATAAATTTACCATGACGATGATAAATTGAAATACAAAAACTAGTGAAAACACACTGACTCACGATCGCTCTTACTGAATACCAACCTATTCTGCACTGAGCTGCGGCAGAGCACAGCACACATCTCCCTCGTGTGACGTAAAATGACGCGATGTTGAAAAAAAGCGGTTTGTACGAGCAGTCAACTTTATCTACCAAATTGGTGTCCTTATGTCGTTTTAAAACATTTTAAATCCTGCATTATCTTTTCATATGGTATTTTCATACACGGTTATATATTCATTTAGATTTTTTTTTTACCTGCAAGATGTTCTTTAAGGCGAGACACGGCAGGCAAAAACATTGTTTTTTTACTGGTCAATTTTTTGATTTTTGGATATTTGTCTTCAATAACATGTCTTCTTTCAGACTTGTGGTGAAATAAAGTCAGAAATACACATTTAGGTCTTTATTTTACTACACTTTGTCTGTTTGCGTCTGTAGATTTCTCATAAATTCAACAAAAGTTGGCGTTCTTAACACGCCGCTCCGCGATCGCGTCTGCTCCCTGTCATCACACACACCGCTGGAAAGCTCTCTCTCTCCTGTACAATGCTGTCGGATCCAAATATGGTCATTTCCTTTTTATCAGCAACCAATCGTGAAAGTAAAAGGGCTGAATGCGCAATCTCATTGGCTGATGATAAATCTTTAAAGCCCGTTTTCTCAAAATGACTTTTCTCTCATTCTCCAAGTCCGGAATCTCCACTTCAGTAGCACCGATATACACCACACTTTCCAGTCTTGTACCTAGTTATATTATGAAGACATTTACAGAGAGATCTGTAAATATATTATTCCTAGCCTGATTTACATAACATTTTATTCCAAAAAACATGGCGAAAATCCTTTTTTAAAGGCTATTGACAGTATATTCTGATTTACAGGATAACAAAAGTAGATATCCATGAATCCCTCTGTAATTTTTTTCCCATCTAATATGTGAACACAATGAAAACATTTTTTTAACCTGGCTTTATCCAATACTCAGATTTCGTTTTTTAAAATATATGCAAATTAGCGCATATTTAATTAGATATTGCATAATTTGCATATTTAAACATTAAATTACAGAAAACTTGTAATACATTTTTTTCTCGTCTTAATTTAGGTAATCAACTGGGAAAGTTTCATAGTGATATCTGCTAGTTAAAATTTTTACCCTATTCACCTGTAGTGTATTGCCTTAATATAAACAAAAGTGAATGTTTTCCAGTAAATAGCATCTCTAAACAAATCCCAGTGGAGGCCCTGCCTTTTCATATATCCTCCTCAAAGTTTCGTTACTTGGGGGTATATATTTCGCACTCATTTGATCTGCTGTATCAATATAATTTCTCCAAATTGCTTACTCAAGTTAAATTAGATTTGCAACATTGGGATAAGCTACCTCTTACTCTATTTGGTAGAATTCAGTCAATCAGAATGATAGGGCTGGACCCGAATATTCGAATATTGGAATAATCGTTTGGTGGGTTGGTATTCGATTTGAAAATTTGACATTCGAATATTCCTTTATTTTTTTTTATTTATTTTTTTTGCAAACAGTCCTCATTCGCGCTTGAATAAGGCCGGCGACTCACTGGCTGCGTGGCGTGTCTGTTTTTCCCGGCTCCCATGTTAACAGGTTGGAGTTTGCACACTGCCTGCATGAGACGCGTGCATGAAAAATGTGCATGCTAGAAATAGAACCGACGCTTAAGTGTTCTAGCAACAGGAGTGTTCTGCGCAGAACAGCGGAGTTTGTATGGACCGAAGTGCATGCCTGAGCTTGTGTTTTGGGTTAAGCTGCATTGCTTTGACATTGTGGAAAATAGAATAATAGAAACAAAATGTATTAGCCTTTTTACCGTTATTATCAATCTAAATTAATCTCGTTTTTAATTTAACTTAATTTAGTTTTTCTTTATTTAAATTTCGTTTTTCTTTATTTAAATTTCATTTTTTCTTTGTTTAAATTTAGTTTTTCTTTATTTAAATTTCGTTTTTCTTTATTTAAATTTCGTTTTTTCTTTGTTTAAATTTCGTTTTTCTTTATTTAAATTTCGGTTTTTTTATTTATTTAAATCTACCCTTCACTGTGTCAGTAATTACAAGTCAGAAAAATATTAGACTAGTCAGAAAAATATTAGACTACCTTAAAAGTATTGCTTAATTTAACAGACCTGTGTGTGTGCGTTTTATATCACTAGTGCAGTGTCCGTTTTCGGAGAATATAAGCCCTGTCCGCGTGAGGTGCGCCGCTTCCCGCTCGCGCTGTTCTGTATACTAAAAGTTTAAATTCTGAATGTGTCGCGTCTCGTGTGTCCATCTATATTGCACCAAATGCAACACTGCACTCCCGTGTGAAGTCGATTGGATGAACGGTTCTCGAAATAATAATAAAGCAAATGGACAGACAGACACATAGAGATTCTTGCCTTTATTAGAGAGAAGAATATGTTTAGCCCCCTCTCTCCGAAGCTTCGAATATTCGATGTCCATTACTACCGAAGCTCAAAAAATGGTATTCGGACCAGCCCTACAGAATGAATATTTTACCTAGGTTTTTGTTCCTTTTTCAGTCCCTTCCAGTGTTTTTACCAAAGTCCTTCTTTAAGCTGTTGGATGGGGCCATTTCTACTTATATGGCAGGGCAGACCTCCAAGGCTAAGCAAGGCATATCTTCAGAGACATAAAAAAGATGGGGGTCTTGCTCTGCCTAATTTTTTTATGTATTACTGGGCAGCAAATATCAGCAAAATTCACAGTTGGTATAATTCTCCCCATATAGATTGGTGTGTATTAGAAGCGCAGTCTTGCTCTTCGTCCTCACTCTCTGCTTTGGTGTGTGCTCCTTTGTTCAATCGCCCCTCAAAATACTCTACAAGTCCAGTTGTCTGTTCTTAGGATTTGGCGTCAATTCAGACAACATTTTAAACTTGCTGCTGCCTCTCTTTATGGCCCTATTTGCAATAATCATTTATTTGTGCCCTCAACCTTAGATTCTGCTTATGTTTTATGGAAAAATAGAGGCCTCTCATATTTTTCTGATTTATTTATTGATGGAGTTTTCACAACTTTTTCTGATCTTGCAAAGAAATTCAATATACCACAGTCTAACTTATTTAGTTTTTTTCAAGTACGCAAAAGTACGCATTCTCACTGTCCTTCCTTTCCAGACTTGTCTGAACCTTCTTTATATGAGAAGTGCTTAATAGAAACATGGCTCTATATCCATTTTATACAATTTAATTCTTCCTTATGTTTTGCCTTCTTCTTCTCGTTTTACACATCAATGGGAGACAGAACTTGGACTTAGTTTGGATCAGGAATGGTAGGAAGTGGCTGCTGGCAGGGTTAATTCTTTGTCATCCTGTGCCAAACTGAGTCTGATTCAATTTAAGGTTTTCCATAGAACTCATTTTACAAACGTTAAACTAAGCAAGCTATTTCCAGGCGTGGATGTCGCATGCAATAGGTGTTCTCAGGCTCCTGCTGATCATACCCACATGTTTTTTACTTGTCCAAAGCTGGAAGATTTTTGGCACTCCTTTTTTGATACTTTTTCTAACATCCTTAATATTTCCATCAAACCATGCCCTCTGATTGCCATCTTTGGTGTCCCAGCTGTTTTGGATGAGAATACAAAAAAATATGCTAATATTCCTGCCTTTGCCTCTTTGATAGCTCGCAGACTAATTTTATTGCACTGGAAGTCTTCTAAACCTCCTCCTACTTTCTCATGGTTAGAGGATTTGATGTCTTTTCTATATACTGAAAAAATTAAGTTTGCTCTAAGAGGTTCCTCTGACAAATTTTATAAAAACTGGGATCCTCTACTTAACTTTGTCAAGAATACACCTTCTATCTTTGCTGATTTGTAATATGTATTTTTAATTAACCTTTGGTTATATCTCTTCATATTGGTTTATATATATGCCTATTTTTTTTTTGTGTGTGTGTATAATTGTCTAGATGCAGGATGGATTGTGGGTGTTTACGTTTTATTCTTCCCCTTATTTATTTTTTTATTATTATTGTATTATTATTATTATTGCGTGTATATATATATATATATATATATATATATATATATATATATATATATATATATATATATATATAATTTTATTTATTTATTTATATTTATTTATTTATTATTATTATTATTTTATTATTATCATTTTTTTTTTTTTTTTTTTTTTTTTCATGTGTAATTTGGAAATACTTCTGTTTTATTTTCTTCCTCGGTGTCGGTGTCGGTTGGTGGGTGGGACAAGGTTAACTGAGGGTTATGGATTGTTCATGTTTGTGTCCACCCTTAGTAGTTGTAAAAAAGGAAAAAAAGGAATGTATACATTTATTAATATTGCTATACCCTTTTGTATATTCCATAAAAAAAAAAAATATATATATACATATATATATATATATATATATATATATATATATATATTTTACAGCTAAGCACAGCTAGAAGTATATATATTCATAATTATTTATCATGTTAATTTTGGTCTAGGAATCACACCAGTTTCTTAAACCAGTTGAAAGGGGGTAAAAAAAAAAAAAAAAAGCGAAATACCACGGCAAGGCAACGCAGTACTCGTTCCCTTATCTCTAAGGGAACCGAGGTTACGCAAGTACGTTCCCTTACGAGAACATTCTCTCGTACTGCGTTGCAAACGCTGTGGGAACCCAATTTAAAACGCTGTGCTATTCGCCTGTGACTGCTCTGAGGAGTCCAGGGAGCCCGGGACTATAATAGGTAATAGGTTATATTGTTTAAGTTTCCAATTGACTTAAGATATAAGTTATTGTTACATTATGTTGTTAATAAACGTTTTAAATTTGACAATGTAGTGTGTGGTACATTGCAAACAAAGGTCAGATATTATTATATTGTATAAAAGTCTAAAAATGGCATAGCTTGTGCTTTCAAATGTTTTTTTTTTTTTTTTAAATCGAGAATCGAATCAAACTGCTACTTTAAAACTGAAAATGTAATCGAATCGAGGATTTGGAGAATCATGACACCCTTAATATATATTTAAGGTGTTGAGTAGGCGTTGTTTTTATTCCACTATTGACTTCATCAGCTAAATGTCAGCTAAATTCACTGTTAGATTAGTCTGCACTAGACTAGCTAGATTCTCTAGATGCGCTCGGAGCGTAGCATGCTGAGGATCTGCTGGTAAAAGACGTGTAAATGCAACAAACTGATATTGATTCATTCGAAAGTATGAATAAAATTTGTCTTTAAAAGACGATGGACTCCTCTCGTCTTTTAAGGATATAGTGTACCCAAAAGCACCTGTTTTTCTTTTTCAGTTTGTGTGTAACATAAAGCAGAAGCTGGTCATCCATTTTCACTACTTTGAAACTGCAGCGCGGGCGCGAGTGCTTAGAGTGAAAATACCGTTATCGTTCTTGGTGTGAACGGGCCTTAATACTAGCAATTACATCAAGTAAGTGTAAGCTGAGATTTTTTCCACCTTTATATAGTGGAGTAGGTGTAACATTTAGTGGATTTTTCTAACCGCTGGTTCAGATTTGTTTCAGCTTCAGTGTCTGTTCAGAACAGTGATGTTTCACAGCAAGAGCACCGTTACTAGAGTAGCCTACAGTAAGGTGGTTTATCTTTAAAGGTCAGCTAAACATTGGTCTCTTTAGTTGGTTGAGCCTTCGTCCTCCATTGTGCCTTTGAGAAGAGTCATGTGACCGTGGCTGATGTTCACCTGAGTTTCAATTTGTTCAAAATTTAATCAAAATTTGAAACACAGTGCAAAACACCACTGAGTTACTGACGTTAAAGCAAAAGTGTTACAACACTCCCTTATCTTTCGTAAGACAGAAGATTCCAGTAAAAGTGCACAACATTTATAAGTCTGTCTGCTTTTTATTTTACTTAGTTTTAAAACCAGTTCAGTCCAGCAAAAGAGATCAAAACCAGAGTCCAGCTGTGTGTCTAAGAAGAGTAACTGCTCTATGGATCTGCCAACAAACTTTAAGAGTGGAGACAAATGGTGTGATCTCAGGTATATAATTTCTATAAAAGTTATTCTTATAGTATTTGATTTTTTATGAAATTGTTATTAATATACAGCAGTTTAATGAGTTACAATCTTGCTAGTTTCAGTCTATTAGTGATTATCATTGTGCTCTTGTGTAAAGCTCTATGTATTGTATTGTTAATACATTCACACACTGTAAAAGCTTTTGGTCTGTTACTCAGTTAATGACACAATTACATCAATATCAGTGTGTCTGATTCTTTACCCTCTTCATTCTGATTTAAGGTCAAACCCTCTATCCAGACCAGTTAAAAACAAAACTGTGTACAAGCCTGTGATTCAACCACAAGACTTTAATGAAAGCATGTATCCTGGTTTCAGGTAAAATGCAGGACTTTGTTGTTGTTGTTGTTTTATTTTAGATGCTGCAATTCACATCACAAATCACTCAAACACACGATTAATGATTAACACATTTCAGAAACCTAATGATGTTCTGTGTCCCATAAATAGTTTTGTAATTTATGGCTATTTACTTCTCTGACTTGTGTAATAATGTGGTATTTTAATCTTACAGCAATGACTCTAAACCTGCTGAAGTCCTCAACACATTGAGATCAAATCTGAGACAGAAGTTTGAGTGTTTGTATGAGGGAATATCAAAGCAGGGAAACCCAACACTCCTGAATGAGATCTACACAGAGCTCTACATCACAGAGAGTGGAAGTGGAGAGATCAATAATGAGCATGAGGTGAGACAGATTGAGACACAGTCCAGGAGAGCAGAAACAGAGGACACATCTATCAAATGCAGGGACATCTTTAGACCTTTACCTGGACAAGACAAACCCATCAGAACTGTGCTGACAAAGGGAGTCGCTGGCATTGGGACAACAGTCTCTGTGCAGAAGCTCATCCTGGACTGGGCTGAAGGGAAAGAGAATCAGGACGTCCAGCTCATATTTCCTCTTGCTTTCAGAGAGCTCAACTTGATGAAGGACAAAACACTCAGTCTTTCAGATCTTCTTCATCGCTTTTTCCCTAAAACAAAAGAAATGGAAATATCCAGTGATGAGTATAAAGTGTTGTTCATCTTTGATGGTCTGGATGAGTGTCGTCTGTCTCTGGATTTTCAGAGCTATGTGAGGTTGTGTGATGTAACTGAATCAGCCTCAGTGGACGAGCTGCTGACGAACCTCATTGTGGGGAATCTGCTTCCCTCTGCTCTCATCTGGATCACCTCCAGACCAGCAGCAGCGGATCTCGTCCCCTCTCAGTGTGTCCATCGAGTGACCGAGGTACGAGGCTTCAGTGACACACAGAAGCAGGAATACTTCAGGAAGAGAATCAGTGATCAGAGTCTGGCCGACAGGATCATCTCACACCTGAAGTCCTCAAGGAGCCTCTTTATTATGTGCCACATCCCAGTGTTCTGCTGGATCTCGGCCACTGTTCTAGAGAAGATGTTGAGTGAAGCAGAGAGAGGAGAGATTCCCAAGACTCTCACTCAGATGTACACACACTTCCTGCTCATTCAGACCAACATCAAACATGAGAAGGACTATGAGAAGAAAGTGAAAGATGAAGACATGATTGTCAAACTGGGGAAACTGGCTTACCGGCAGCTTGTGAAAGGCAACCTGATCTTCTATGAGGAAGACCTGAGCGAGTGTGGCATTGATGAGACAGAAGCATCAGTTTACTCAGGATTGTGCACTCAGATCTTCAGAGAGGAGTTGGGCTTGTGTCAGGGGAAAGTCTTCTGCTTTGTTCATCTGAGCATTCAGGAACATCTAGCAGCTCTATATGTGCATCTCTCCTTTATCAACAATAACATCAATGTGTTTGACCAGTTTACCAAACCAACTAATGGAGACAAAGTTTCCCTATCTGATATCCATCAGAGAGCTGTGGATGAGGCTTTAGACAGTAAAAATGGGCATCTGGACCTTTTCCTTCGTTTCCTTCTGGGTCTGTCAGTGGAGTCTAATCAGAGTCTCTTACAAGAACTAAAGACACAGACAGCAAACAGCTCTCACAACAATAAGAGAACAGTTCACTATATTAAAGGAAAGATCAGTGAGAATCCCTCTCCAGAGAAATACATCAATCTGTTTCACTGTCTGAATGAACTGGGTGATCTTTCTCTAGTGAACAAAGCTAAACCTCATACGAGTCGTGGAGGATTACATGCTGCTCCTCGTCTCAGTGGTCAGCTTTAGTTTTTGTGTTGTTGTCCTCAGAGGAGACACTGGAGAGGTTTGACCTGAGCAGCTTAATTGGAGGCAGAAATGATTAGTAAGTAACACTGAGTGCAATCATTACAGTCTAAAACATTATGAACAAAGAGAAACTCAGAGATCAGAGGTGTTTAAATCACGAGGCAAAGGTTGATTTCTGGGATATTGTACATAATTTGCGGGTGTTTCTCAAACCGTGGCTGTGTCCTAGTAAGACTGCATATCTCGACTGCCACGTCATCAAGCACCTCTGAAGGCCGTCTCAGTTTGAAGGATGTTTTGAAGACAGACTTCATTTTGTGTCTTTAATTCAGCTAATTTTGAAGGATGCATCAAGTAGATCCTTCGTGTTCTTCAGTCTCCCACAATCCTTTGCACACATTCTAATTCATGTAAAAGAACTGATGGAAAACTAGTCGGCACTGAGTTTATCTGAGTTCATTATGAAATGTAAGACACAGATAATGTATTCGGAGATGAAGGCATACATGTTATCTTTTGTTTCTGTGTAAATTAATCACTGAACACTAAACTGACAATAATGTAAGACACTGGGAGACACAGACAGCTGTCATTCACTGTATTGCATTAATAAAAAAGCCAGTTAATATAAAGATATTTAATAGGAAGTATTTTTCCTAAATGAAGTTTTAATAGTATTTTTGTGGCGTGACCATGGGGCGGGAACATGTGTGACGTAGCCATGCACACTTACTAGAGCGTCTCATTCTAGTGTTTAATGCCGAGGACTCGAGTCTACAAGCCTCAGAAGGACCCGTGTAACTTCATTTACAGTTGAGTGCGCAAGCCTTTCAAAGTAAACTCATTTGAGTGTTGTGTGCGCACCGTCTGCGCCGTCACTAAAATTGGGCTGCAAGCGGATCCTCCTGATGATGAGAATCACGTCACGCGGTCGCCAGAGTAAACTTGATGAAACAGTTAATCGCCTTGATGCCGTGGCGTTTAGCTCTTCACAGTGGCGTAGCGGACGGGCACACAGGGCATATCACATTACTGTTGTTATTATTAGGCTACTTTTATCATTAATATGTTATAGTTAATTTGCCCTGCAATAATTTCATAGCGCATCACCGCATAACTGACGCGCTGTGAGGATTAAAGATTAGATTAGTTTACTTCTCATTTCAAAGACAACTTGTTGAGCACAAAACACTTCTTGATTCATGAAAATATGCATTTTTTCACTAGGGCCACAAGAGAAGTATTAAGAAAATGAATTAGATGTCTCATCATCATTTTTCTTTATCACCAGTTGCTGGCAAAATGATGGACAATGATTCACATTTTGTGCGCATCTTTTCCTGTGACAATAAAACGAAGTAAATTATTAAATAAACAAGTAACAAGCAAACAAACTTGTGTGCTTAATTACTATGAATAATTTGCTGATGCAGGTACACAAAGCATGTACCCCCCGTTCCCGCGGCGGTAAATTGCTGGTGTGTATTTGCAACCTCTTACCGCTAAGAGGTGCTACAATCACAGACCTTGCAAAGTGTCAGTTTATTCTCTCTATTGCGTAATCTGCCTCCACGCCGTGGCTCATTGAGAGCGATTGAAAGCTGGTAGCAGATCAATTCAAGTGAAACATTTAACGAATTCATAATCACAATACTGAAATTACTGAAATTGAATTGAATAAATTTAATAATGAAAAATTTTCAACATAAAACATCGCGATAGAAAAATATTAGGCTACATCAATGAGGCTTTGCACGACCATAAGATGTTATCTTAACAGCATTCAGACGATAGCTCTGTGGTCAACGCAACAACATTCAAGCGATCCAAGATCGAAACTCAGTGTAGCCGACAGCGTGTAGCCTATGTTTTACCATTCTTGATGCTTAAATATGTAACTGTTTATTAAAGTCAAACGTTTTGTTTAATTATGGATTTTTAGGCTACTCTACAACATACATTTTCTACATTCCAGTAGAGCCTCTGCACAGACGACAAAACTTATGAAGGAAGATTGTCAGCCGATCGCACCAGAAAATGAAGATTATGAAGCTTGTCTTTAATCTGCTAAATTATTGTTTTGTGAATCATTCACGAAATTGAGATGACTGACAGTGATACCCGGCCATAGCAACGGAAGACATTTTTCAAAACAGATTAAAAAAAAGAGAAGACTTTCAATACAGTATTGCTTTCAATAAAAAAATGAAAATGTAAGAGAACACTAAATTAATTAAGTTTGAAACCCCATCGAATATTTCAAAGTATAAATAAAGTGTCGGGACAGTTCATTTATTTAAAACAGGGTTGCATCAAGTTTAGAGTTTATTCCCTTTGCTATGCAAAACACGGAATCTTATTCTTGCAACATTTTAAATTTGTATTGCCAAAGAAATTGCAGCCAAGTTAACCAATTAAAACGGTACAAAAAGAAAATAGTTCAAAGCAACATAAATTAGGCGCAACAATCACAGACTTTGCAAAGTGTCAGTTTATTCTCTCTAACGAATTCATTATAATCACAATACTGACATTACTGAAATTGAATTGAATAAATTTAATAATGAAAACATTTTCAACATAAAACATTACAATAGAAAAATATTAGGCTACTTCTGAGGCTTTGTATGACCATAAGACGTTACTTTAACGGTATTCAGATGATAGCTCTGTGGCCAACGCAATAACATGAGCCTCGCGGAGCTTAAACCGATCCAAGATCGAATCTCAGAGTTGCCGACAGCGTTTATGTTTTACCGTTCTTGATGCTTAAATATGTAACTGTTTATTAAAGTCAAGCATTTTGTTTAATTATCAATTGTACATTACAACATAAATTTGCTACATTACATTTGAGCCGCTGCAAAGACGACAAAACTTATGAAGGAAAATTGTCAGCCGATCGCACCAGAAACTGAAGATGATGAAGCTCGTCTTTAATCTGCTAAATTATTGTTTTGTGAACCAATCACGAAATTGAGATGACTAACAGTGATACCCGGCCATAGCAACGGAAGACATTTTTCAAAACAGATCGAACAAATCAGAAAAAGACTTTCAATAGGCTATTGCTTTCACACACACACACACACACACACACACACACACACACACACACACACACACACACACACACACACACACACACACAAGTAAAAGAACACTCCCAAAAGAGCACATTTCAAGGTTTAAATAAAGTGTTGGGACAGTTTATTTAAAACAGGGTTGCATCGAGTTTAGAGTTTATTCCCTTTGCGATGCAAAATAAGAAACACAGAATCTTATTCTTGCGACAATTTACGTGTATTGCCAATGAAATTGCAGCTAAGTTAAAAAATTAAAACGGTACAAAACGAAAATAGTTCAAAGCAACATAAATTAAGAACAGGCGTTTTTCTTTGCCTCTCTCTCGCGCTGGATCTCTTTTTAGTAAGTTTATTTTGTCTCCCTCACTGCGCGCGCCGGGTCTCTCTCGAAATGAAACATTTCAGGGTAAAAACACACCATACAGCTGATAATACTGTATATGTCACTGCGTGTCATCCACACAAATCACGAAAGAAAAAACTGTAAGAAAAATACCTTTGTTGCTTCAAAGACACAGCATGCCTTGCTGAATTCACCTTACAATTAAACGAGGTTGATCGCGAATTAAAGAGCTCTGTATCTGCTAAATTGAAATTGTGATTTTTGTGACCTTTAAATACAATAAATAAAACTACGATATTTATAATTTAATAAGATATAGGGCCTACATATGGACTTTTGGAGATTTTGATATTTATCCTTAAAAGAATTTTGTCTTTGCCTTTTCCTGCTCATCAGGCTGGCTATCCGACACTCTCCATATGAAAGACGGAACTTTAACACCTCTTGTCCTGCACCCCCACGATAAAGCAACTGCCTTCTCCAAACCCCCCACAGGCTATCTGAACTGGCAAAACAAAACAAAGAGTTTGCAATTCACACTTAAATCACTATTCTAGACATTAGCAATAGGCTATTCAAGTGTTGATAATGAAGGAATTAAATAATTTAGGCTATGTAGTAATATTTCTGTCATAAATGTTTATTACTAAATATTTAATTAGGCCTATTTCAATAATTGAAGAATTAAAACGATACTTCAGTTTGGGCCAGCTTTTTCCAAGCAAAACTAAACACAATCTTCAAACGCACGTTAATTTGTTGTCATGAACAAAATGTTCAACTCAATATTAAATTCCACAGGGATCTTTGAATCCTTATACAACCAGGGTGCGATTTGTGAATAAAGTTTTTTTTATTTTTTTATTCAAATAAATCTAGAACCACAGTGCTTCGTGCTGCTGTTAAACTAAATAACATTTATAGAATAATTATGAACTTAAATAAAACAATATCGCAATATTGACAAACACATTTATTTGATCTGTTTTTACAATTTAATTCAGGGCGATTCAGCCTAGATTTAATTAGAGCGAGATTTTCACCCTTTCCTTGTCCTTTCCTCATTGGGAAGCGCTCACATGATAACTAAACATGTTTGAGTAGATCCTCTGTACCTCTCGGTTTCATATGGATTTCATAATCAGGCTTTAGACATAGCCGATTTCGTATCGTGACTGAGCTGAGGCAAGTGGCGTTCGGTTCATTTTTGTGACGCGCAGTTCCCGGAGACAGAGACGACAGACAAACTTTTGTCGTTAACCTAATATGAATAAAGTTTACAGTTTTAAACGATGTAGGCTATACTCTACTCTTATCTGTATGACCGAAAAATTGCAGAGTAGCCTATAAATCCAAATGAACGCGCCGCCGCGTTTGTCGAACAGAACACTAATTCACCATGCCAGAATAAAACCTGGCTTTAGAACAATGCATAGCGCTACTCGGCGTGGTGTGCCAAAACACTTAATTATAAACTTCAACATTTCATTCAAAACAATCTCAAACCGCTTTGTGACATTTTGAAAAGCCGTGCATGCATTACGGCCACTGGAACCATGAACGTAACAGAATACTGGTTCTGATTTGTTTGTCGTTTAAACGCGCCTGTTGCATATCTTTATATATTTTATATGGTTTATTGGGTGAAGTAGCAATATATATATATATATATATATATATATATATATATATATATATATATAACAGAACTGCTTTTGAAATTACGATTGGAATTATTATAGGCTACAGATGTAAAGTCAATGCATAAAATTTGTTCCTTAGTGTAAAATGGAAATGCATGGTAATTTTATTTTATAAATATAAGCAAAAAATTATGGTGTATCTATCGTATTGATCATTTTCAACAAGAGAAATGCAATGCAGTCAGACAGAAATGTCATGTTACTGTTATGAAACGTCATAAATGTCGTAAGTATGAATATGAAAGGGAACAAATAAAAAGAACAACAAAAGAATAAACAAAACAGAAATAATGAAGAAAACGCGCGTCTCTCTCTCTCTCTCTCTCTCTCTCTTTTATCACACATAGAAAGTGAAAGTAAGTTCTCTGGTGGAACTACAACCAAAATTCGGGACAATAGGACTTAATAGGGAGTGGGCAGGCTCTCCGTAGACGGGCTCTGGTGAAAGTAAGTTTTCCTGTCGCCATTTTAAGCAGGAAAAATACGAAATACGACACGGAAAAAAACAGAGCAAGTGTTTATCAGCCTTTAACCCCTTGCCTGGCAGGGATCACTGGTGATCCCAAATCATAGTTGTTCAAAATGCATTATTCTTTTAAAACATCACACTCTTACTTGATCTGGACAAAATCAGCATCATAAGGAAGGTTTGACTCCAGCTTCGATATTTGACCACTGTTTATGATTAAACTGGTTTGCAGTGACATTAATTTCTTAATTTATGACAGGAGTGCAAAATAATTAATCTGTAACGTTCGTTATTTTGAATAGAATTAATCACTCACACAACATCCATTCTCGTCTTCTCCGGTTTATTTGTGCTCAAATACATATAATAAACAGAATCCGCCAGGGCAATTATTACAATGGTGCGCATATTTGGAGAAATATTGATTAATTATCATATGTTAGTAAAATATTTCGCCAATGCAGAATACAATTTCTATTCATTGTTCACTAAAATATGCTTTCTGAAGAGCTCACACAGCGCACGGAGCTTGTTCTGTGTCTCCCCTTCCTGGTTTGCGTCAGAGCTGACCTCGGAGAAATATGATTCGGCTGTCCAGCTGTCAATAATCTCACGTGGTTCAACGTGACCTCTTCTGCATGACGCGTCCTCGCGCATCCTGTGTATACTTCCTGATTCTGCACATTCATGATAAACAAAGCGAACGTGACATTTCTTCACCGAAACAAGTTCTAATAAATGCACGATTTAAGTATGTGTGTTATTTTCGTGCGATTTGGGGTATTTTTATATGAATAAAAAATAAAGGTAAGGATAAGCATAGCCCATAGCTTCATATAAAATGCTAAAAATAACATATTTCAAAGTCGTTTTCTGACTTGAAACCATTGTAAACCGCGACCGGAATATGATACAAACACTCGATGGTGTTTTAAAGTGAGCTTTAAATAAAAGTGTAATATTAATAAATTAAATTGTGTCATGTAGCTTGAGGCTAACTGTTGTGCTAATGCACCTGCTGCAGGAGCTGTCTATTCCATACAATCATTTTTAAAAAATAATTCGCAATTAAAAGTTCCAAGAATATTTTTTTGTTTGTTTGTTTTCTAACAAGGTGGATTAATAGGTGGATTATCCGATCTAATAGGTGGATTATCCGTCTATGGGGGTTACACATTATGTGTCAATGGCTAAGCATTATGCCAGAAGAAAGGCTATAATGGCTGCATTCAAACAAAAGAATAAGGATAAAAGAATGATGAAGACCATCACAGGTGTGAAAGCTTGGTCGATTTAAATGAAAAGAACATGAATGGGGCCAGTTCTCTTTGCCAGACATAGTCAGAGACAGTAAATGTGTGTTTAGAGGGCAATAAACTATTTGGTGAGAAACTTGTTTGCCTTCTCTGAGAATTCTCCAAATTCTCCCCTGACATGGTCTCACAATAGGCTTCATAAAATGCATAATTTTAGAGATATCATCTTCAGAATTGAAATGAAGCATGACCACAGTTGTGGCTACACTTTAGTTGTGGTTATAAGTTGCTATCCTAAATTCACATAATATTTTTATACACTTAATAAATATATTCTTAATATTTGTTGTTTTTGTTTTTATGTTTGAGCTTATATATCTCAATATTAATAACAGTCTGGTTAATTTTGAGTCTTGAACTGTAAATTCTCAAGGGTTGGCTTTCTAAATATATGTTGGTTATGTGTCTATTCAGAATTACTTAGAGCAGCAACGTTTTTATTTTGGGTATGTCATGTATGCAGCCCTTGCCAAAATTGGGGGTGACGCCATTTTAAGCAGGAAAAATACGAAATACGACACGGAAAAAAACAGAGCAAGTGTTTATCAGCGTTTAAGAAGGAATTTACGTGTAGTTTTATGATGTTAAAGCTGGAGGATTTGAGATCCTGTATCTTGTAAAAGTTTGATCAAGGTAAGTGTTCATGTGTGACTTTCTCATATTAATATGAATCTCTGGAGGACATTTTACGTGATTGTTTGAAACCTTAAATAAAGGGTTTCTTTCACGTCAATGTTTCCTTTGTGTTTCGTGATGTTTGTGATTCTTCAGAAGTTTAGCTTATGTGTAAACATGTATCAGGCCAATTCACACAAACGCCAACAAACACATCTTTTTTATCGGATCAGTGTGTGTCGATGTGGGTCGGGGATTGTTTTCTTTCTCACCCGAACATGTTCAATCAGTGTTTCTCGGTGTCAGTTATTTTTCATAAAATTCTAAATCTAACGGTCGACTTGTGTTTGTGAAAAGGCCCAATGAGCTTGAGTTAACGCAGTCACATGATCCTTTTCTCCCACACTCCAGATATGTTCAGCTAAATTATGAAGGTTGTTTAATTTAATAATTTAATTTAGTGTCTGGATGTTTCTTCATTCAGAGTCAGTGGAGGAGATCAAACTCATCAGATTCTCCTGCAGCTTCATCATGGGTGATTCACAAGGATCCAGAGATGGAGATTGTTCTCCAGGATGCAGGTACTTTCAACAAACATTGTTAAATATTGTGTTACATCACAGAACCTAGAGAAAGTTTACACACAAAAAAATAATTTTTTGTCTGTTTTTATTTTGAATTTAACATAAAGATGGTTAGTTGATTAGTTCACTTTCATTAGTTGAAAGATGAATGTTTATGTTAATATGGTTCCTCTCTTAAAGAATGAACACAGTAATCTAAAGGATTAAACTGAATCTGTTCTCTGTTCCAGTTCAGTCCAGCAGAAGAGCTCAAACCCAGAGTCCAGCTGTGTGTCTATGAAGAGTAACCAGTCTATGGATCCGCCAATGAAGTTTAAGAGTGGAGACAAACGGCCTGATCTCAGGTATATCACGTCTATAAAAGTTATTCTTATAGTATTTGATTTTTTATGAAATCGATATGAATATACAGCAGTTCTCTTACGAGAGGTTCTCTCGTATTGCGTAAGTTGCTTACACTACGGGTAAAGTCTTCTTTTCTCGAGATCTGAAGCCAAAAATTATCCTTAATTTAGTATATATTGTCAACGCAGTGCGGCAGCCAGCAGAACATAGCAGGCTGTATCAGCGTGCTTATTGGCTGACCTGCGGCAACTGCAGCAGCCTACCGGTGAGCCCCGCGTGACATTGCGCCCTCTACGCATCACAGCCCGCCAGAATGGGTGTGGCTTAGTGTATATAAGGACGGGCTCAACAGGCTGATCAGCTGAAGCTCTACGCATCGCTGGATCTGGAGAGCCGCCGCCGTCGAAACAAGCGACCAGCAAGCCCAGAAAGCGTCTGAGGAAGCCGGCCGTCTTCGCCGCCTTCAGCCATCCGTGCCTGCTACGCCATCCGGCGACAATATACTTTATTGCATATTGCTTTATTGCTTTCTGTGTGTGTGTGCTCGCCGCCGCGACAAACACTTCCTAAAAGAGCGTGAGGCGTTTTTCTAAAAACGCCTCGCATCTTCCGTGGCTCTTGTTAGTCCGGCCGAGGATAGTCCAGATAGCCCCACTTGTTAGTCCAGCCCCACTCAGCGACGGAGACCGCCACGTTATCTGCGCTCTCTGCCTGGGTCGAGACGGGCCGCGCAAGAAAAAGCGCCGCCCGAAAATGCTCTCCCTCTGTTCGAGCCGCGCAAACTGCGCCGCTCACAAGGGATGACAGAAGCGCTCACCGGCTAAAGGAGGAGAGAGAGTGGTTTAGTCCCACCGAGGCTGGACTAACCTCCATCTCTCACACATTTCTCAGTCCCCTCTTAAGTTCAGGCGACTGGAAATATCTATATTGCAGTGAATGAGCCTGTTATGATACATGCACGCCTGCAAACGAACGCCGACGCAAAACATGATGACGCTCTCTGGCTACTCGCCTCTTCCCGCGCTCTCTCCCTTTGTTGAGCCGCGCAAACCACACCTCTCACAGGGGATGTCAGAAGCGGACGGTCACGGGGCTGGCCTTCTTTACGTTACAAGAAAGCTACCCCGCGACGAAAGGAGGAAAGAGAGGCTGGACTAACCTCCATTTCTCACACATTTTTCAGTCCCCTCTTAAGCTCAGGCGACTGGAAATGTCTATATTGCAGTAAATGAGCCTGTCATAATACATGCACATCTGCAAACGAACGCCGATGCAAAACATGATGACGCCTCTTCCCGCTCCCTCTCCCTTTGTTTGAACCGCGCAAACTGCGCCATTCACAAAGGATGTCAGAAGTGGACGGTCACGGGGCTGGCTTCTTTACATTACAAGCAAGCTACCCCCGCCCTCGTTTGCGTGCGTCACTCACCGGCGTAAAGAGGAATGAGTGTTTTAGTCCCAGGCGGCTGGAAACATCAATATTGCAGTAAGCGAGCCTGTTAGAGTACATGCACGCCTGCAAACAATCACCTACACAAGTCATGTTGACGCTCTCTGGTTATTCGCCTATCGCAAATTTTTTCCCGCGCTCTCTCCCTTTGTCTGTGGCGCGCAAACTGCGCCGTTCACAAGGGAGGTCAGAGCGGACGGTCACGAGCAATGTTCAGCACCCCACGTGCCTCACTCACCGGCGAAAGGAGGAGAGAGAGTGTTGTTAGTCCCACCGAGGTCGGACCAACCTCCACTTCTCACACATTTCTCAGTCTCCTCTCAAGTTCAGGCGGCTGGAAATATTAATATTGCAGTAAATGAGCCTGTTATAATACATGCACGGCTGCAAACAAACGCCCTGTGGCTCAGTGGCAAAACCTTAGGCTTTCGTGCCAGAGACCCGTGTTCGAATCCTGGCTCTGGCGGCAGATTAAAAAAATTATGCTGCCCGCTTCTCCGAGTTCGCGGCCAGCTTTCTCACTTACAGAAAGCGAACCCGCCTCTCGCACCCTCCCGCAAGTATTATAAACGTCTAAAAATATGAGCCTTCAAAGCATTACTCTGTCAGTCCCTTTAGAAAAGCTACTGCAGAAGTGCATTTTGCGTCCAACGAGCCGGTAATACAACCCGCTCGCCTGCACGCAACCGACGTTTCCACGGCAACCCAGAGAAATCTCATAAGAGTGTAATGTCTGGTTGTCCGGCTCACGCCACATGTGTTTTAAGTGTCGTCTGTGTTCACCCCTACACACAAGCACTATAACCCCCCGTGTCTCTCACAGAGCCCACTCTTATAAAGCTGGCAAAAGCCGCTTGAGTGTTAGATGTAGGTCATGTGCCCACAACCCTGTGCCCACACCTACCCACTGCCCGCTCTGTTACACGGCCGCTCCCTGCCGGTCACATCACAGGGCCCGCTCACGAGCGCTCACACATACTGACGAATATGTCACCCCCCGCGCCCCGTTCCTCGCACAATATGTTCCCCGTCCAAAGCTACCGGGACATCACGTGTAAAACGGCCAGTCATCGCTATCCGCGAGCCGCCGTATTCGAGCACCTCCAAATCAGGTTCTCGAGCCCTCGGAATGCGGCAGTCAAAACCTGGAGGCCATTCTGCCCCTAGCCGTACATGCAAAAGCAGAATGGGTGCTGAGCACAGTAAAGCAGGGCTATGCATTGCAGTCCGCTCGCCGTCCCCCGCGCTTCTAGCACGGACCGAGACGAGAGTGAATGGGGAAGTAGCACACCTACTTCGTGCAGAAATAGCGAAACTTATGTGCAAATGGACTATAGAACCGGTACACCCTTCTCTGAGCGAGTCAGGCTTTAACAGCCGTTACATTCTCGTGCCCAAGAAGGACGGAGCTCTCAGACCGATTTTAGATCTGAGATATTTGAACAAAGCTCTTATGAGAAGACCGTTCAAAACCGGGAGACTGATTTATTTCCCTCGATCTGAAAGACGCTTACTTTCAGATTCAGATAATACCCCGTCACAGGCCATTCTTGAGATTCGCCTTCGACGGTCAGGTATATCAATACACCATCCTGCCGTTCGGCCTGTCTTTAGCACCCCGTACATTCACGAAGTGCATGGACACGGCTCTCGCTCCCCTGAGATGTCAGGGCATGCGGATTCTGAACTATTTGGACGATTGGCTGATTCTAGCACAGTCAGAGGAAGAGCTTATTTCACACAGAACAGTGCTCCTCGGCCACCTGGAAAGCCTGGGTCTCACGGTCAACTGGACCAAGAGCTCATTACTGCCCAGTCAGTCAGCCTCCTTTCTAGGTTTAGAACTGGACTCTGTGGCAATGACGGCCCGGCTGTCGACACAGCGCGCGCGCCGTG
>NC_139979.1:35161420-35246225 GCF_963993115.1 Abramis brama | reverse complement strand
CTGACGCTTTGAGGTGTATACGCCCTTCATACTAGATATTGGAATTATAATTCCGTTCTTATCAACAATACCGCTGGTATTTAGTCGAATAACACATTTTCTGATATTTTGTGTTAAAGATTCAAAACCGTTGGGATTTCTGGAACAAAACGATACCACGGATCGTGATTATATCAGTTAATAACAAACAGTTACATGGTTCTTAATAATAATAAGCATTTCACTTTTGATTATATCATAAAACTTAGTTATAATGGTCTTCCATATAAGGACCATGACATACCACACGAATACATTTCAAAAATATATAGAAAAGAGTGATTTTGATCACAATGTCCAGGGATGTGAGTTTCTCTGTGTTTTGTGTGTGTGCGTAAAGTCATCTTCAGTTCACGAGGCTGTGTCCCCCGCGTGAACTGCGTTCTTCCCCCCTCAAGGGGAAAATCAGTATGTATGTATGAGTGTATGTATGTATGTGCGTTTTACAATCAATGGCCTTTTGGTGAACATCTGTTAACAGTTGTGGCTTGTTTGTGAGATGTTCGATGCTGTGAAAATCCCCAGGGGTAATAGAATCTTCAGTCCGACTGGCGTTTTGCTGGTCGCAAATCTTAGCCGAAACAGTGAACAGAAGGCTGTGTGTTGACACAGGAATAGATTAGGGTTCTTTGGATCAGGGATCAATTGATTTATGCGGATAGTGAGGCATAGTGAGGCGCCAATCGGTCTGGACGTTTTGCGCGTCGGACTCTTGAGACAATAGAGGTGTTTGTAAATGAGGGTTCCAGTAAGTTGATTAGGTCCCAGACTAGAGGGGGATTTGATCACGGGGTAATCTCAGTAATTTAATCAACACGCCGTCTGATCATGTGCTTTGCGTTACACCTAGTAAGACTGCATATCTAAACTGCCACGTCATCAAGCGCCTCTGAAGGCCGTCTCAGTTTGAAGGATGTTTTGAAGACAGACTTCATTTTGTGTCTTTAATTCAGGTCATTTTGAAGGATGCATCAAGTATATCCTTTGTGTTCTTCAATCTCCCACAATCCTTTGCACACATTGTAATTCATGTAAAAGAACTGATGGAAAACGAGTCGGCACTGAGTTTATCTGAGTTCATTATGAAATGTAAGACACAGATAATGTATTCGGAGATGAAGGCATACATGTTATCTTTTGTTTCTGTGTAAATGAATCATTGAACACTAAACTGACAATAATGTAAGACACTGGGAGACACAGACGGCTGTCATTCACTCTATTGCGTTAATAAAAAAGCCAGTTAATATAAAGATATTTAATAGGAAGTATTTTTCCTATATTAAGTTTTTAATAGTATTTTTGTGGCGTGACCGTGGGGCGGGAACATGTGTGACGTAGCCACAGGGTTCCCGCGGGTTCTTAAAAAGTCTAAAGTTCTGAACTTTAAATTTAAGGCCTTAAAACGTCTTAAAAACGGCCAGATTTTCATCCACGGTTGTCATGTTGTGGGTTGTTCCTTGTTCCTGTTTCATGTATGTCATGTGATCCCTTGTTCAAGTCATGTGATCCTGCCATGTGTTCCATTGTCTGATGTGTCATTTTGTCATTGGTTCATTGTTTCATTGTTCACAGGTGTCCCTTGTCTAGTCGTTAGTCTTGTGTATTTAAGCCCTCATGTTTGCCCTGTGTCTTGGTCTAGTATTGAATGTTTCTTGTCCAGGTTTCTTTGTTCTTGTTTTGAGTTTCCAGTTTTCAGCCTTTTTTTGATGTTTGATAATTAAAGTTGCACTTGGGTTCGCTACATCTTGCCTCCAGTGGATTCATTCATAACAGCGGTCTTAAATTTCATTTAGTCAGGTCTAAAAAGCATTTTATCCTCGTTCATTTCCAGAAACGCTGGCCGCAGAAAGTTATTACAAAGTAGCAAAAAAAATTGATCAGGTCGTGGCCTTCAAAGCAGAGCTTTTATGGGTCTCCAACACGTCGCTCGTGAGCCACCATTACCAGAGTTACCAGTACATGTTCACATATCGCGTCTTTTGCGTGCTCAAGTTCGTTCAAATGTAGGCGCGTGGTAAGTGCACTCGTTTCTTTCCAGGCGCAGCGAGAACTCTTCAGAATGCCGCAAACGCACCGCAGATCATTTGACAAGAACTGCAAGGGCTGCAAGCGGATCCTCCTGATGATGAGAATCACGTCACGCGGATGCCAAAGTAAACTTGATAAAACAGTTAATGGCCTTGATGCCGTTCCTGGTGGCGTTTAGCTCTTCACAGTGGCGTAGCGGACGGGCACACAGGGCATATTACATTACTGTTGTTATTATTATTAGGCTACTTTTATCATTAATATTACAGTTCATTTGCCCCGCAATAATTTCTTAGTGCATCACCGCATAACTGACACACTGTAAGGATAAAAGATTAGATTAGTTTACTTCTCATTTCAAAGACAACTTGTTGAAGACAAAACACTTCTTGATTCATGAAAATAGGTCCACAAGGGAAGTATTAAGAAAATATATTAGATTAATGTCTCATCATCATTTTTCTTTAACACCAGTTGCTTGCAAAATGATGGACAATGATTCACATTTTGTGAGAATCATTTCCTGTGACAATAAAACTAAATAAATTATTAAATAAACAAGCAGGTAAATAAACAAGTAACAAGCAAACAAACTCGTGTGCTTAATTTCTACAAATAATTAGCTGATGCAGGTACAAAAAGTACCTTTTTGTCTTGCCCCCATCCCCACCCACCCAACTCGGGTGTATAATGTCACCATGGTGATAACCATAGCAACGGAAAGGACAAACAAATCTGATATGTCAAAATAGTGTTGTAGTGTAAATGCAGACTAATAGACCTGCCATAGCAACATTAACAAGAAGAAGAAAAAACAAATCTGTGATGGCTGAATACGAGGCTTCTACAGTTATAGATACTAAAACAACTTTTTCACATGTCCTTTATAAAGCAGTGTTTAATAAAAACAATTATTTGAGGGTAAATAGGAAGGTATAATGTATTATTTACTTATGATATTAATTATTATTATTATCATTATTATTTGCATTAGTAATTAACTTATTTTTTTATTTATTTTCAATTAGTGTCACACAGAACACTGCAGATGAAGTTCTCCAGAAGCTGATGCCTGTGATTACAGCAACTAGATCAGCTTGGTAAGTAACACTGAGAACAAGCATCACTGTTAAAACATTATAACAGTTCTTACTTAAACATTATAAATTAATGGTTAACAAAAAATATTACACTCTATCAAGAGTCACACGTTAACTTTAAAACCCTCCACCTATCTGACCTGATTTGTGATCTACTTTTTTAATATTTGTGTGAGAAATTTATTTTCAAATATATGCATTTATAATGTATATAAACATTTATATTTAATGTATGTAATGTATTCAATGTATTTCATTTTATCAGTTTTATATAATCTTTCTCCCTCACATAATCACTTAGAACAGGGGTGCCCAATCCTGCTCCTGCCGATCGACTGTCCTACACAGTTCATCTCCAACCCTAATCAAACACACCTGCCTTTAATTTTCAAGACCTTAATTGGTTGCTTCAGGTGTGTTTGATTAGGGTTGGAGATGAACTGTGCAGGACAGTCGATCGACAGGAGCAGGATTGGGCACCCCTGACTTAGAATAACAGTTGAACTTACTGATATATTGAATTAATTGTTTAAAAAAGAGATATTGCGACGTGACCCATACACGCAATGGTCGAGGGACTCTGATGCTCCGTCCAAACCTTCTTCCTTTTGCTAAATAACAATATATAGTATCGACATCAAGTTATTTTCTACTCTGTATATTGTCAGCATAATGTACGGAAACAAAAAACAGTACGTCCTGCCGTCCACAACTCCCTCTAGTAATAAAAAGATGAAGCTAGCGAGCACTGAGGCTAATCTGACAGACGCCATTGCAGAGACGCTTGCAAAACAACAAGTCTTGCTTGAAACTACGATTCAAAATGCAGTTCGGCTGGCTATGGAGGATGTTAAATCCTCCCTGATCGAGCTCCGCCAAGAAGTACAATCTCAAACCAACACAGTGCGAGACTTGGGATCAAAGGTAGACAAGATTCAGGGTGAGACGTGACAGATGAAGAAAGATCTAAACTTGTGCACAACAGAGCAGCAAAGCCTCACCTTGAAAATCATGGAGTTAGAAGACAGGTCTTGCCGTAATAATGTGCGTTTGGTGGGACTGCCTCATGGCCAGGAAGGGGATGACCCAATAGGCTTCCTTCAAAAGATGCTCCCTATCTGGAGACCCACGCTGAAGAAGAAGGGACTGATCGAGATCGACCGTGCACACAGAATCTACGGCTCCGGTAAATCTTTGATCTTTCGCATGCTAACCCTAACCCTTTGGAAGTATTTAAAAGGAATTGCACACGCTGGGAATTCCAAACTTCCTCTTTTACCCCGACATTCCTTCGTGTCAGTTTTGGTGGTAATCAACACTCATTTGATTCAGTTAAAAAAGCGGAGGAATTCTTAGTGGAAGCCCGTAATACTCCTGGATCGGTTGCGAGATGTAAACTGTCCTTTTATGGGCCAGTGCCACATCCAGAGTCTATGGATGAGTAAAACGAGTCGTCCATGAATGAGTTAGGAGTGAGTACTCTGATATTGTAAAGTGCAAGCAATGTAACGATTTATTTCAGAGGAGTCCTTCTCTCTCTTTCTTTCTGGCTAAATCGGTCAAACATTTATTTTTTATACATATAACATGGCTGTCACTACTGTTTATACTATGTATACTCATTGTTATACTACATACTTCATGTTCAATGAAGAGGGTGGTTGACGTTGTGGTGAACGATGGTGGATGTTGTCACGGGCCCTCATAACGTTGGGGTATTTTGCGGTCTCTGATAGGGGTTTTTTGTTCATGTTATTTCTATTTATCTCTTATAATGTTTTAGTTTTGTCACAGGTCAAGCAGATATATTTTGGTTTTGCAAAACGTATTAAAATTCGCACCATTTTTTCACTAGATTATGGATAAATTAATAATTATATCGCTCAATATTAGAGGACTTAACAGTCCGAATAAGAGAGCCAAATTCTTGATCTACTTGCGCAGGAAAGCGATTGATATCGCTCTAATTCAGGAAACTCATCTAAAGACAGCAGACGTTCAGAGATTACAGAATAAATTTTATAGAGTTGTAGCTTTTTCTACTGATAACACTAAAACTAAAGGTACAATTGTTTTGATTTCTCGTAACTGTAACCACAAGATCGACAGAGAAAGTCAAGATCAATCTGGCAGGCTTGCATATTTTTGTACAAACATTAAAGGGAAGAAAATAGCATTTGTATTTGTATCAGTATTTGAGGCAATTTTTTCCCCACATGTAACTAATCACTTGCTTTCATTGATAGACTATTCTCTGATTTAAGTTTTACTTCTCCACCACTCCATTTCAAGCATAAGTGTATAAGTTATTATTATAAACTATACCCTTTTCTCGACACGACATCTCTCGTGCTCCAAGGAACTTTTGAACTCTTTTGACCAGACAATGATACTACCAGCTATTCTTGCAGATCACAATTCTTTAATGGCAGAATTTGAATGTGCTCCATTTGTTGAAAGATCTCCGCGGTGGCGTTATAATATCTCTCTTTTACAGAACAACCAGTTCGATGAAGAATTCAAAGCCAGTCTGTCTGAATTTCTTTCATTTAATATTGGTTCTGTTGAAGACCCTATATTTGTCTGGGAAGCTACGAAAGGTTTTATCAAAGATTTCTCTATAGCCTTTGCCACTAATGTAAAAAAGACGCAGAATCAGAGAATTGACCATTTAGAAAAAGAATGTCAAACACTTGAATTGTCACTAAAATCTTCATTCTCTCATTCACATTTTAAGATGCTTCAGACCCTTAAATCTGAATTGAACAATCTTTTGAGAAGGAAAGCAGAATTTGTGATTCACAGAACAAGACAGTCCTATTACTTCTGTGGTGCCAAACCTAGCAAACTTTTAGCCTTAAGATTGAAGCAAAATCAGGCGAAAGCCTACATTGAAAAAATTAAGCACCCTTCTAAAGGACTGGTTAGGAATAGCAAAGAAATTAACTCCTCATTTTCTGATTTCTTTTCTAAACTCTATATGTTCAAACTTAATCCCACAAGCCCAAGTTGTACTGCCTTTTTGCAGTCTCTTGCTCTACCTTGACTTAGTCATGAGGAAGCTGAATTTTTAGGACAGCCAGTTACTTTGGAGGAACTTAAAGGGCCGTTACAAGGTACTAAGAAAGGCAAAGCGCCAGGCTTAGACGGGATCCCGGCAGAATTATTTCTTAAATATTTTGATCTACTCGGCCCCGTCTTCCTGACGGCCATCCACGTGGCAGTAGAGGTTGGGGCCTTTAACCCACAGATGAATATGACACTTATATCGCTGATACCCAAAAAAGGGAAAGATCATTCAGATTGTGCAAACTACGGACCAATTAGTTTGCTAAACACTGATATAAAGATGTATGCCAGAAATCTGTCCTTGCGACTACAGCAGTATCTAAATTCATTAGTCCACCCTGACCAGTCTGGCTTTATGCCAAATAGATTAGCGGCGGATAACATTCGGAGACTACTGCACGTAATTCACGAATCCCGGGGTTGTCCCACTCGAGCTGCAGTTCTTCCATTGGATGCAGAGAAGTATGGAGTACATTCTCTACCCTTTGATTTACAACGAGGGATAAGACAAGGGTGCCCTAAATCCCCAATGCTATTTGCAGTGTCACTCGAGACCCTAGCCCAACTGATAAGACAGGAAAATGTATGTTCAATTTCAGTTAACTCTTACAAACAACACATATCACTCTATGCAGATGATATTTTACTGTTTATTTCGGATCTTCAAGTTTCATTTTCCTAGATACTGAAGGTATTTGAAAAGTTCAGTATACTCTCTGGGTACAAAATTAATTGGGAGAAATCCTCTTTGCTTCCACTTAATAGTATAGCTAAGAAAGTTAGACTACAATGCAATATTTCCATATAAACTTCAATAAGTTATTTAGGCATTGTTGTTTATTCAACCCTCCATGTTATACCTGATGCCGACTATTTACAAATTCTAACTAGGGTTGAACAAGATCTCCAAAAATGGACCTCGTTGCCACTATTATTGCATGCCAGAATTGCGAGTGTTAAAATGAATGTTTTGCCACTAATCAATATTCTCAGTTCCATGATTCCATTACCTGCACCTAGAATTTTTTGGCACAAACTTAATTCCAAAATTCATAAATTCATCTGGAATGGCAAGCAACAAAGATTGAAATTTGAAACACTGCAGCGTGCAAAACACAACGGAGGATTAGCGCTTCCGAATTTCGAAACGTATCATAGGGCCTCTCAAATAAAATACATTAAGGATTGGCTCGACCCGCTCTCCAGGGTTCCTTGGAGAGAGATAGAGGAGAGCTTAGAAGGCAAACACAGGTTACAAGATATACTGTTCTCTGGGCTAAATAGCAAGCAATGTATGCAAGCTTTTGGTCCAATCATGGTCAACACAGTATTCAATTTTAAACTTATGGAAAAAATGTATTCATTATTCGCATATTTGGCACACCCATACATCCATTTGGTATAATAATAATATCCGCTCGGGAGGTACACCATTTTTCTCTAGAGACTTGATGCAGAAGGGCATTATACATTGAAAGATATTGCTGGTCCTAAACGTATGTTAGGCTTTCAAGAACTGTGGGAGCGGTATAGAACAGAACCCTGTACTCTGTTGTAACAAGTTAGCTCAAAGGGGAAATATTAATAATAACTCACAATTATCAATTATGATTAATTATTAATATTTGGGTCAGTTAATTGGATTAACTTGAGGTAGGTAAATTAATATTACAATCAATTAATCAGTTCCAACAAACTCTTTTGATTATTCATTTATTCTAAGAAAAGCTTATCTTTCATGGCCACTGAAAAATAATTATTTCTTAGCATGTACAGCGCTTAGAACATGTAACAAGATCAAGATCGTAAAATGGATCAACATGAAGAAGCAGCAGTAGAGGCCAGAAGAGAAGAGAGAGATCACTGTGAATTTGTCTCTAATAAAGCCTGAGAAAGGACCCACCTCTCTGGGTTTGCTTGACCAATGAGAAGGGTGAAATTTCCAAGCGGGAAAATTCCTCTGTGGTTGATTTATGAATCTTTGTTCTAAGCGTGCTCATTTGCATGTGCAGCTGGATTGGTTTCTGATGAAGAAACTAAGAAAGATTCTTGTAATACTAATATGTTGCGCAGCTATCGGCATATCATGTACACAATCATTTCGATCTTTAAAGTACCAATTTATGGAGACCAAACATGGTATAGTAGAGGTTAAATTGACCGTTGGTTCTATAATAAAATACATAGTATCAAAGAGATAATAGTATCAACAGGTAATAGTATTAAAAGACACAACACAAGATAATAATAAAATAATTCACAAAATGTTCTGGGTTGGTGGGTAGTTGATTTCATCCGTGTTTTCATGTTCTCATGCTGGCAGGTTTATTGTCAAAAAATGAAAATATTATAAGATTTTAAATATAAAATATAAGATTTTGCACAAATTATAAACACAATTAATAAAAGCTTTCAGTTTTGATCTAAGAGAGTTAAGAGTGTGTCATTGTTCTCTACAGGTTGAGTGAGTGTGGTGTCACAGATGAAGGTTGTGCTGCTCTGGCTTCAGCTCTGAGATCAAACCCCTCACACCTGAGAACACTGAATCTGTCTGAGAATAAACTAGGAGACTCAGGAGTGAAGCTGTTTTCTGCTGTACTGGAAAATCCTCACTGTAAACTGGAGATACTGGGGTAAGATCATCTCTAAAATAAAGAACAACTTGTTTCTAATGAATATTTGAATATATTTCATATTGACAGCATTGTGTTTTTTATTTTTCAATTGACATGTTTATCTCTGGATATAGGCTTAATGTGTGTCATTGTTCTCTACAGGTTGAGTAAGTGTGGTGTGACAGATGAAGGTTGTGCTGCTCTGGCTTCAGCTATGAGATCAAACCCCTCACACCTGAGAGACCTGGATCTGTCTGGGAATAAAATAGGAGACTCAGGAGTGAAGCTGTTCTCTGCTGTACTGGAGAATCCTCACTGTAAACTGGAGATACTGAGGTAAGATGAACTGCTCACATGAAACTGTCACTGTGAATTCATAAAGTATAATCAAAATGGAATAATATGCAGGGAAATAACTATTATTTCATTAATTACATGCAAAACTATTAAAACAACATGATAAAATTTATCAAATTCTATTTTTTTTACTTCTGTTCATATGATACATATATTTTTTTAAAGCGTTTGCTCTATTTCTCCTGCTGCTGTGAGTTCATGTGTTTGATCTGTAAATGATTGAACACAACAGTAATGTTATTAAATATTATGACAATTTAAAATAACTGTTTTTTTATTTTAATATACTTTAAAGTGTAATTTATTCCTGTGATCAAAGCTGAATTTCAGTATCATTACTCCATTCTTCAGTGTCACATGATCCTTCAGAAATCATTCTAATATGATGATTTGATGCTCAAAAAACATTCTTTATTATTATTATCAATGTTGAAAACAGTCGTGTACAATTTTCTTTTAGGATTCTTTGATGAATAGAAAGTTACACTTTACTATATATTCACGTAGAAAAGAGCTGTTTTACATTCTAATAATATTTCACAATATTACTGTTATTTTGAATCAAATAAAAGCAGCAGAAGAGACTTCTTTTAAAAACATTAAAAATATTACTGATCCAAAACGTTTGACTGGTAGTGTATATGCATGTATTGCTTTGGAATCATCATTCGTCTCCACAACTGCATAATTACACCAGCAGTTGTCTGTAATATGATGGTGCAGATAAAAACAACTCAGACTTAATACATGAATCCATTGAAGTTCAGCAGATACCAATCTAACTGGCCATAAGAAATACTTAATTTCTTAATATACAAAATTGTAAACGCTTACCATTGTTACCATTGGGTGTTTTTTACGTAATTTTGTGTGTATTTGACCATTAACCCTTTAGGCGCCGGAGGTTTTTTCCTAAAATGTTCGGTTTTGACATCTTAATTTCAAAAGTCTATATCTTAAAAGTGTTAAAAGATAGAGACTTTCTGTAAATTAGAGAAATATTAAGGATGACCCAAAGTTTATGTAGGGATTACATTTTCTCATCTAATTTGCATATTATGACGTCATATGGCGGCGGCCATCTTGGATTATAGAATTTTCATGAAAAGTCACGTTTAAATCAAGCGGGAAGGAAGTCGACCGGAAGTTGAAGCCGGCCGCGTGCCACCATCTTGTAGCAGAACTTCACCTGCTGTTAGCATCCCATTGACTCCCATTCATTTTGGCGTCACTTTGACAGCGAATAACTTTACATCTGAGGCGTTTGAAGACTCCATTTGTCCATTATTTTTTTCTAAAGAAACACAACAATGTATAAAATGCTCCATTACCTTGTAGCTTATGTTATGGCCCCGTAGAAGCAGTTTTTGTAAAAGTAGGCTAACGATTGCGTCATAACCACACGACTCTCTGTCGCACAGTAGAGAGATTACCGTATGGACGGGAGGAGAAGCTCGCGGGCGATCGGGGGGACGTGAAGGCAAAATGACAAAATAATTCATCAGAATACCTAGCAAAAGTTGCTCTTGCTCCAAGCTCATGGACAGCTCCTACTCACACTCTCCGTCTCTGCAAGATTCGGAAGGGAATGATTCAGATTTCTCTTGGCACAGCTACTAGAAGACAGACGGGTTGCTCACATGGTCCGTGTAACGCTTTGCTCGGTTTGAGTCTGCGCGTCAGGAAAGGAAGTGCTAAGAAATCGCTAAAAATGGGCTTCACTTGTCTCAATTGAGATCCAATGAGATGGCTCTGTCCACTTCTTATACTGTCTATGGTTTAAATGATAAAATGCAGCACTTCTTTCCTCCCAAAATGTACCTCACCTTCTGTATGCTATATTGCACAATACTGAATGCTCAGGTAAATAGTAAGTAGTAAACAAACTGTGTAAATCATTACTAATAAATGGTAGAAACAAACCGAATGCATGTAGCCTAGCGGTTGGCCTTTTGCTGTAGAGATCTTCCATTTACTACATACAGTAGGCACTCTGATTCCATGTATGGGGCACATATACAGTGGTGTGAAAAAGTGTTTGCCCCCTTGGTAAATATGATCAAATATGGCTGTAAAAAATAAATCTGCATTTTTAATCCTTTTGATATTTTATTTAAAAAATGTGCAAAAATCTAACCTTTCATTGAAATAAAATAATTGAAAGTGGGGGGAAAATCACATTATGAAATAAATGTTTTTCTCCAAAGCACGTTGGGAACAATTGTTTGTCCCCTTTTATTAATCCTCAGGGGTCTAAGGTGTTTTTGGGGCCCTTGGGATGTTTTGACATGCCCTGACATTTGTGCTTTTTTCAGTTATTTATAAACATATTAATGGCAAAGGTGTAAATTCACTCTATATAGCACAAACAGGGCAACCATAATATGTGAGCAACATGTATGTAGATGTTTGGATTTTTAAGAGAATAATGTTTATGCGTGGTTATTGAAAAAAAATAAAAATGAAAGTTGCTGAAATAAGACCACAAAACACATACTAAATATGTGTCCACAAGACTTTTGACTAATGGATGTTGTCGCTTCGAGTTCTGGCTTCAAAATTATGTGAAAATAGTCTTGCTTTATCGTTCACAAAAAACAATACATTGATTTCAACTGTGTAAGACAGGTTTTGCTTGGAAAGCCAATATGCGAGGGGGGCGTGAACGAGGAGTGGTTTACACCTGAGAATACAATGTCCCACCCATTATGCGTAATGACTTGCATAATGAGCCATTCATTCAGGTGTGACACTGACTGAGCCACAAGAATGAATGCAAGGACAAAAGATATATTTAGAAGAAGACTTATATTGACCATTTAAGATTTTGCTTACATCTATCTTGTAAATATGTTTTGCTATTTTATTAAAAAGGTTACAATTACAACAATAATTACAATTTCAACAATATTTCAAGTGTACACTTTCTTTGTAAAAAAATGATTATAGGCCTACATTTTATCATATGTATTCATTAGTTTGAATAAAGCCAACATTGGAACAGCTAACATCTTAGTTGATTTTATTTTTGACAAAAATAGTATTTTATTTATATATATATATATATATATATATATATACACTGCTCAAAAAAATTAAAGGAACACTTTGAAAACACATCAGATCTCAATGGGGAAAAATATCACGCTGGATATCTATACTAATATGGACTGGGTAATGTGTTATGAACGAAAGGATGCCACATCGTTTGATGGAAATGAAAATAATCAACCTACAGAGGATTGAATTCAAAGACACCCCGAAAATCTAAGTGAAAAAATGATGCAGCAGGCTTGTCAATTTTGCTGAAATTTCATTGCAGCAACTCAAAATGGTACTCATTAGTTTGTATGGCCCCCACGTGCTTGTATGCATGCCTGACAACGTCGGGGCATACTCCTAATGAGACGACGGATGGTGTCCTGGGGTATTTCCTCCCAGATCTGGACCAGCGCATCACTGAGCTCCTGGACAGTGTGAGGTGCAACCAGGTGATGTCAGATGGACTGAAACACAATGTCCCAGAGGTGTTCTATTGGATGTAGGTCAGGTGAGCGTGGTGGCCCTTCAATGGTATCATTCCTTCATCCTCCAGGAACTGCCTGCATGCTCTCGCCACATGAGGCCGGGCATTGTTGTGCACCAGGAGGAACCCAGGACCCACTGCACCAGCATAGGGTCTGACAATGGATCCAAGGATTTCATCCCAATACCTATTGGCAGTCAGGGTGCCATTGTCTAGCCTGCAGAGGTCTGTGCGTCCCTCCATGGATATGCCTCCCCAGACCATCACTGACCCACCACCAAACCGGTCATGCTGAACGATGTTACAGGCAGCATAACATTCTCCATGGCTTCTCCAGACCCTTTCCTGTCTGTCACGTGCTCAGGGTGAACCTGCTCTCATTTGTGAAAACCACAGGGCACCAGTGGCGGACCTGCCAATTCTGGTGTTCAATGGGAAATGCCAATCGAGCTCCCTGGTGCTGGGCAGTGAGCACAGGGCCCAGTAGAGGACGTCGGGCCCTCAGGCCACCCTCATGAAGTCTGTTTCTGATTGTTTGGTCAGAGACATTCACACCAGTGGCCTGCTGGAGGTCATTTTGTAGGGCTCTGGCAGTGCTCATCATGTTCCTCCTCGCACAAAGGGGCAGATACCGGTCCTGCTGATGGGTTAAGGACCTTCTACGGCCCTGTCCAGCTCTCCTAGAGTAGCTGTCTGTCTTCCTGGAATCTCCTCCATGCTCTTGAGACTGTGCTGGGAGACACAGCAAACCTTCTGGCAATGGCACGTATTGATGAGCCATCCTGAAGGAGCTGGACTGCCTGCGCAACATCTGTAGGGTCCAGGTACCGCCTCATGCTACCAATAGTGACACTGACCCTAGCCAAATGCAAAACTGGTGAAAAACCGTCCGAAAAGATGAGTAGGGAAAAAATGTCAGTGGCCACCACCTGTAAAACCATTCCTGTTTTAGGGGTTGTCTCACTGTTGCCCATCTAGTGCACCTGCTATTAATTTTATTAACACTAAAGCAGCTGAAACTGATTACCAACCTCCTCTGTTACTTAACTGACCAGATCAATATCCCAGGAGTTTAACTGACTTGATGCTATTCTCTGATTAAAAAGTGTTCCCTTTATTTTTTTGAGCAGTGTATATATATATATATATATATATGTATATAATGTATATGTATATGTATATATGTATGTATATATGTATATATATATGTATATATGTGTATATATATATATATATATATACATACATATTAGGGGTGGAGCCGAACCCGAATACGGTATTCGGAAAGGCACAAATAATGTGTTTTTTACGAATACTTATTTCGAACAAATACTAAAAATATTTGTATTCGGGAACAAGAAAAACTTTATATCAAAAAGCTGTGTTTCCTCATGAGACATGGCGACCGGCGGCGCTGCTGATGTGGTGGCTGTTAATCCACTTGTTGATAAGAAAGTAGGAAAGAGCCACATATGGAAATATTTTGGATTAGGCTAATGTCACGTTGTCATAAGGGGCCGTTCACATAGCACGTTTTTTGCGCGTGCAGATTTCAAATGTAGGCGCGCGGCAAGCACGCTCATAATAGAAGCGAGCGGCACGCTCGTTTTTCCAGGCGCACCTATGTTCATGGTTGCATAGCAAAGACAGACGCCACGAGAGAGCAACGCTTTTGGAAAGGAGAAAGCGGTGCGAGCTGCGCTCTCCATTATGACGAGGAAGTATCAGCAAATAATTAATTGATTTCCAGCCCTTGCATTAGCTTTAGATATATTTATGGAGATGAGAAATGAAATAAAAAGCCGTTATTATGTCATTAATATCAGTCCGTCAGAAAAGCAGTTCTAATAAGCCCTTTTAAAATTAAATATGAATGCAGTTTTGGATTAAATAAAAGTAAAGTCAAGTCAAATAAAACACATTTTATCTCCTGTATAGTTTGGTAACACTACAATAAGATACCATTCATTAACGTTACATTATCTAACATCAACACATTGAGTGAACAATATATTTTTACAACATTAATTAATGTTTGTGAATGTTATTTAATACAAACACTTGATTGGTCATGTTTGTTCACTTCATTCATTGTGCATTAAATAATGTTAACATAAATAATGTTAACTTTTGATTTTTAAAATGTATTTTTAAATTAACCCCAAGGAGAAATAACTATTGTTTATTGTTAGGTCATTTTATCTAATGATATCTAACAAATGGAATCTTATTGTAAAGTGTTTTTAATACTACAGTTTCCATCTTTGTAACCTTGATATACACTTTAATATATGTAAATTTAATCTAAATTAAGCTTTGGTACCGAAATTGGTACAGAGAACCGTGGATTTTCACTGGTATTGGTACCGAATACTGAAATTTTGGTACCGTGACAACACTAGTAGCTCTGTTAGTTCGGTAATTTAGACAATAGGCTGTTGACAGAGTAACGTTAATGTAGGTAATGGCTGTTATGTTATTTTCTTTTCAATGACGTTCCTTGTTACATGTTCATTGCTGGATTTATGGAAAAACATCAACCAATATTGCATATCCATAATTATTATAATGGATATAATTAAAGAATACTTACACTATAACGTAAATTAGAAGTGTAACGCAAAAAAAATTGATTTTTACACCTATTTTGAATTTTACTCGAATACAAATACAAATACTTTTCCCCCCTCAACAAATACAAATACAGATACAAATACCGGCTGCTTTGCACACCCCTAATACATATATATATATATATGTAGCGGCGTGATAGTTTGAAATGGGCATAAATTTGAAAGTTTACACCAGGGAGTCTTACCCCTCTAAGAGACCCGACTACGCCACCCGGAGGCAAATTTACCGGGGAATCGCCTGATAAGATTAACTTAAAGCACACAGGTTCGGTTGGGGCTGAGATTAGACCCGAGACAGAGATGAAATACAAAATTACAGTTTTTATTTGGGCACCATTAGTACATGTATAAATATGCAGCAAAAAATACACACAAACACACACAATTCGGCCTCCACTCCAGGGCTGGGGACTACTCGCTCATTCTCTGAAAATGACACAGCAAACACTCGTGCACTCACACTTCAGACCACAAATGTGGAACACTGCAATCGGAAGAGACCACCACCAA
Source organism: Abramis brama (assembly GCF_963993115.1). Lineage (NCBI taxonomy): Eukaryota > Metazoa > Chordata > Actinopteri > Cypriniformes > Leuciscidae > Abramis > Abramis brama. The sequence goes on along the minus strand of NC_139979.1, from coordinate 35,230,345 downwards.
GCAGAGAGAGAGACTCGTCCACACAGACACGAATCCTGATCACCCCAACAACTTGAGAGGAAGCAGAATTACACGTTTAACATACGATCAAATATACACACTCACGTACATTCTACTAAAACTAAGTACTCAATGGATTAAGAGCAATTACACAGACGTCTGGTTGCCATCCACTAATAGACCAGTTCACTGAAACGGTGGATGGCAAAAAAAATAAAAAATAAAAATTCACAAATCTAATCAAAAAAAAGAAAATGGTCGGTTAACAACCAGTTCACAGAAACTTGGTTGACAACAAAATAATAATAAATTCAGAAAAAAACAAGACAAATCTACAACAAAAGAATACTAAATGTTTTAAAGCAATGGGTTCACATAAACAAAGAACGCCACTCCACTCTACGCCACTCCAAGAGAAACCAGATCAAGATAATGACTGCTGGATGGTTAAACCATTTGATGCCTCAAAGCGAGAGTAACGTTAGGCCACCGTATCGAATCTGCGGCACGCCAGGCTACCAGACAGCTGATGTTGCAAGTGTCCAGCTTTAAACAGAAATAAACACAAGTATACCACAGCAGCACTTGAATGCAGTTTGCGGTAGATTACGCATCCATTCCTGCAGTCGAGCCAGCGCAGCACCGCGAGACGACAGTCTGTAACGATAATCAGTGGTATAACAGTCAGCATATACGAAGACAGCCACAAAAGCCCCAACGAGAAACCCACTGCAATGTTTCTCCCTCAGTCTGTAAACGGTTTAAACTGCTTGCGATGCACAGGGCATTTAAACTCCAGGACGTAAAATCAATCGGGTACCACATGCGTTGTACCGCAGGCTTCCTCAGTCCACACAGACAAACACTCCCGCGACACACCGGAAATGGATGACATCACCCGTGACTATGAGACGCACCTTCCTACCACACCTAAGGCTATCTTTATAGGCCACGTAAAATAAGGCACGCCCCAGAGAGAGATTATCATTGGCTACACATATATATATATATATATATATATATATATATATATATATATATATATATATATATATATATATATATATATATTGAACATATGAGCAGAAATTGGCAAACAAAAGCTTATTTGAGGTGGCAGATATTTTACAGTTAAAATGTTTAATCTATCCAAAACTAATCAACGAAATGTTGTCTTTCATATGTCTGTAACATAGGTCTTTCGTTTTTATTATAAGAAATATAAATGTTAATTTGCAGTTTAATACATTGCTTATACAATTACATTTTATTTCAACATATTTCAGTCGAATTTTATAGCAATACAGTTTGCTAAAAGCGAAACATTCATTCACACACAGAAACGCAATTCAAATTTAAACGTCTTTTTGCCAGTTGTGGTAAACAGCGCGCATCTCTGCCGTTCATTCATTCACACACAGAAACGTACGGCGATTCACTTGAGAATGAAAAAAAAACGTACAGTATTCCATAGCTCAGGATCCGTTGTCCTCGAAATACCAGCACTTCTGAGGTACATTTTCCATTATTATTATTACGATAGTATTATTCCTCAAAGCGCCGCGAGACGGTGTAAACAAGTACAATGATCTGAATAAGCTTGATGTGTTTTCTCGAGCTGATATGGGGGCGTTCACAGGTTTACGTGGATTGCCTCAGTCATTTGCGTTTGAATAGCGCGCGCTCTCCGTGGGCGGGGTCAAATTAAAAATAATTAGCTGAGATGAGAACGACTGACATCTCTTCTCTTTTCATACAGATTGCATAAACTGAGAATATTTGTTTTTTATAAAAAATACTTCATTTAAAAGAAGAGAATTCAAGCTTCATGCCTGTGTGACTGTTTGACTGAGTATTCGCTGAGTTATGGTTCATTTTCGGACACGTTTCAGAATGGACTTAACTGACAGAGAGAAGGCAGAACTCGCTTCGTGTTTATTTTTCTTTATTTGGCAAAAAGCACAACACTTTGTTTTTATTGTGAGTATACACAAAATAATACACACTTAACAGGATTGATTGATGTATGAAACTGGTTTGTAAGATCAAAGTCAACAGAGTATTTGGACTCTTGTTTGAACTGATAAGAAAAAAACCGAGCAAATCACGCCGGCGTGATTGCCGACCTCAGAGGGTTAAATACTTTTGCAACCTCCTTTTTCCAAGATAACAGCTCTGAGTTTTCTACTATAATGCCTGATGAATTTGGAGAACACCTGACAAGTGATCAGAGACCATTCCTCCATACAGAATCTCTCCATCCTTTTCGCCGTTATAAGATTTCTAGCACAGGCTGTCAGGTTTAGATTTTTTATCTGTTGGTATTTGATCGAATCCGTGATGCCATGTATCTGAACAAGATGTCCAGGACCTCTGGCAGAAAATTAGGCCCACAGCATTAAAGATACAGCAGAGTATTTCATTTTACACATGGGGTACTTTTTTATCACTGTGTGCACCAAACCCATATTAAGTGTTTGCTGCCAAAAAAGCTAATGTTATTGTTTCATCTGACCATAGAAAATGTGTCCGAAAATGAACTGTAACTCAGCGAATACTCAATCACACAGGAACGAGTGATATGTCTTTATAAAGCTTGAATTCTCTTCTTTTAAATGAAATGAAATAAAAAATACTTTTTTTGCTTATAAAAAAAATCCCATAGAGATGTAGCTAAATCTACTGTACAGTAGCCTAATATAATTATTTCTGTCAATTTCTTCAAGTTAAACCGAACTTTTATTTTGACGGGTTGCCGTGAATAACTTTGAGTTTCTATGCGTGTATGATATGACGATAGTTTTTCCTCAAATTAAACGGTAAAATGCTCATGAAGTGACTCTCAGAGTGGCTCTGGAGATGAATTTCATCATGTCATCATATCGTGAGGCAGCAGAGACTGAAAACAGCCAGGCGTCACCTGTGCTTCAGTGTGTGTGTGTGTGTGAGGTAGCCTAAATGAAACTGCACGTCTGCGCCATTCATTCACACAGAGACAAGCAGAACATGCAGGGTTAATATTTAAATAGTTTTTTTGCAGTTTAATATACACAGACACTATATATATCGTGGTATATATCGGCTACAGACAGTGCTCCGAGTAAAAAAGTTAGTCTGGAGCCCCGTGCTTAGATAAAAACACGGAAGCGACTTAAAGCAGCTGCCTATTAGTGGGTACCGAATATACCCGATACTACAGAAATGCTGGTATCGTCACATTTTCAGTACCAACTTGGTACCGAAGTACCGGTACTTTGACAACACTAGTTACAGACGAAATATGAATGTTTAGACAAGATTTCATTGATTAGTTTTGGATAGATTATAACGTTTTCAAATAAGCTTTTGTTCGACAATTTCTGCTCATTTGTTAAATATATAGATGTGATGTTTTGTCAAAAATAAAGTAGGTATATTGAATTATCAACTAAGATGTTATTATAGTGTTTGTTCCAATATCCAAACTAATGAATCCTTAACTTTGAAATGCGTATGATAAAATGTAGAATTTTTAAAGGTGCCCTAGAATGTGAAATTGAATTTATCTTTGCATAGTTAACCCTCTGGAGTCTGAGGGGTTTTTGGGGTCCTTGAGATGTTCTGACATGCCCTGACATTTGTGCTTTTTTCAGTTGCTTATAAACATATTAATGGCAAAGGTGTAAATTCACTCTATTTAGCACAAACAGGGCTACCATAATATGTGAACAACTTGCATGTACATGTTTGTATTTTTGATAGAATAATGTTTATGCATGGTTTTTTAAAAAACAAAAAACTAAAGTTTCTGAAATAAGGCCATAAAACACATTCTAAATATATGTAAATAAGACTTTTGACTAATGGATGTCGTTGCCTAGTATTTTTTCTTCAAAATTATGTGAAAATCGTCCTGCCTAATCATTCCCATAACACAATACATTGATTTAAATCTTGTAAAACACTTTTTGTTTGGAAAGGCCATATGCGGGTGGGCGTGATTCACACCTATGGAGTCAATGGGGCCGCATAATGAGGCTGCATACGTAATGAGCCTTTCATTCAGGTGTGTGAATGAGCCACAAGAATGCAAGGACAATATATAACTGGTTTGTTGTTTTTTCCACAAATTTTGCTTGCAAATTGTACAATATCCAAGGTAAACATTTCTAGTAATTGTGCAGTTAATTGTTCTCATACTGTATTTTCAGATTTGGAATATATTCTCTTCCCAAATGTGTCACTAATAAAGCATAATAAAATTATTTAAAGATAAGGCTTATAATGACCTTTTAAGATTTTGTTTACATCTATCCTTATATATATATATATAATTTTTTTTTTTAAGGTTATACAATTACAACAACATTTATAATTGTAACAATATTTCCAGTGTAATCTTTCTTTGTATTCGCGATTCATATTAAAACAGTATTTTTGCCAGCTGTAGTAACTCCACAACAGCACGCATCTTTGCGTTCATTCATTCATAGTAACGCGATTCATATTAAAACAGTATTTTTGCCAGCTGTAGTAGCTCCACAACAGCACGCATCTTTGCGTTCATTCATTCATAGTAACGCGATTCATATTTAAACAGTATTTTTGCCAGCTGTAGTAGCTCCACAACAGCACGCATCTTTGCGTTCATTCATTCCGATTAGAACAAAGCAAACAGAACTGACCTAATTCCTCAGCGGGATCCGTTTGCTCCTCGAAATGATACTTCCAGAACTTCTGAGGTAAATTTTTGCAGGATTATTATCAAGACAGTATTATTCCTCACAGCATCGTAAAGTACATAAGTCTGAAAGTGAACTCGCGGTGTGTGTTATCCAGCTGATGGGCGTTTTACAGGTTTGTTTGGATCGGCTCACATTTGCGTTTGAATAGCGCGTGCTCTCCGTGGGCGGAGCACATTAAAACTTAATTAGCTGAGATGAGAACGACTGACATCTCTCTCTTTGCATACATATTACATAAACTGTGAATATTTGTTTTTTATAAAAATTACTTCGTTTAAAAGATGAGAATTCAAGCTTCATGCCTGTATGTCTGAATGCCTGTTTGACTGAGTATTCACTGAGTTATGGTTCATTTTCGGACGCGTTTCAGAATGGACTACACTGACAGAGAGGAGGCAGAACTCGCTTCGTGTTTATTTTTCTTTATTTGGCAAAAAGCACAACACTTTGTTTTTATTGTGAGTATACACAAAAATAATACACATTTAACAGAATCGATTGATGTATGAAACTCCAATGGAAAATCAAAGTCAACCGAGTATTTTTGAGTTTCTTTTACACTGCTAAAAAAAAAGCGAGCTGGTATCGCCGGCGATACCTCCGACCTCTGGGGGTTAAATAACAAGAGTTCAGTACATGGACATGACATACAGTGAGTCTCAAACACCATAGTTTTCTCCTTCTTATTTAAATCTCGTTTTTGAAAAACACCCCTGAAAAATATATGCCAGCCCATGTTCAATGGCAGGCGGAACTGCGCAGCCGAATCATCGGAAGTTCTGCAGGTGAAGAAACAAGCGAGGATCATAGGGAAAATGGCAGATCTGTCTATAATCAATCTATCTATCTATCTATCTATCTATCTATCTATCTATAATCGGATACCGCTACAGTTTAATTCGAAGTTGTTAGTTTGCTCTGCCCATTTCACCACGGACTGTTTCTCTAACCTGGAACAATATCAAGCTGCCAGGCTTCTCTCAGCATCTCATATTGACGAAGGGGGTAATTTCAACTAACGTTATATTCCCGCAAGCGGTCAGTAGTGATTTTATTAACGATAATTTACACTGTGTTATCTAGATCCAGCGTGATATTGTTTTTTCCTCGAGAGACATCATGGCTTGCAAACGAGCGAACGAAGCATGGCAGTTGCTCAGTGTTTGGATGTACAAATGAACACAAAATAATTTTTTTAGTTCCTTCATCCGAGCCTCTGGAGAACCAGTGGGTTATGTGAATTTCTGATGCGTAATTGTTCAAGTTCAGACAAATAATCTTTCTCTCAAAGTCGTTCAATACTGTTTATGCATCAGTAAATCAAGCCAGTGACTAAACGCTCAACTTCACATCGTTTCTCACAGAAACTGCGTTGCAGTGATAAGATCTTCATTCACGCGATCAACAGGCTGTCATCTGCTCAATGCTCATCACTGCAACTTTTTATGTGATGGGAATATATATAAATACTTAAACTTCTCACGATTCGTTAATCTCGATAGCTGTAATAGTAAAAACGTATAAAAGCTGTAATAGTAAAAGTTTTCCAGATAGTTCGACATGTAATGCCAGATATTTCATATGCAAGCATGTCAGCCAATCACAGCAGAGGGCGTTTACTCTGAAGACTCTTAACAGACATGCCCCTTCAAACAGAGTGTTCAAATCAGAGGATGAAATCAGGCTAGGAAATATGCCTTTTATTTCTAAATTATAACAACTTTAGATCTAAAAAACATACTAACATCATAAGGGCACCCCAGGAAACATTATAAAATGATAAAACAGTCCATTCTAGGGCACCTTTAAAATGAAAGATTACACTTGAAATTGATTAAAATTGTAATTGTTGTTGATTTACATTCTTATTAGGTCAATATAAGCCTTCTCAATAAATTATTTATTATTGTTTTTTATTAGTGACACATTTGGGGAGAGGATATATTCCAAAACTTGCTGAAAATACAGTATGAGAATTAACTGCATAGTTACTAGAAATGTTTACCTTGGATATTATGCAATTTGCATGCATACAAAAGTCCTCACATTCTTTATTGTGGCTCAGTGACACACCTGAATGAAAGGCTCATTATGCGGCTTATTATGCAGCTCATTCTGCAGGTCATTGTCTTCTCAGATGTGAATCACAGCATTATTCATGATCATTCACACCCCCATGCATATTGCCTTTCCAAACAAAATGTGTCTTACAAAATATGTGAATGATTAGGCAGGGTGATTTTCAGATCATTTTGTAACAAAAACTCTAGGCGACAACATCCATTAGTCAAAAGTCTCGTGGACACATATTTAGTATGTGTTTTGTGGCCTTATGTCAGAAACTTTCATTTTTAGTTTTTTCAATAACCATGCATAAACATTATTGTCTCAAAAATACAAACATGTACATACATGTTGCTCACATATTATGGTAGCCCTGTTTGTGCTAAATAGAGTGTAATTACAAAAAAGCACAAATGTCAGGGCATGCCAAAACATCTCAAGGACTCCAAAAACACCTTAGACCCCAGAGGGTTAACAACTTGAACTAATGAATATTTGTATATATTTCATATTTGTGACCCTGCCTGTGAAAACCCAGCTAAAGTCATTTTTTTGTGATTCAGTGTTTTCTACATAAAATCATCCTACACAATGTAAAGAACATTCTGTGAAAATATAACCTTGATATCTTTAATATTGACTGAGTAAGGCCATGTCAAAGATTTGCTAAAATTCGGGCTCAGAAAATCATATTTTTGAGAAATTACAAATTAAAAATAAGTTATTTGTTAAAACTGCAACACATTTGATCCATAGTTATCCTGCATATGTGCCTTATAACACAATAAAGCTGAGATTCTCCCCTTTTTAGTGATATATGACACATCAGTGGAAAAATTCTTAAAGTTTTGTAAAACAGGTCTATTTATTATGATGTGCATGTCCAAAAAGCTAAAAGCATAAAAACATTGAAACGAATGGGGGTGCCACAAGAGCTTTATCATAGCAACAATTACCATGTCAATTCAGTGGAATGATTTGTATAACTTTATTAGTAAAATGTAATATCAGTGAAACGTCAATAATATATCAATTAAATAACATAACATTTCTCATTCTCTGAAATTATCATTCTCTTACTGGCCCACGGTGTAACATTGAGTAAATCTGGAGTAAAAAATAAATAAATAAAATTTCAAGGGATAGTTTACCCAAAAACTACAATTCTGTCATCATTTACTCACCCTGATGTTATTTCAAACCTGTATGAGTTTCTTTCTAATGCTGAACACAAAATAAGATATTTTAAAGAATGTTTGTAACCAGACAGTTGACGGCACCCATTGACTTCCATAGGTGCCGCCAACTGTCTGGTTACCAACATTCTTTAAAATATCTTATTTTTTGTTAAACAGAAGCAAGAAACTTATACAGGATTGGAATAACATGAGGGTGAGTATGTGTATGAGTAAATCATTTTTGGGTGAACTATCCCTTTAACAGGTCAGTCTCAAACTTAAACATTCTAAAATTGTCTAGATGCAAAATAAAATCCTGAGTGACAGCAACTCTCCCTCTTTGAAAAATAAAGAACACTTTTCCCCATTGAAATACTTGCAGTTGCAAGAGAAACTGATTTTCAGTTTCACATCTGGACTTCCAGCATTCGAAGCAAATTCTTCTTGCTGGTGTTCCCTCTTCATGTTTGCCAGACAAATAGCTTGGGGCTCAATCACCAAAACTGGCTTGTCCTCCTCATCATGTTGGTCACTGCCTGAAAAAGCAAAGATCATTTTTTTTCAATTCAAAGCAAGATACCTAAAAACATGATTGCGTAACATGCAAGAATGGGAAGTGGGTTTAATTTCACGTTTAAAATGGATAATGAAGCATTTTATATGAAAATATCAGAAAATATTTTTTTCAGTTTAGTCAGACTGGATCTGATTAATTGAGGGGAGGGCATAGGAACAAGAAACAGCCTATAGGTGGTAAGCAGACTTCAATTCAGAGTGTAATGAAACAAATAAACATCATGCCATAAACGTAATTAATTTAAACTGACTCAATCCAAATCAACAAATGTAATAAACATTTAAATCCACTATTTTTGCATCACAGATATGTGTTAGCATTACATTGGCTGGACACTGACAGTATACATTTACATATTAGCATAAAAAAAATAATAACCAAAACTTACCGTCAAATTCCTCGTCAGTTTCGTCAAAGAATGTGTCCTGTTCATCATCACAATCATCCTCCAGAAAATAGTCTGCAATAAAAACGGTTAAATCATAATTTGGGGCAATTTCACCGAGATTAATATCAAGCAAGCTGTTTAAGCAAGCAGCTATTTTCTGTTCCTGCTCATACATCGGTGTCGCCGGCGAAGCCATGGCCATGCCAGATGTCAAAACAACGCATTAACATTACCATCCAGCAAATAACATGTAGCAGGCCAAAAATTTCCTTAAAATAAGTTTAATATTATTGGCAGAATACTAAGCTACAAAACAAATAAGCAGTTCTTAAAATATTGGCTATGACAAGAAAAAATCACCACAGACATCTTAACCCGGCTTAAATCTCTCTCTTTTTTTTCATTGTGTTGACCTGATTACCAGCGCTCGCGGGTTGATATTAAAGTCTGTTTTTACTCTTTCTAATAGAAAAGTTTCTGAACCGAATGATATACGAATCAGCAGTGTTGTTGCGCGAAATAAACCCAGAGACGATTGAAATGAATGTTTAGGAAGCCCACGTCCGTTTTTTTTTTTTTTTTTTTTTTTTGCAAAAGTATAACGTAGTGTCAATAAAGTCATTCATTTCAGTATTTATCATGTTATAAATGAAAATGTAAGTATTGCATCTCAAAACCATTGGTATAATCTATCATTTACAGCAATAAACACACATGGACTATTTTTGTCATTTTTATGGCTATGACTACTTTGACGCTCGTTAACACATAATTCGATTCTGCGACTTTAGCCGGGGTTTCACAGGCGGAGTCACATTTATGTCTGGATAAAGGCTTAATGTGTCATTGTTCTGTACAGGCTGAGTGATTGTGGTGACACAGATGAAGGTTGTGCTGCTCTGGCTTCAGCTCTGAGATCAAACCCCTCACACCTGAGAACACTGGATCTGTCTGAGGATAAACTAGGAGACTCAGGAGTGAAGCTGTTCTCTGCTGTACTGGCGAATCCTCACTGTAAACTGGAGGAACTGTGGTAAGATCATCTCTACCATAATGACTCAGAGTGAATAAGGATTAATATGTACAGTAGATAGTGTATACAGTATATCTTTGGTGTAAGCCCCATCCGGTGGTTCATGGACAGATTCCAGCTTGAGCCGTCAGATCCTGCCGGCGGTGAGGAGTCTCCCTGAAGAGGAACATTTACATCTTACTATATTATTATCTTCAAAAGAAAGTAAAACTAACAGTTAAATAAACCGGACGAACTACAAAACAGACAACAGATGCAGGATACAGTGAAGAGGTTTTAAATTACAAATGTTTATTCTAAATCAACTTGACTTGTAATGCTTTTGCAAACAGACCCTTGTGAAAGCGTGAGCATTGCCTCAAAATGTGTGTGTGCAGCTGAAAAGAGGGAAGTGGAGTGTGTTTCACCTGAACCAGGGCTGTCAGCATATCAGCTTTATCACTACATGATTATCATGGGAAAAATAACACACGATAACAATATAACACCATATCTATGGAAATCTTGAAAAAAAATTATAATAATGCTATCATTCAAATTAAAGGATTAGTTCACTTTCAAAAAAAATTTTGCTGATAATTTTACTCGCCCCGATGTCATCCAAGATATCCATTTCTTTCTTTCTTCAGTCGAAAAGAAATTAAGATTTTTGAGGAAAACATTCCAGGATTTTTCTACACAGAATGGACTTCAATTGCAACCAACTATTCCAATGTTCAAAGAAGGTTCAAATGTCCGTCTCAATGCAGCTTCAAAGTCTCTACACGATCCCAGTCGAGAAATAGTGGTCTTATCTAGCAAAACGATCAGTCATTTTCAAAAAAAAATTATATATATATTTTTTAACCACAATTGCTCGTCGTGTACCATCTCTGAGATGTGCCACGCATTGCGTCATCATGTTGGAAAGGTCACGCCATTTGTCTGTGTACTCCGGTTCAAAAAGGTAGGGAAGGGTGAAAAATTTCATAAAATTTTCTCCTCCAACTTCAAAATTGTCCCACATCTTTGTTTTAATCTATTATTATTAGGGCCCAAGCCCTGAAAGGGCGAAGGCCCTATTGTTTTCGTTAGGATTATTTTTATTAGGGCCCAAGCCCTGAAAGGGCGAAGTGATATTGGAACACAAGTGAAGTACAAAGCCTATAATAAAGAATAGTTTAGCATCCAAATACATGGCAAATGTTGAAACATTTTCATTCTAATGAGAGGGTTATGTGAGCCCAACACTGTTTACTTTTGTTTTTATTTTTACATTACATGTAAAGGATTTGTTGTGGAATATTTTGAGTGTATCATAAAATCAGAATAAGGTAAGACAAGTAATATTTTCTGTCTTATATATATATATATATATATATATATATTAGGGCTGGGGGAATTAACGCGTTAATTTTTGCGATTAATTTGAAATGTTTAACGCGTTAAAAAAAATTAACGCATTTAACGCAGCACTTTTTTTTTGCCTCGTTTTAATGATTTCCTGTTGCGGCTGCTATTGAAAAGACCTAAATATGCCCTCCCGCCTCTCCGTGTTCGGCGATTAGGTTTCATTCTCGCGCAGCTTTCATGAGCGGGTCTTTTCCGCACCGCGCTCTGTGTTCCGTGTGTGTGTCGGCGCGCTCTGTCGTTAACGGTCCAGTGTCGCGCTCTCCGTTCCGTGTGTGTGTGTCGGCGCGCTCTGTCGTTAACGGCCCAGCACCGCGCTCTCCGTTCTGTGTATGTGTGTGTGTGTGTGTGTGTGTGTGTGTCGGCGCGCTCTGTCGTTAACGGCCCAGCGGCGCGCTCTCCGTTCTGTGTATGTGTGTGTGTGTGTGTGTCGGCGCGCTCTGTCGTTAACGGCCAAGTGTCGCGCTCTCCGTTCCATGTATGTGTGTGTGTGTGTGTCGGCGGCTCTGTCGTTAACGGCCCAGCGGCGCGCTCTCCGTTCTGTGTATGTGTGTGTGTGTGTGTGTGTGTGTGTGTCGGCGCGCTCTGTCGTTAACGGCCCAGCGGCGCGCTCTCCGTTCCGTGTATGTGTGTGTGTGTGTGTGTGTGTGTCGGCGGCTCTGTCGTTAATGGCCCAAACGCTTCAATCATGTACCGAGCACTGGAAAAGTAAATTCCACTCAAATAACGGGAAATTTCTCAGTAGACTTCTGTTTGCTGGTTAGCCATGCTGGGCAACAATGGTAAAATGACCTGCTCTGCATGCTCTGGTAATAACAGCTTTGTAGGACTATATTTTATTTTGATAATTAGTTTAAAAAAGAAATAAAAAGAATAATATATTGATATATTGATGTTTAATATTTTAATAGGGCTATTTTCTGTTCCTTTTTTCCCCTGTGTTGTTTAATTAGGTGATTCTAAGTTAAAATATTGATGATTACAAGCTTGGGGGAAACGCAATTAATTGCAATTAATTACAGAAATTGTGCAATTAATTAGTTAATTTTTTTTAATCGATTCCCAGCCCTAATATATATACATGTATATATATATATATATAAATGTAACAAGAATATATATACAAATGTAACAAGAATATATATATATATATATATATATATATATATATTAGCATCTTTAATGTATTTTCATCATTTTGAAAAAGTTTGGTGTGAATAAAATAAACCAGTTAGGAAGAGTAGCTAAAAACTCAGAGTCTGAAATACCCAAAAAATCCACATTCAAACTAAAATATCTGACTTCCTTTTGCTCGGAGCTAATTACTGTAAATTAGAAAGTTGCCCGGCTCAGCAAGACCAATATATATACTGATTTTTGTAACTGTTGGTAAAACTAACCCCCCCACTTTTGTCAAAAGCATGTTGAAAGTGACACACTTCCTGCTGCCAGATGGTGGCGCTATAACTTTGACTCACAATAGTTACATCCATCTGATCGGCCTCTTACCACGAACACACTGCTGAAGTTTCACCAAGATCAGTTAATGTATGCAGAAGTTATAACACTTCGTGTTTCTCTTTTCTCGCCATAAATTCGTTTCCTCGCCACGGCCAAACCGTTCGAGATATCAAAAATCCATCCACAATTTAGAATCCTCAATGTCTTGACTTCATGCACATCACAGGAGGAGTAGTACACATTCCACAGCAAGCGTTTTCCAAACAACAAATAATAGCTGACTTCCTGATGGGCTGGCGTGAAACTTGACAGAGGGAAAGTTGTTCGGCCCGATGAGATCTATATGTGTACCGAGTTTCATATTAATTCATGCAAGCGTGTTTGATATATGGACCAAGTTTTCAGACCCCGTTCAGGGGGGCGCTGTTGAGCCCCCCTGCCACGCCCGTTTCTGAAACTTTGCACATGTCTACTGGCTAATAAGTGTTATGTGTCTGTCGAGTTTCATCCAATTTCAAGCATGCTAAGAGTCTCAAACGCATCCGAAAAGAACATTAAAGTTTGATGCGTTGCCACGGCAACAGTATCTAAGATATCAATAATCCTTTCACAGGTCTACATCTGCCGTGTGTTTACATTATACAGATAAAGTTTGAAGCAAATCGGGTAAAAATAAGAGGGTGATTTCAAAGCATTTTGAAAGTGACACACTTCTTGCTGCCAGTTGGTGGCGCTATAACTTTGAGTCACAATCGTCACATCAATGTGATCGGCCTCTGACCACGAACACACTGCGGAAGTTTCATCAAGATCAGTCAATGTATGCAGAAGTTATAATACACTTCCTGTGTCCCATTATTCGCCATAAATTCGTTTCCTCGCCACGGCCAAACCGTTCGAGATATCAAAAATCCCCTGGCAATTTTTCATCCTCAATGTCTTGACTTCATGCTGACCGAGTTTGGAGGCGATTGGATGAATTCCCTAGGAGGAGTATTTCACATTCCATTGCATGCGTTTTTCAAACAACGTATAATAACCGACTTCCTGTTGGGCTTTTGTAAAACTTAGAGCACAAAAGTTGTTCGGCCCGATGAGATCTATATGTGTACTGAGTTTCATATTATTACATGCAAGCGTGTTTGATATATGGACCAAGATTTCGGACCCCATTCCAGGGGGCGCTGTCGAGCCCCCCTGCCACTCCCGGGTACCAGCTTCAGCCCGGCCCTGATGGCCGCGGGTTCTGACCCGTGTGCAAAGTTTCAAGAGTTTTCGAGCATGTTAAGGGCCCAAAAAGTGCCCGAGAAGTAGAAAAAAATAATAATAATAATAACAAAATATAGCTGCGAGCAGCGATTACGGGCCCAAGCCGGTGGCACCGCAACCCCGGTGCCTTTAGTTACCTAAAGGCACCGGGGTGGCGGTGCCCCCAGCTTTGGCCCTTCATCGCTGCTCGCAGCTATATTTATATAAAAAAAAAAAAAAAAAAAAAAAAAAAATATATATATATATATATATATATATATATATATATATATATATATATATCTTTAATGTATTTTTATCATGTTGAAAAAGTTTGGTGTGAATAAAATAAACCACTTAGGAGGAGTAGCTAAAAACTCAAGAGTCTGACATATCCAAAAAATCCACATTCAAACCAAAATATCTGACTTCCTGTTGCTCGGAGCTAATGACTGTAAATTAGAAAGTTGTCCGGCTCGATGAGACCAATATGCGTACTGATTTTTGTAACTGTGGGTAAAGGTAACCCCCCCACTTTTGTCAAAAGCATGTTGAAAGTGACATGCTTCCTGCTGCCAGTTGGTGGCGCTATAACTTTGACTCACAATAGTTACATCCATCTGATCGGCCTCTTACCACGAACACACTGCTGAAGTTTCATAAAGATCAGTTAATGTATGCAGAAGTTATTCCACTTTGTGCTTCTCTTTACTCGCCATAAATTCGATTCCTCGCCACGGCCAAACCATTCGAGATATCAAAAATCCGTCCGCAATTTAGCATCCTCAAAGTCTTGACTACATGCACACCGAGTTTGGAGGAGACACGGTGAATTTTCTAGGAGGAGTATTTCACATTCCACAGCAAGCGTTTTCCAAACAACCCATAATAGCCGACTTCCTGTTGGGCTGGCGTAAAACTTGACCGGGGGAAAGTTGTTCGGCACGATGAGATCTATATGTGTACCGAGTTTCATATTAATTCATGCAAGCGTGTTTGATATATGGACCAAGTTTTGGGACCCCGTTCAAGGGGGCGCTGTTGAGCCCCCCTGCCACGCCCGGGTACCAGCTTCAGCCCGTCCCTGATGGCAGGGGGTTCTGACTTGTGTGCAAAGTTTCAAGAGTTTTTGAGCACGTTAAGGACCCCAAAAGCCCCTGAAACCTTGATTAACAATATAAAAGCAATAGTCAAATCCCCCCCTCGCCTCACACACACAGAGACACAGAGAGAGGGAGAGAAAATTCTTCAGAAAATCCACATTCAAACCAAAATATCTCTCTTCCTGTTGGTTGGAGATAGTTAATGTATATTAGAAAGTTGTCCGTCTTGATGAGAACAATACACATACCAAGTTTTGTTGCTGTTGATAAAACTAACCCCCCCACTTATGACTAAAGGTGGCGCTACTGAGCCCCTCACCACGCCCGTTTCTGAAACTTTGCACATGTCTACGGGCTAATAAATGTGATGTGTCTGTCGAGTTTAATCCAATTTCAAGTATGTTAAGAGTCTCAAAAGCATCAAAAAAGAATATTAAAGTTTGAAGCGTTGCCATGGCAACAGTATCTAAGATATCAATAATCCTTTCACAGTTCTACATCTGCCATGTGTCTACATTATACACATTAAGTTTTAAGCAAATCGGGTAAAAATAAGATGGTGATTTCAAAGCATTTTGAAAGTGACACACTTCCTGCTGCCAGTTGGTGGCGCTATAACTCTGACTCACAATAGTCACATCAATGTGATCGGCCTCTTACAACGAACACACTGCTGAAGTTTAATCAAGATCAGTTAATGTATGCAGAAGTTATAACACACTTCCTGTTTCCATTATTCGCCATAAATTCGTTTCCTTGCCACGGCCAAACCGTTCGAGATATCAAAAATCCCCTGGCAATTTTTCATCCTCAATGTCTTGACTTCATGCTGACCGATTTTGGAGGCGATTGGTTGAATTCCCTAGGAGGAGTATTTCACATTCCATTGCATGCGTTTTCCAAACAACGTATAATAACCGACTTCCTGTTGGGCTTTTGTAAAACTTAGAGCACGAAAGTTGTTTGGCCCGATGAGATCTATATGTGTACTGAGTTTCATATTATTACATGCAAGCGTGTTTGATATATGGACCAAGATTTCGGACCCCATTCCAGGGGGCGCTGTCGAGCCCCCCTGCCACGCCCGGGTACCAGCTTCAGCCCGGTCCTGATGGCCGCGGGTTCTGACCCGTGTGCAAAGTTTCAAGAGTTTTCGAGCATGTTAAGGGCCCCAAAAGTGCCCGAGAAGTAGAAAAAAATAATAATAATAATAACAAAATATAGCTGCGAGCAGCGATTACGGGCCCAAGCCGGTGGCACCGCCACCCCGGCGCCTTTAGTTACCTAAAGGCACCGGGGTGGCGGTGCCGCCGGCTTTGGCCCTTCATCGCTGCTCGCAGCTATATTTATATATATATATATATATATATATATATATATATATATATATATATATATATATATATATATATATATATAAAAGACAGAAAATATTACTTGTCTTACCTTATTCTGATTTTATGATACACTCAAAATATTCCACAACATTGATTAACGTTGATTAACCCGTTGATTAACTGGTGGTAAAATATTGTCACCGTCACATACCTAGTATATTTTTATATAGATACAATAGGCCTACCTGATTTTGAACACAAGAGGGCAGTATAGCACTATGAATGACATAATTTATTTATTTTTTTGACTAAAAAAACATTCTGGATGTTTTTTAACTTAAACAATTATTAAATTGAAAAAAAAACAATGAAATGGGTTTAGTTCTGACATTTCTATAATTTTATATAGAAATAAATGGTGTATAATTACATTTTTAGAAGATTTGAGGCTTTTAGTGTTTCCTTTTTGGACATTACTTTAATCCCTTGCCATAGCAAAACCGTTTGAGATATTTATTATCCGTTCACAATTTAGCATATTTAATGTATTTTCATCATGTTGAAAAAGTTTGGTGGGAATAAAATAAATAGTTTAAGAGGAGTGGCTAAAAATTCAGAGGCTGATTTTGCAAAAAAATCCACATTCAGACCAAAATATCTGACTTCCTGATGGCCGGAGCTAATGAATGTAAATTAGAAAGTTGTCCGGCTTGATGAGAACAATATACAAACTATTTTTTTTTTTACTGTAGTTAAAACTAACCCCCCCACTTTTGTCAAAAGCATGTTGAAAGTGACACACTTCCTGCTGCCAGTTGGTGGCGCTATAACTTTGACTCACAATAGTTACATCCATCTGATCGGCCTCTTACCACGAACACACTGCTGAAGTTTCATCAAGATCAGTTAATGTATGCAGAAGTTATTCCACTTCGTGTTTCTCTTTTCTCGCCATAAATTCGATTCCTCGCCACGGCCAA
Organism: Abramis brama; assembly: GCF_963993115.1. Classification (NCBI taxonomy): domain Eukaryota; kingdom Metazoa; phylum Chordata; class Actinopteri; order Cypriniformes; family Leuciscidae; genus Abramis; species Abramis brama. The sequence goes on along the minus strand of NC_139979.1, from coordinate 35,212,863 downwards.
ACCGTTCGAGATATCAAAAATCCGTCCGCAATTTATCATCCTCAAAGTCTTGACTACATGCACACCGAGTTTGGAGGGGACACGGTGAATTTTCTAGGAGGAGTATTTCACATTCCACAGCGAGCGTTTTCCAAACAACCCATAATAGCCGACTTCCTGTTGGGCTGGCGTAAAACTTGACCAGGGGAAAGTTGTTCGGCACGATGAGATCTTTATGTGTACCGAGTTTCATATTAATTCATGCAAGCGTGTTTGATATATGGACCAAGTTTTAGAACTCTGTTCAAGGGGGCGCTGTTGAGGCCCCCTGCCACGCCCGGGTACCAGCTTCAGCCCGGCCCTGATGGCCGTGGGTTCTGACCTGTGTGCAAAGTTTCAAGAGTTTTCGAGCACGTTAAGGGTCCCAAAAGCCCCTGAAACCTTGAAAACAAACATTAAACTCAACAGACAAATCCCTCCCACCCCTCACACACACAGAGACACAGAGAGAGGGAGAGAAAATTCTTCAGAAAATCCACATTCAAACCAAAATATCTCTCTTCCTGTTGGTCAGAGATGGTTAATGTAAATTAGAAAGTTGTCCGTCTTGATGAGAACAATACACATACCAAGTTTTGTTGCTGTTGATAAAACTAACCCCCCCACTTATGACTAAAGGTGGCGCTACTGAGCCCCTCACCACGCCCGTTTCTGAAACTTTGCACATGTCTTCTAGGTAATAAATGTAATGTGTCTGTCGAGTTTCATGCAATTTCAAGCATGCTAAGAGTCTCAAAAGCATCAAAAAAGAATATTGATGTTTGATGCGTTGCCATGGCAACAGTATTAAAGATATCAAAAATCCTTTCACAGGTCTACATCTGCCGTGTGTTTACATTATACACATAAAGTTTGAAGCAAATCGGGTAAAAATAAGAGGGTGATTTCAAAGCATATTGAAAGTGACACACTTCCTGCTGCCAGTTGGTGGCGCTATAACTTTGACTCACAATAGTCACATCCATGTGATCGGCCTCTTACAACGAACACACTGCTGAAGTTTAATCAAGATCAGTTAATGTATGCAGAAGTTATAACACACTTCCTGTGTATATTTTCTCGCCATAAATTCATTTCCTCGCCACGGCCAAACCGTTTGAGATATCAAAAATCCGTCCGCAATTTATCATCCTCAATGTCTTGACTTTATGCACACCGAGTTTGGAGGCGAATGGATGAATTTCCTAGGAGGAGTACATCAAATTCCACAGCATGCGTTTTCCAAACAACCCATAATAACCGACTTCCTGTTGGGCTGGCGTAAAACTTAGAGCACGAAAGTTGTTCGGCCCGATAAGATCTATATGTGTACCGAGTTTCATATTAATTCATGCAAGCGTGTTTGGTATATGGACCAAGTTTTCGGACCGCACTCTGACCCCATTCAAGGGGGCGCTGTCGAGCCCCCCTGCCACGCCCGGGTACCATCTTCAGCCCGGCCCTAATGGCCGCAGCTTCTGACCCGTGTGCAAAGTTTCATGAGTTTTTGAGCACGTTAAAGGCCCCAAAAGCCCCCGAAACCTTGAAGAACAATAATAATAATAATAAATATAGCTGCGAGCAGCGATTACGGGCCCAAGCCGGTGGCACCGCAACCCCGATGCCTTTAGTTACCTAAAGGCACCGGGGTGGCGGTGCCGCCGGCTTGGGCCCTCCATCGCTGCTCGCAGCTATATTTATATATATATATATATATATATATATATATATATATATATATATATATATATATATACTGTATATATATATATATATATATATATATATACAGTATATATATATAACAAAAGATATATACATTATATATATATCAGACAAGTAATATTCTCTGTCTTGTCACTTCACAAAAAAATGGTACAAATTGTACTACTGACTATTTAAACAGAGCAGTGTAATTTTGATAAGTTAGGTTGACTATTTTATAATTATATTTTATTAGGGCTATAATGAACAGGCTGCGATGTCAAGATTGCAATGCTGGTGTGTGTGTTTGTGTGTGTGTGTGTGTGTGTGTGTGTGTGTGTGTGTCGTGGGCGTGATTTAACAGTGGAGACATAAAAATATACTTTATGGTGCTAACTTTAAAATTTAAATAAAATGCTCACGGCTGCACGGGCATTCATTCCTACTTCCATAGGAATTCATTGAAAAAGCTCGCTCTGCTCCCAACCATAATCAATGTCAGTGCGGACGAACATATTTTACTTTCGTTTTTAAGTTAGCGATTCAAAAGCCCCCAGCGGTGTCACACGTCGATTAACCGGTGGTAAATTTATATTCTCACTGTCACATACATAGTATAGGCCGCCTACCTGAAAGAGAGTTTAGCTTGCCCGACCATAGTAGCCTGATTAGAACGTCAATGACAAAAAAATAACTTGGCAATCACTAAAACGAGAGATTATTCTAATTATATTACAGTCATTTTAAGTTGCAATCAACAGTTGATAATAAATGTATTACTGATCAATGGTAACAAGGTTGCGCTGCTGAGGCTCGTGCAGCTTCTCCAGGAGAATTGTAAACAACTGAGCGCAGCACACAAAAAAGAAACCCAGTTAACAACATACTGACTATAAAAATTACAAATATGGAGTTTTTATATATTTAATAACATATGATAAGAGCAACCTCACTTGACGAGTAGGCTGTGTTTCCTGAATACAATCACGATTGAAACTGCGACATTGATTTCATCAACAGGTTAATAAACAGTTACAATTAAGTCACTTACATTTAAGATGCAATATTGACTGTTTTTGTTCTGTTTCAGCAGCAAAAATAGTTAAACCAAGATCACAGCAGAACCATCGCGCATCTCACAGCAACTTGTTTTCTCATTTCTGAATGATTCAGCATTTTGAACGAATCGGTTGACTCAAAGATTCAATGACCAATCCATAAACATCTGTCTCAATCATGAATGACTCAGTCATTCGAACGAATCGTTTGAACGAATTAATTAATGACTCGCTCATTAAGACGATCGCCTGGCGACACCTAATGGCGGTTTAGTGTTATGTTTAAAAGTATCATTCTTTCCAACGTGTGTGCACCATTATCAATGTCTGTGCGGACGTCTTTACTTTCACTTTTATATTAGCGATTTAAAAGCACCCGCTCGTGTCACACATCGATTAACCAATGGGAAAATATCCTCACAGTCATATACCTAATAAATTTATATTTAAATACAATAGGCCTACCTAGTAAAACGTTTTATATACTATTTGGATATCCTTTTGGACACAAGAGGGCAGTATAGCCCTATTTTTGCTTTTTTGTTGAACCAAATAGCACTAAATAGCCTGTTCATAACTTTTTCATACTTCTTGAATTGCAAAAACAGAATAAAATGGGTTTAGTTCTAATATTTGTATAATTTTATATAAAAATAAATGGTGTATAATTACATTTTTAGAAGTTATGAGATGTTTCCTGCTTCCTTTTTGACATTAATTTAATCCCTCGCCATAGCAAAACCGTTTGAGATATTCAATATCCGTTCACAATTTAGCATCTTTAATGTATTTTCATCATGTTGAAAAAGTCTGGTGGGAATAAAATAAATATTTTAAGAGGAGTGGCTAAAAATTCAGAGGCTGATTTTGCAAAAAAATCCACATTCAGACCAAAATATCTGACTTCCTCATGGCCGGAGCTAATGAATGTAAATTAGAAAGTTGTCCGGCTTGATGAGAACAATATACAAACTATTTTTTTTTACTGTAGTTAAAACTAACCCCCCCAATTTTGTCAAAAGCATGTTGAAAGTGACACACTTCCTGCTGCCAGTTGGTGGCGCTATAACTTTGACTCACAATAGTTACATCCATCTGATCGGCCTCTTACCACGAACACACTGCTGAAGTTTCATCAAGATCAGTTAATGTATGCAGAAGTTATTCCACTTCGTGTTTCTCTTTACTCGCCATAAATTCAAACCAAAATATCTGACTTCCTGTTGGTCAGAGCTTATAACTGTAAATTAGAAAGTTGTCCGGCTCGATGAGAACAATATACATACCGATTTTTGTAATTCTAGGAAAAACTAAGCCCCCATTTTTGACTAAAGGTGGCGCTACTGAGCCCCTCACCACGCCCATTTCTGAAACTTTCCACATGTCTACTGGATAATAAATGTGATGTGTCTGTCGAGTTTCATGCATTTTCAAGCATGTGAAGAGTCTCAAAAGCATCCGAAAAGAATATTGAAGTTTGATGCGTTGCCACGGCAACAGTATCTAAGATATCAATAATCCTTTCACAGGTCTACATCTGCCGTGTGTCTACATTATACACATAAAGTTTGAAGCAAATCGGGTAAAAATAAGAGAGTGATTTCAAAGCATTTTGAAAGTGACACACTTCCTGCTGCCAGTTGGTGGCACTATAACTTTGACTCACAATAGTCACATCCATGTGATCGGCCTCTTACAACAAACACACTGCTGAAGTTTCATCAAGATCAGTTAACCCCCAGAGGTCGACGGTATCGCCGGCGATACCAGCTCGCTTTTTTTTTAGCAGTGTAAAAGAAACTCAAAAATACTCGGTTGACTTTGATTTTCCATTGGAGTTTCATACATCAATCGATTCTGTTAAATGTGTATTATTTTTGTGTATACTCACAATAAAAACAAAGTGTTGTGCTTTTTGCCAAATAAAGAAAAATAAACACGAAGCGAGTTCTGCCTCCTCTCTGTCAGTGTAGTCCATTCTGAAACGCGTCCGAAAATGAACCATAACTCAGTGAATACTCAGTCAAACAGGCATTCAGACATACCGGCATGAAGCTTGAATTCTCATCTTTTAAACGAAGTAATTTTTATAAAAAACAAATATTCACAGTTTATGTAATATGTATGCAAAGAGAGAGATGTCAGTCGTTCTCATCTCAGCTAATTAAGTTTTAATGTGCTCCGCCCACGGAGAGCACGCGCTATTCAAACGCAAATGTGAGCCGATCCAAACAAACCTGTAAAACGCCCATCAGCTGGATAACACACACCGCGAGTTCACTTTCAGACTTATGTACTTTACGATGCTGTGAGGAATAATACTGTCTTGATAATAATCCTGCAAAAATTTACCTCAGAAGTTCTGGAAGTATCATTTCGAGGAGCAAACGGATCCCGCTGAGGAATTAGGTCAGTTCTGTTTGCTTTGTTCTAATCGGAATGAATGAACGCAAAGATGCGTGCTGTTGTGGAGCTACTACAGCTGGCAAAAATACTGTTTAAATATGAATCGCGTTACTATGAATGAATGAACGCAAAGATGCGTGCTGTTGTGGAGCTACTACAGCTGGCAAAAATACTGTTTTAATATGAATCGCGTTACTATGAATGAATGAACGCAAAGATGCGTGCTGTTGTGGAGTTACTACAGCTGGCAAAAATACTGTTTTAATATGAATCGCGAATACAAAGAAAGATTACACTGGAAATATTGTTACAATTATAAATGTTGTTGTAATTGTATAACCTTAAAAAAAAAAATTATATATATATATATAAGGATAGATGTAAACAAAATCTTAAAAGGTCATTATAAGCCTTATCTTTAAATAATTTTATTATGCTTTATTAGTGACACATTTGGGAAGAGAATATATTCCAAATCTGAAAATACAGTATGAGAACAATTAACTGCACAATTACTAGAAATGTTTACCTTGGATATTGTACAATTTGCAAGCAAAATTTGTGGAAAAAACAACAAACCAGTTATATATTGTCCTTGCATTCTTGTGGCTCATTCACACACCTGAATGAAAGGCTCATTACCTATGCAGCCTCATTTTGCGGCCCCATTGACTCCATAGGTGTGAATCACGCCCACCCGCATATGGCCTTTCCAAACAAAAAGTGTTTTACAAGATTTAAATCAATGTATTGTGTTATGGGAATGATTAGGCAGGACGATTTTCACATAATTTTGAAGAAAAAATACTAGGCAACGACATCCATTAGTCAAAAGTCTTATTTACATATATTTAGAATGTGTTTTATGGCCTTATTTCAGAAACTTTAGTTTTTTGTTTTTTAAAAAACCATGCATAAACATTATTCTATCAAAAATACAAACATGTACATGCAAGTTGTTCACATATTATGGTAGCCCTGTTTGTGCTAAATAGAGTGAATTTACACCTTTGCCATTAATATGTTTATAAGCAACTGAAAAAAGCACAAATGTCAGGGCATGTCAGAACATCTCAAGGACCCCAAAAACCCCTCAGACTCCAGAGGGTTAATGTATGCAGAAGTTATAACACACTTCCTGTTTCCATTATTCGCCATGAATTCATTTCCTCGCCATGGCCAAACCGTTCGAGATATCAAAAATCCGTCCGCAATTTAGCATCCTCAATGTCTTGACTTCATGCTGACCGAGTTTGGAGGAGATTGGATGAATTCTCTAGGAGGAGTACATCAAATTCCACAGCATGCGTTTCCAAACAACCCATAATAGCTGACTTCCTGTTGGGCTGGCATAAAACTTAGAGCACGAAAGTTGTTCGGCCCGATGAGATCTATATGTGTACCGAGTTTCATATTATTACATGCAAGTGTGTTTGATTTATGGACAAGTGTTCGGATCCCGTTCCAGGGGGCGCTGTCGAGCCCCCCTGCCACGCCCGGGTACCAGCTTCAGCCCAACCCTGATGGCCGCGGGTTCTGACCTGTGTGCAAAGTTTCAAGAGTTTTCGAGCACGTTAAGGGCCCCAAAAGTGCCCGAGAAGTAGAAAAAAAAAAATAATAATAATAATAAAAAATATAGCTGCGAGCAGCGATTACGGGCCCAAGCCGGTGGCACCGCAACCCCGGTGCCTTTAGTTACCTAAAGGCACCGGGGATGGCGGTGCCGCCGGCTTTGGCCCTCCATCGCTGCTCGCAGCTATATTTATATATATATATATATATATATATATATATATATATATATATATATATATATATATACACACACACACACACACACACACACATATATATATATATATATATATATATATATATATATATATATATGTATATATATATATATATATATATATATAAGACAGAAAATATTACTTGTCTTACCTTATTCTGATTTTATGATACACTCAAAATATTCCACAACAAATCCATTAAATTTAATGTAAAAATAAAAACAAAAGTAAGCAGTGTTGGTCTCACGTAACCCTCTCATTAGAATCAAAAAGTTTCAATATTTGCGATGTATTTGGATGCTAAACTATTCTTTATTATAGGCTTTGTACTTCACTCGTGTTCCAATATCGATGGAAAAAAATCATCCTCTTCACACGCGCAAAAATGTGCTTGGAAACATCACAGTGGAGCTCTGCTTACTGTGAATGGTACAAATTGTACTACTGACTATTTAAACAGAGCAGTATAATTCGTTTATGTTAGGTTGACTATTTTTATTATTATATTGTATTAGGGCTATAATAAACAGGCTGCGATGTCAAGATTGCAATTCTGGAATGTGTGTGTGTGTGTAACGCGGTTGCGGTTGAACAGTGGACACAAAAACATAAATAAAATGTTTTAGTTAATTCCTACATCCATAGGAATACATTGAAAATGCTCGCTCTACTCCGCACCATTATCAATGTCTGTGCGGACGTCTGTATTTTACTAGTATATAGTATACTATAGTTAGCAATTTAAAAGCCCTCAGCGGTGTCACACGTCGATTAACCGGTGGGAAAATTTTATCACAGTCACATCCCTAATATATTTATATATAAATACAATAGGCCTACCTGAAAGAGAATTTTACTTGCCCGACCAGAGTATATCCTGATTAGAACGTCAATAACAAAAAAATAACTTGGGAATCACTAAAACGAGAGATTATTCTAATTTCATTGCATTCATTTTAAGTTGCAATCAGCAGTTAATAATAAATGTATTACTGATCAATGGTAACAAGGTTGCACTGCTGAGGCTCATGCAGCTTCTCCAGGAGAATTGTAAACAAATGAGCGCAGCACACAAAAAAGCAACCCAGTTAACAACATACTGACTATAAAAATTACAAATATGGAGTTTTTATATATTTTATAACATAGGATAGAGATAAGCAACCTCACTTGACGAGTAGGCAACTATTTCCTGAATACAATCACGATTGAAACTGTGACATTGATTTCATACAACAGGTTAATAAACAGTTACAATTAAGTCACTTACATTTTAGATGCAATATTGACTGTTTTTGTTCTGTTTCAGCAGCAAAAATAGTTAAACAAAGATCACAGCAGAACCATCACGCATCTCACAGCAACTTGTTTTCTCATTACTGAATGATTCAGCATTTTGAACGAATCGGTTGACTCAAAGATTCAATGACCAATCCATAAACATCTGTCTCAATCATGAATGACTCAGTCATTCGAACGAATCGTTTGAACGAATTAATTAATGACTCGCTCATTAAGACGATCGCCTGGCGACACCTAATGGCGGTTTAGTGTTATGTTTAAAAGTATCATTCTTTCCAACGTGTGTGCACCATTATCAATGTCTGTGCGGACGTCTTTACTTTCACTTTTATATTAGCGATTTAAAAGCACCCGCTCGTGTCACACATCGATTAACCAATGGGAAAATATCCTCACAGTCATATACCTAATAAATTTATATTTAAATACAATAGGCCTACCTAGTAAAACGTTTTATATACTATTTTGATATCCTTTTGGACACAAGAGGGCAGTATAGCCCTATGTTTGCTTTTTTTGTTGAACCAAATAGCACTAAATAGCCTGTTCATAACTTTTTCATACTTCTTGAATTGCAAAAACAGAATAAAATGGGTTTAGTTCTAATATTTGTATAATTTTATATCAAAATAAATGGTGTATAATTACATTTTTAGAAGTTATGAGATGTTTCCTGCTTCCTTTTTGACATTAATTTAATCCCTCGCCATAGCAAAACCGTTTGAGATATTCAATATCCATTCACAATTTAGCATCTTTAATGTATTTTCATCATGTTGAAAAAGTTTGGTGGGAATAAAATAAATATTTTAAGAGGAGTGGCTAAAAATTCAGAGGCTGATTTTGCAAAAAAATCCACATTCAGACCAAAATATCTGACTTCCTCATGGCCGGAGCTAATGAATGTAAATTAGAAAGTTGTCCGGCTTGATGAGAACAATATACAAACTATTTTTTTTTTACTGTAGTTAAAACTAACCCCCCCACTTTTGTCAAAAGCATGTTGAAAGTGACACACTTCCTGCTGCCAGTTGGTGGCGCTATAACTTTGACTCACAATAGTTACATCCATCTGATCGGCCTCTTACCACGAACACACTGGTGAAGTTTCATCAAGATCAGTTAATGTATGCAGAAGTTATACCACTTCGTGTTTCTCTTATCTCGCCATAAATTCGTTTCCTCACCACGGCCAAACCGTTCGAGATATCAAAAATCCGTCCGCAATTTAGCATCCTCAATGTCTTGACTTAATGCACACCGAGTTTGGTGGGGATTGGATGAATTCTCTAGGAGGAGTACTTCGCATTCCACAGCGAGCGTTTTCCAAACAACCCATAATAGCCGACTTCCTGTTGGGCTGGCGTAAAACTTGACCGGGGGAAAGTTGTTCGGCACGATGAGATCTATATGTGTACCGAGTTTCATATTAATTCATGCAAGCGTGTTTGATATATGGACCAAGTTTTAGAACCCTGTTCAAGGGGGCGCTGTTGAGCCCCCCAGCCACGCCCGGGTACCAGCTTCTGCCCGTCCCTGATGGCAGGGGGTTCTGACTTGTGTGCAAAGTTTCAAGAGTTTTTGAGCACGTTAAGGACCCCAAAAGCCCCTGAAACCTTGATTAACAATATAAAAGCAATAGTCAAATCCCCCCCTCCCCTCACACACACAGAGACACAGAGAGAGGGAGAGAAAATTCTTCAGAAAATCCACATTCAAACCAAAATATCTCTCTTCCTGTTGGTCGGAGATAGTTAATGTCAATTAGAAAGTTGTCCGTCTTGATGAGAACAATACACATACCAAGTTTTGTTGCTGTTGATAAAACTAACCCCCCCACTTATGACTAAAGGTGGCGCTACTGAGCCCCTCACCACGCCCGTTTCTGAAACTTTGCACATGTCTACGGGCTAATAAATGTGATGTGTCTGTCGAGTTTCATCCAATTTCAAGTATGTTAAGAGTCTCAAAAGCATCAAAAAAGAATATTAAAGTTTGATGCGTTGCCACGGCAACAGTATCTAAGATATCTATAATCCTTTCAAAGGTCTACATCTGCCGTGTGTTTACATTATACACATAAAGTTTGAAGCAAATCGGGTAAAAATAAGAGGGTGATTTCAAAGCATTTTGAAAGTGACACACTTCCTGCTGCCAGTTGGTGGCGCTATAATTTTGACTCACAATAGTCACATCCATGTGATCGGCCTTTTACCACGAACACACTGCTGAAGTTTCATCAAGATCAGTTAATGTATGCAGGAGTTATAACACACTTCCTGTTTTCATTATTCGCCATAATTTCGTTTCCTCGCCACGGCCAAACCGTTCGAGATATCAAAAATCCGTCCGCAATTTAGCATCCTCAATGTCTTGACTTCATGCTGACCGAGTTTGGAGGCGATTGGATCAATTCCCTAGGAGGAGTACATTAAATTCCACAGCATGCGTTTCCAAACAACCCATAATAGCCGACTTCCTGTTGGGCTGGCGTAAAACTTAGAGCACGAAAGTTGTTCGGCCCGATGAGATCTATATGTGTTCTGAGTTTCATATTATTACATGCAAGTGTGTTTGATTTATGGACAAGTGTTTGGATCCCGTTCCAGGGGGCGCTGTCGAGCCCCCCTGCCACGCCCGGGTACCAGCTTCAGCCCGGCCCTGATGGCCGCGGGTTCTGACCCGTGTGCAAAGTTTCAAGAGTTTTCGAGCATGTTAAGGGCCCCAAAAGTGCCCGGAACCTTGACAAAATAATAATAATAATAATAATAATAATAATAATAATAATCCTACCGAAAACAATAGGGCCTTCGCCCTTTCAGGGCTTGGGCCCTAAATATAGCTGCGAGCAGCGATTACGGGCCCAAGCCGGTGGCACCGCAGCCCCGGGGCCTTTAGTTACCTAAAGGCACCGGGGTGGCGGTACCGCCGGCTTTGGCCCTTCATCGCTGCTCGCAGCTATATTTATATATATATATATATATTTTTATATATATATATATATATATATACACACACATATACATATATACACATATACATATATAAATATATAAAAGACAGCAAATATTACTTGACTTACCTTATTCTGATGTTATGATGCACTCAAAATATTCCACAACAAATCCTTTAAATTTAATGTAAAAAAAAAAAACGAAAGTAAGCAGTGTTGGGCTCACGTAACCCTCTCATTAGAATCAAAATGTTTCAACATTTGCCATGTATTTGGATGCTAAACTATTCTTTATTATAGGCTTTGTACTTCACTCGTGTTCCAATATCGACGGAAAAAATCATCCTCTTCACACGCGCAAAAATGTACTTGGAAACATCACAGTGGAGCAGTGCTTACTGTGAATGTACGAATTGTACTACTGACTATTAAGAGCAGTGTAATTTTTATATGTTAGGTTGACTATTTTATTATTATATTTTATTAAGTCTACAATGAACAGGCTGCGATGTCAAGATTGCAATGCTGGAATGTGTGTGTGTGTGTGTGTGTTCATGTTTTTCTATCCCGGTGGGGACTTCAACCTGAATGCACACAGACTCATGGGGACTCGTGTCACAGTGGGGACCTAAATAGAGGTCCCCATGGGTAAACAAGCTTATAAATCATACAGAATGAGTTTTTTTGGAAATGTAAAAATGCAGAAAGTTTTCTGTGATGGGTAGGTTTAGGGGTAGGGTTAGTGTAAGGAGATAGAATATACAGTTTGTACAGTATAAAAACCATTAAGTCTATGGAGAGTCCCCACAAAGATAGTAAACCGTGTGTGTGTGTGTGTGTGGCGTGGGCGCGATTGAACAGTGGACACATAAAAACATAGTCCGTCATTATACAGGACGACATTCAAACTGCAAAGTGTTAACTTATATTTGTGTACAGTCGCAATAAAACACAACATTGTGCTTTTGTAAAATAATTTCAAGCAATCCACCCCCTGAAAGGCGCTAATTTTAAAATTAAACTAAAATGCTCACGACTGCACGGGCATTCATAACGGTGCACGTCCACGGCGAGGAACGAGCAGAACAGAGTAAACGTTTTTCAGTTAATTCCTACTTCCATAGGAATTCAGTTGAAACGCTCGCTCAACCACTATCAATATCAGTGCAGACGAACATATTTTACTTTCGCTTTTAAGTTGGCAATTCAAAAGCCCCCAGGCGGTGTCACACGTTGATTAACCGGTGGTAAAATATTCTCACCGTCATACACCTAGTATATTTTTAGATAGATACAATAGGCCTACCTGATTTTGAACACAAGAGGGCAGTATAGCCCTATGTATGACTTGATTTTATGGGACTAAATAGTACAATTACTATTTTTAAACTTATAAATAATTCTTAAATTTAAAAAAAAAGAATAAAATGGGTTTAGTTGTGATATTTGTATACTTTTATATAGAAATAAATGGTGTATAATTACATTTTTGAAGATATGAGGCTTTTAGTGTTTCCTTTTTGTACATTACTTTAATCCCTCGCCATAGCAAAACCGTTTGAGATATTCAATATCCGTTCACAATTTAGCATCTTTAATGTATTTTCATCATGTTGAAAAAGTTTGGTGTGAATAAAATAAACCACTTAGCAGGAGTGGGTAAAAATGCAGAGGCTGAATTTGCAAATAAATCCACATTCAAACCAAAATATCTGACTTCCTGTTGGTCCAAGCTAATGACTATAAATTAGAAAGTTGTCCAGCTCGATGAGACCAATATACTTACTGATTTTTGTAATTGTGGGTAAACCTAACCCCCCCACTTTTGTCAAAAACATTTAGAAAGTGACACACTTCCTGCTGCCAGTTGGTGGCGCTATAACTTTGACTCACAATAGTTACATCCATCTGATCGGCCTCTTACCACGAACACACTGCTGAAGTTTCATCAAGATCAGTTAATGTATGCAGAAGTTATACCACTTCGTGTTTCTCTTTTCTCGCCATAAATGCGTTTCCTCACCACGACCAAACCGTTCGAGATATCAAAAATCCGTCCGCAATTTAGAATCCTCAATGTCTTGACTTCATGCACACCGAGTTTGGTGACAATTTCATTAATTTTCTAGGAGGAGTGTTTCAAATTCCACAGCAAGCGTTCTCCAAACAACCCATAATAGCTGACTTCCTGTTGGGCTGGCGTGAAACTTGACAGAGGGAAAGTTGTTCGGCCCGATGAGATCTATATGTGTACCGAGTTTCATATTAATTCATGCAAGCGTGTTTGATATATGGACCATGATTTCAGACCCCATTCAAGGGGGCGCTGTTGAGCCCCCCTGCCACGCCCGTTTCTGAAACTTTTCACATGTCTACTGGCTAATAAGTGTTATGTGTCTGTCGAGTTTTATCCAATTTCAAGCATGCTAAGAGTCTCAAACGCATCCGTAAAGAATATTAAAGTTTGATGCGTTGCCACGGCAACAGTATCTAAGATATCAATAATCCTTTCACAGGTCTACATCTGCCGTGTTTCTACATTATACACATAAAGTTTGAAGCAAATCGGGTAAAAATAAGAGAGTGATTTCAAAGCATTTTGAAAGTGACACACTTCCTGCTGCCAGTTGGTGGCGCTATAACTTTGACTCACAATAGTCACATCCTTGTGTTCGGCCTCTTACAACGAATACACTGCTAAAGTTTCATCAAGATCAGATAATGTATGCTGAAGTTATAATACACTTCCTGTGTCCCTTATTCGCCATAAATTTGTTTCCTCGCCACGGCCAAACCGTTTGAGATATCAAAAATCCGTCCGCAATTTAGCATCCTCAATGTCTTGACTTCATGCTGACCGAGTTTGGTTGCGATTGGACGAATTCTCTAAGAGGAGTACATCAAATTCCAGAGGATGCGTTTTTCAAACAATCCATAATAGCTGACTTCCTGTTGGGCGGAGCTAATAACATAGAGTGCGGAAGTTGTTCGGCCTGATGAGATCTATATGTGTACCGAGTTTCATACTAATACGTTCTTATATGTGTCCAAGATTTCAGATTGTGTTCTAGGGGGCGCTATTGAGCCCCCCTGCCACGCCCCGGGTACCAGCTTCAGCCCGGCCCTGATGGCCGCGGGTTCTGACCTGTGTGCAAAGTTTCAAGAGTTTTCGAGCACGTTAAGGGCCCCAAAAGTGCCAGAGAAGTAGAAAAAAATAATAATAATAAACAATAATCCTACCGAAAACAATAGGGCCTTCGCCCTTTCAGGGCTTGGGCCCTAATAATCCTACCGAAAACAATAGGGCTCTGCGCCCTTTCAGGGCTTGGGCCCTAATAATAAATAATCCTACCGAAAACAATAGGGCCTTCGCCCTTTCAGGGCTTGGGCCCTAATAATAATAATAATAATAATAAATATAGCTGCGAGCAGCGATTACGGGCCCAAGCCGGTGGCACCGCAACCCCGATGCCTTTAGTTACCTAAAGGCACCGGGGTGGCGGTGCCGCCGGCTTGGGCCCTCCATCGCTGCTCGCAGCTATATTTACATATATATATATATATATATATATATATATATACAGTATATATATAACAAAAGATATATACATTATATATATATCAGACAAGTAATATTCTCTGTCTTGTCACTTCACAAAAAAATGGTACAAATTGTACTACTGACTATTTAAACAGAGCAGTGTACTTTTGATAAGTTAGGTTGACTATTTTATAATTATATTTTATTAGGGCTATAATGAACAGGCTGCGATGTCAAGATTGCAATGCTGGTGTGTGTGTGTGTGTGTGTGTGTGTGTGTGTGTGTGTGTGTGTGTGTGTGTGTGTGTGTGTCGTGGGCGTGATTGAACAGTGGAGACATAAAAATATACTTTATGGTGCTAACTTTAAAATTGAAATAAAATGCTCACGGCTGCAGGGGAATTCATTCCTACTTCCTTAGGAATTCATTGAAAAAGCTCGCTCTGCTCCCAACCATAATCAATGTCAGTGCGGACGAACATATTTTACTTTCGTTTTTAAGTTAGCAATTCAAAAGCCCCCAGCGGTGTCACACGTCGATTAACCGGTGGGAAATTTTTTATCACAGTCACATCCCTAATATATTTATATATAAATACAATAGGCCTACCTGAAAGAGAATTTTACTTGCCCGACCAGAGTATATCCTGATTAGAACGTCAATAACAAAAAATAACTTGGGAATCACTAAAACGAGAGATTATTCTAATTTCATTGCATTCATTTTAAGTTGCAATCAGCAGTTAATAATAAATGTACTACTGATCAATGGTAACAAGGTTGCACTGCTGAGGCTCATGCAGCTTCTCCAGGAGAATTGTAAACAAATGAGCGCAGCACACAAAAAAGCAACCCAGTTAACAACATACTGACTATAAAAATTACAAATATGGAGTTTTTATATATTTTATAACATATGATAGAGTTAAGCAACCTCACTTGACGAGTAGGCAACTATTTCCTGAATACAATCACGATTGAAACTGTGACATTGATTTCATACAACAGGTTAATAAACAGTTACAATTAAGTCACTTACATTTTAGATGCAATATTGACTGTTTTTGTTCTGTTTCAGCAGCAAAAATAGTTAAACAAAGATCACAGCAGAACCATCGCGCATCTCACAGCAACTTGTTTTCTCATTACTGAATGATTCAGCATTTTGAACGAATCGGTTGACTCAAAGATTCAATGGTCAATCCATAAACATCTGTCTCAATCATGAATGACTCAGTCATTCGAACGAATCGTTTGAACGAATGAATCAATGACTCGCTCATTAAGATGGTCGCCTGGCGACACCTAATGGCGGTTTAGTGTTATGTTTAAAAGTATCATTCTTTCCAACGTGCACCATTATCAATGTCCGTGCGGACGTCCGTTTTTTTACTTTCACTTTTATATTAGCGATTTAAAAGCACCCGCTCGTGTCACACGTCGATTAACCGATGGGAAAATATCCTCACAGTCATATACCTAATAAATTAATATTTAAATACAATAGGCCTACCTAGTAAAACGTTTTATATACTATTTTGATATCCTTTTGGACACAAGAGGGCAGTATAGCCCTATGTTTGCTTTTTTGTTGAACCAAATAGCACTAAATAGCCTGTTTTTAACTTTTTCATACTCCTTGAATTGCAAAAACAGAATAAAATGGGTTTAGTTCTAATATTTGTATAATTTTATATAAAAATAAATGGTGTATAATTACATTTTTAGAAGTTATGAGATGTTTCCTGCTTCCTTTTTGACATTAATTTAATCCCTCGCCATAGCAAAACCGTTTGAGATATTCAATATCCGTTTACAATTTAGCATCATTAATATATTTTTATCATGTTGAAAAAGTTTGGTGGGAATAAAATAAACCTTTTAGGAGGAGTAACTAAAAACTCAGAGGCTGATTTTGCAAAAAAATCCACATTCAGACCAAAATATCTGACTTCCTGATGGTCGGAGCTAATAAATGTAAATTAGAAAGTTGTCCGGCTCGATGAGAGCAATATACAAACTATTTTTTTTTACTGTAGTTAAAACTAACCCCCCCACTTTTGTCAAAAGCATTTTGAAAGTGACACACTTCCTGCTGCCAGTTGGTGGCGCTATAACTTTGACTCACAATAGTTACATCCATCTGATCGGCCTCTTACCACAAACACACTGCTGAAGTTTCATCAAGATCAGTTAATGTATGCTGAAGTTATAACACACTTCCTGTTTCATTTTTTCACCATAAATTAGTTTCCTCGCCACGGCCAAACCGTTCGAGATATTCAAAATCCGTCCGCAATTTAGCATCCTCAATGTCTTGACTTCATGCTGACCGAGTTTGGAGGCGAATGGATGAATTCCCTAGGAGGAGTACATTAAATTCCACAGCATGTGTTTCCAAACAACGCTAAATAGCCGACTTCCTGTTGGGCTAGCGTAAAACTTAGAGCACGAAAGTAGTTTGGCCCGAGGAGATCTATGTGTGTACCGAGTTTCATATTATTACATGTAAGTGTGTTTGATTTATGGACACGTGTTCGGATCCCGTTCCAGGGGGCGCTGTCGAGCCCCCCTGCCACGCCCGGGTACCAGCTTCAGCCCGGCCTTGATGGCCGTTGGTTCTGACCTGTGTGCAAAGTTTCAAGAGTTTTCGAGCACGTTAAGGGCCCCAAAAGCCCCTGAAACCTTGAAAAACAAAAAAGCAAATCTCACCCAACAGACAAATCCCTCCCACCCCTCACACACACACAGACAGAGAGAGAGAGAGAGAAAATGCTTGGGCCCTAATAATCCTACTGAAAACAATAGGGCCTTCGCCCTTTCAGGGCTTGGGCCCTAATAATAAATAATCCTACCGAAAACAATAGGGCCTTCGCCCTTTCAGGGCTTGGGCCCTAATAATCCTACCGAAAACAATAGGGCCTTCGCCCTTTCAGGGCTTGGGCCCTAATAATAATCCTACCGAAAACAATAGGGCCTTCGCCCTTTCAGGGCTTGGGCCCTAATAATCCTAACGAAAACAATAGGGCCTTCGCCCTATTGCATCAAACTTTAATGTTCTTTTCGGATGCATTTGAGACTCTTAGCATGCTTGAAATTGGATGAAACTCGACAGACACATAACACTTATTAGCCAGTAGACATGTGCAAAGTTTCAGAAACGGGCGTGGCAGGGGGGCTCAACAGCGCCCCCCTGAACGGGGTCTGAAAACTTGGTCCATATATCAAACACGCTTGCATGAATTAATATGAAACTCGGTACACATATAGATCTCATCGGGCCGAACAACTTTCCCTCTGTCAAGTTTCACGCCAGCCCAACAGGAAGTCAGCTATTATTTGTTGTTTGGAAAACGCTTGCTGTGGAATGTGTACTACTCCTCCTAGAGAATTCATCCCATCCCCACCAAACTTGGTGTGCATGAAGTCAAGACATTGAGGATTCTAAATTGTGGATGGATTTTTGATATCTCGAACGGTTTGGCCGTGGCGAGGAAACGAATTTATGGCGAGAAAAGAGAAACACGAAGTGTTATAACTTCTGCATACATTAACTGATCTTGGTGAAACTTCAGCAGTGTGTTCGTGGCAAGAGGCCGATCAGATGGATGTAACTATTGTGAGTCAAAGTTATAGCGCCACCATCTGGCAGCAGGAAGTGTGTCACTTTCAACATGCTTTTGACAAAAGTGGGGGGGTTAGTTTTACCAACAGTTACAAAAATCTGTATATATATTGGTCTTGCTGAGCCGGGCAACTTTCTAATTTACAGTAATTAGCTCCGAGCAAAAGGAAGTCAGATATTTTAGTTTGAATGTGGATTTTTTGGGTATTTCAGACTCTGAGTTTTTAGCTACTCTTCCTAACTGGTTTATTTTATTCACACCAAACTTTTTCAAAATGATGAAAATACATTAAAGATGCTAAATTGTGAACGGATATTAAACATCTCAAACGGTTTTGCTATAGTGAGGGACTAAAGTAATGTACAAAAAGGAAACACTAAAAGCCTCATATCTCCAAAAAATGTAATTAAACACCATTTATTTCTATATAAAAGTATACAAATATCACAACTAAACCCATTTTATTCATTTTTTTTTTTCAATTTAATAATTCTTTAAGTTTAAAAACAGCCAGCATTTTTTTAGTCCAAAAAATAAATACATCATGTCATTCATAGTGCTATACTGCCCTCTTGTGTTCAAAATCAGGTAGGCCTATTGTATCTATTTAAAAATATACTAGGTATGTGACGGTGAGAATATTTTACCATCGGTTAATCAACGGGTTAATCAACGTTAATCAATGTTGTGGAATATTTTGAGTGTATCATAAAATCAGAATAAGGTAAGACAAGTAATATTTTCTGTCTTTTTATATATATATATATATATATATATATATATATATATATATATATATATATATAGCTGCGAGCAGCGATGAAGGGCCAAAGCCGGCGGCACCACCACCCCGGTGCCTTTAGGTAACTAAAGGCATCGGGGTTGCGGTGCCACCGGCTTGGGCCCGTAATCGCTGCTCGCAGCTATATTTATATATATATATATATATATATATATATATATATATATATATATATATATATATATATATATATATACAGTGAGGAAAATAAGTATTTGAACACCCTGCCATTTTGCAAGTTCTCCCACTTAGAAATCATGGAGGGGTCTGAAATTGTCATCGTAGGTGCATGTCCACTGTGAGAGACATAATCTATAAAAAAAAATCCAGAAATCACAATGTATGATTTTTTAACTATTTATTTGTATGATACAGCTGCAAATAAGTATTTGAACACCTGAGAAAATCAATGTTAATATTTGGTACAGTAGCCTTTGTTTGCAATTACAGAGGTCAAACGTTTCCTGTAGTTTTTCACCAGGTTTGCACACACTGCAGGAGGGATTTTGGCCCACTCCTCCACACAGATCTTCTCTAGATCAGTCAGGTTTCTGGGCTGTCGCTGAGAAACACGGAGTTTGAGCTCCCTCCAAAGATTCTCTATTGGGTTTAGGTCTGGAGACTGGCTAGGCCACGCCAGAACCTTGATATGCTTCTTACAGAGCCACTCCTTGGATATCCTGGCTGTGTGCTTCGGGTCATTGTCATGTTGGAAGACCCAGCCTCGACCCATCTTCAGTGCTCTAACTGAGGGAAGGAGGTTGTTCCCCAAAATCTCGCAATACATGGCCCCGGTCATCCTCTCCTTAATACAGTGCAGTCGCCCTGTCCCATGTGCAGAAAAACACCCCCAAAGCATGATGCTACCACCCCCATGCTTCACAGTAGGGATGGTGTTCTTGGGATGGTACTCATCATTCTTCTTCCTCCAAACAAGGTTAGTGGAATTATGACCAAAAAGTTCTATTTTGGTCTCATCTGACCACATGACTTTCTCCCATGACTCCTCTGGATCATCCAAATGGTCATTGGCAAACTTAAGACGGGCCTTGACATGTGCTGGTTTAAGCAGGGGAACCTTCCGTGCCATGCATGATTTCAAACCATGACGTCTTAGTGTATTACCAACAGTAACCTTGGAAACGGTGGTCCCAGCTCTTTTCAGGTCATTGACCAGCTCCTCCCGTGTAGTTCTGGGCTGATTTCTCACCTTTCTTAGGATCATTGAGACCCCACGAGGTGAGATCTTGCATGGAGCCCCAGTCGTAGGGAGAATGACAGTCATGTTTAGCTTCTTCCATTTTCTAATGATTGCTCCAACAGTGGACCTTTTTTCACCAAGCTGCTTGGCAATTTCCCCGTAGCCCTTTCCAGCCTTGTGGAGGTGTACAATTTTGTCTCTAGTGTCTTTGGACAGCTCTTTGGTCTTGGCCATGTTAGTAGTTGGATTCTTACTGATTGTATGGGGTGGACAGGTGTCTTTATGCAGCTAATGACCTCAAACAGGTGCATCTAATTTAGGATAATAAATGGAGTGGAGGTGGACATTTTAAAGGCAGACTAACAGGTCTTTGAGGGTCAGAATTCTAGCTGATAGACAGGTGTTCAAATACTTATTTGCAGCTGTATCATACAAATAAATAGTTAAAAAATCATATATTGTGATTTCTGGATTTTTTTTTTTTTTAGATTATGTCTCTCACAGTGGACATGCACCTACGATGACAATTTCAGACCCCTCCATGATTTCCAAGTGGGAGAACTTGCAAAACAGCAGGGTGTTCAAATACTTATTTTCCTCACTGTATATATATATATATATATTTTTTTATTTTTTTTACTTCTCGGGCACTTTTGGGGCCCTTAACATACTCGAAAACTCTTGAAACTTTGCACACAGGTCAGAACCCGCGGCCATCAGGGCCGGGCTGAAGCTGGTACCCGGGCGTGGCAGGGGGGCTCGACAGCGCCCCCTGGAACAGCATCCAAAAACTTGGTCCATAAATCAAACATGCTTGCATGTAATAATATGAAACTTGGTACACATATAGATCTCATCTCATCACATATGTACTCGTGCTCTAAGTTTTACGCCAGCTCAACAGGAAGTCGGCTATTTAGGGTTGTTTGAAAAACACATGCTGTGGAATTTAATGTACTCCTCCTACAGAATTCATCCGATGCCCACCAAACTCGGTCAGCGTGAAGTCAAGACATTGAGGATGCTAAATTGTGGATGGATTTTTGATATCTCGAACGGTTTGGCCGTGGCGAGGAAACGAATTTATAGCGAGAAAAGAGAAACAGGAAGTGTGTTATAACTTCTGCATACATTGACTGATCTTGATAAAACTTCAGCAGTGTGTTCGTTGTCAGAGGCCGATCACATTGATGTGACTATTGTGAGTCAAAGTTATAGCGCCACCAACTGGCAGCAGGAAGTGTGTCACTTTCAAAATGCTTTGAAGTCACCTTATTACTTATTTTTACTTACTTTTTACACCTTTACGTCTTATTTTTACCCGATTTGCTTCAAACTTTATGTGTATAATGTAAACACACGGCAGATGTAGAATTGTGAAAGGATTATTGATATCTTAGATACTGTTGCCGTGGCAACGCAACAAACTTTAATATTCTTTTCGGATGCGTTTGAGACTCTTAGCATGCTTGAAATTGGATGAATCTCGACAGACACATAACACTTATTAGCCAGTAGACATGAAAAGTTTCAGAAACGGGCGTGGCAGGGGGGCTCAACAGCGCCCCCTTGAACGGGGTCTGAAAACTTGGTCCATATATCAAACACGCTTGCATGAATTAATATGAAACTCGGTACACATATAGATCTCATCGGGCCAAACAACTTTCCCTCCGTCAAGTTTCACGCCAGCCCAACAGGAAGTCGGCTATTATGGGTTGTTTGGAAAACGCTTGCTGTGGAATGTGAACTACTCCTCCTAGAGAATTCATCCCATCCCCACCAAACTCGGAGTGCATGAAGTCAAGACATTGAGGATGCTAAATTGCGGACGGATTTTTGATATCTTGAACGGTTTGGCTGTGGCGAGGAAACGAATTTATGGCGAGAAAAGAGAGACACGAAGTGTTATAACTTCTGCATACATTAACTGATCTTGATGAAACTTCAGCAGTGTATTCATGGTAAGAGGCCGATCAGATGGATGTAACTATTGTGAGTCAAAGTTATAGCGCCACCAACTGGCAGCAGGAAATGTGTCACTTTCAACATGCTTTTGACAAAAGTGGGGGGGTTAGTTTTACCCACAGTTAAAAAAATCAGTACGTATATTGGTTTCATTGAGCCGGACAACTTTCTAATTTACAGTCATTAGCCCCCCCAACAGGAAGTCAGATATTTTGGTATATATATATATGGAGGGCCCAAGCCGGTGACACCGCCACCCCGGTGCCTTTAGTTTAACTAAAGGCACCAGGTTGGCGGTGCCACCGGCTTGGGCCCGCAATCGCTACTCGCAGCTATATTTTATTTAAATTTTTTTGTGACCTTTCCAATGTGATGACGTAATACGTGGTGCATTTCAGAAATGGTACAAGACGGGCATTTGTGGTTAAAGAGTATATATATATATAATTTTTTTATTTTTTTTATTTTTTTAAATGATCAATCGTTTCGCTAGATAAGACCCTTATTTCTCGACTGGAATCGTGTAGAGACTTTGAAGCTGCATTGAGACGGACATTTGAACCTTCTTTGAACATTGGTGTAGTTGGTTGCCATTGAAATCCATTCTGTGTAGAAAAATCCTGAAATGTTTTCCTCCTTAATTAATTAAATTAAGGAGGAAAGGTTTTAATTAAATTAAAACCTTAATTTCTTTTCGACTGAAGAAAGAAAGACATGGATATCTTGGATGACATCGGGGTGAGTAAATTATCAGCAAAAATGTTTTTGAAAGTGAACTAATCCTTTAATCTTTGCTTTGTTTTGTTTTTTTTGTGTTATTTTTGAAAAAGAAGAGTCACTCCATCACATAGAAAAAGAACAATTACACTTAATGCAACCGGTTTGAAATTATGGTAACACTTTAGCACAAGTATACAGTAACACAGAACTTATAAATAATTTTCAAACTATTAGTTAATGAATAGTATAAAATAGTATACAAGCTGTAGTTAATATATTAAGAGACTATATACAAATAGCAAATTCTTTGTTCACTGTCACTGTAATTAACCAAGTATTATTGTTTAATTAGCTCTTCTGTAAAGAGTTAGATAATGTTCTGTTAATAACGTATTAACCATAAATAGTTCTCACTTTAGATTAGGTCACGGAAAATCAGAAAATATCATTAAGTGCTTTAATACAGCCTTTATTGGACATTAATTACATTAATATTAAGAGTTCCTTAAAATGTTTACAAATACATTAAGCACACACACACAAACTCTCTCTCACACACACACACACACTAGGGCTGGGACGATGCACCTATCTCCCGATTCGATACCATCACGATTCTTGGGTGCCGATACGAGATGTATTGCAATTTTTAAGAATAGCATTTCTACAATATTCGATATTGCAATGTATTTCTTTCTTTTTTTTTACACTAGACTATGGGTAAAAATTCAATCATACACTTATACAGACTGTACATGATGTATAAGATGAGTCATATTTACAAATTCAATTCATCACATCTTTCTGAGTTTTATTTCCGAAGCATCATACAGTTCTACATTCTCTTGAATAAATAATTTGATAACAAATACATTTTTTAACAGTCACTTGTCACCACCTAGTGGTGGAATAATGTAATCAATAAATGCGTTATTTTAAGCGCTAAGTTTCTATCAAAGACTGATTTACTCTATTTTGATCGCTATCTTAGACATCAGTGTTTATATTTTAACTTTAATCTTTTATCCCAGTACTTCTATGATAATTTGCATTATTGTATCACAGAAATAATGATACTATTATGAGGTTTTAAAGACCTTTTGTGAAGCTGTTTCATGACAACTCTCTCTGGGTCAGTGGCAGCGCCAACACAGATTTGAATGTTGGGATATGATTTTGTGAAAGGTTTAATAGACAGATGAATTTGAAGAAGATTGTGTGGGTGTTTGAATGGAGATCACAGTATTTTAAAGATGAACCGTGCAGCTGTACTGTCTTATCTGTACTGTCGATTTTATTCTCCCAGTCCTAACACACACAAGTTCCTTAAAATGTTTACAAAAACATTAAACACACACATACACACACACACTCAATCAGACACACACGTTGGGTTTCTATGTTTTATGGAGATTTTCCAAAGAAATAATGATTTTTATACTGTACAAACTGTATATTGAATCCCTTAATCCTGATGTAATTTAACAATTTTTTTCTAATGAATATTTGTATATATTTCTTATTGACAGCATTATGTTTTTATTTTATTTTTCAAGTGTCATGTTTATCTCTGGATATAGGCTTAATGTGTGTCATTGTTCTCTACAGGTTGAGGGATTGTGGTGTCACAGATGAAGGTTGTGCTGCTCTGGCTTCAGCTCTGAGATCAAACCCCTCACACCTGAGAACACTGAATCTGTCTGGGAATAAACTAGGAGACTCAGGAGTGAAGCTGTTCTCTACTGGACTGGAGAATCCTCACTGTAAACTAAAGAAACTGTGGTAAGATCATATGTGACTCTCACATGAAATTGTCACTGAATTCATAAAGTATAATCAAAATGGAATAAAATGCAGGGAAATAACTATTATTCCAATAATTACAAGCAAAGCTATTAAAACAACATGATCAAATTCATCAAATTATTTTTACGTCTGTTCATATGATGTAAGATAATTAATATTTTAAAGTGTTTGCTCTATTTCTCCTGCCGCTGTGAGTTCATGTGTTTGATCTGTAAATGACTGAACACGTGAGCTGGTCCTCATTAAGGTGATTCTGCAGTGCTGATAGTCACACTGGAAAACACACTTTGACATTGTGATAAACATTTAACACCCTTTACTTTAAACACACTCAATCTCAGCACAGTCAGGATTAACACAGTCCATTCATTTTAATTTTAGGGGGAACTGGATACTGTAGAGATTTTTCTCCAGGTTTAAAGTCTACATCATGTCAATGTCACAGATTATGACATGGAGAAACACTATAGTACATCGATGACACGTTAGTGTCTGTATTATTAATGAGACTGTGTGTTCTTATCCTATGAGAAGACATTTCTCTTATTCATGACAGCACATGGTGTTTTTCTATGACAGACGCTTCAAACTGTAAAATCAGGCTGTAGTTTAGAGAGGCGTTCATGGGTCGCAAGTGTGTGTGTCCATGGTGCAAAGATTTAAGGAAAGGGTGCATCTTATATAGCAATCAGAAACGAGATAAATAATCATACACAGCTGGGACAAATTAACTCAATGATAGTAACCATAGAAACAAAGGAGTGGCGGAAAAAGAAAAGGAAAACAGGAACCAATCAAAACACAAACTGAAAGTCCAAACATGAACAGACACGTTATCTACAACTACACGTGACAGTACCCCGCCCCCCTGAAGACGCTTAACATGTAATTAAACACAATGCGTTCGTAATCTGGGCTCATCTGCTATTCTGTAGGCTACATATGCTTTATCAACCATCTGGGATCTGAGGTGTTTTCTGGCCCTGGAGGTGTTCTGACATGCGCTGACATTTGTTCTTATTTCTGTTACTTGTGACATTTTCATGGCTAAAGTCTGATTACACTGTATTAAGCACAAACTCTGCTACAATAATATATCAGCGGTATGTACTGTATGTAAAAGATTGTAGTTTTGAGATAATGACATTTATGTGTGGTTTGTGAAAAAAAAACAAAAAAACAATTGTCACTGAAATAAGGCCATGAAACCCATACTGATTATTTCTTCACAAGACTTTTGAAAATTGTATCACGTAGCCTAGAATATTTGCTCCAAAACTATGTGAAAATTATCCTGACAACTCATTCAGATAAAACAATATATCGATTTTAAATTTGTAAGACATGTTTTGTGTATGAAAGCTTTATGCGAGGAGGTGTGAACACATCATTAATATTGATGGCTTTCACACCTGAGAAAGACAAAGACCCTCCCATAATGGCCCTATTAGGTGCTATCAGGCCCTATCATTCTGAGCAACCTTGCACAAAGAATGTAGCCTGGCAAGCCAGACCTACATCAAGATGTTAGGTCTGGCAACTCACCATAGACATGGCTCAATCTGAGGGGCGGGATAAACGGCTGTCTTTCAAATTCCCTCTGCACGCAATAGGACAGCGCTTCAATCAACCAGAGCGTTTTCCCAACAGCGGAGCTAACATTAGTTGATAGATTCAACTTTTGAATCTGGCCGGCAAAACTAAGAACACATCTTCCTTTTTTAAGAATGACTTAAGTGCCGTTCTTTCAGTGCCGCTGCTAGCCATTTTGGTGCCCTAAGCATAATTCCTTTATGATGCTCCCCACCCTGACCCAGAAAAAAAAAAAAAAAAACGTTTGTACGGTGCGTGTCCACTACAGCGGCAAAACTCCGCTCAGTGCCGCTGGCAACACTGTATCGCCTCCGCTTTGGGGTGTGTCTGTTGCGAGTGTGTTTAATCTTGTTTAATCTAAAATACGTTTTTTTTCAACGCATGGACAGTATAATCATCAGTGATGCACGTGATTACATTTAGAAATAGACAAGCTTTTTTTCCAAATGCACCAAGCAAAGATCCTTTCAATTTTATAAACTTTTATAAACCCAGCCAATATAATCACAATGAACACATACAAAAAAAATCTTTAATATATATATAACAACTGCAAAGTGTCTAATTTGTAGACAAAATGATTTACGCACTAAATCCAGCATAAACTCACAATATGCATATTTTTAAACTCTCAAAACAGATGTCACATCCCGAACCTCACAGCAATTGGCTATTTTTGATATTGATATTTGCATAAAGTCGAGAACTGCCCAACCTTTTGACGCTCTCGGTCGCTCTCAACGCTTTCTCCGGTCCGCTGTCAATCCCAAAATGCACTGCGCGAGCGTGAAGCTCGACTTCCATAGCAATGAATTGAAAACGCTCGCTCCGCTCGCACCGTGCCAGTGGACACGCACCGTAATAAAAGGCGCCCACGCGAACAACCGGCACGGACCATCCAATGGGGACTTTCTAGACTAGAGCTAGAGCAATTAAATGATCTTGTTCCCCCTTTTTTGTTACATATACATGGCTAAAATGTGCCTAATCATATTTCTATAGGCTAATGAAATAATATCGGCATTATAATTTTTTTTTTTTCATCAGACTATTTTTGGTGCCCCCTCAGCAGGTGCCCTACGCACATCACGTGATGCGCGGGGTGGGAGCGGCGGCGCTGCGTTCTTTACTCTTTTCTCAATGAAAAGCTTAACTCCAAGTCCTCCAGAGTCGCGGCCAAAGCCGATTCGAAAGACTGTTCTCCAGCAGCAGCCGCCATTCTTTTTTTTCAAGTAGCAGGAAACCGTCGCAACTCTGTCGTCATTATGTTAAGCCCGCCCCGCCTACTCTATACACGATGTGATTGGCCTGACCCAATTTAGGTTTTTACAGCTCCGAAAGTCAACAGAGAGTTGCTAGACTACCCTGGCTGCAAAATAAATTTTGCTGCCGCTAGGGTGCGTCTAGATTTCTAGGCTACAAACAATGAGGAGATTTGAAAAAGAATGGCTTTTTGATTGTTTGGATGAAAAACATACATACCTGTCATTTCCAAGGTGTTTGAATTTCTCACTTTACCATGTTCATGTACAGAGACTCATGTGAATGTTGAAGTCAGCAGGACTCATCAATTGCATCTGGTCCCTGTAAAAAACAAACAAAAACAAAAAAACAGCTGTGAACACGCTGATATCAAGAGAAACTATAGGGAATACATTTTTGATTTTTCTGGTTAAAATTGCTTTTTAAAAATCACAAAACACACACACACACACACACACACACACACACATATATATATATATATATATATATATATATATATATATATAATGAACAGCAGGTTTGTCGTGCCTTGTAGGTATAGGCTGCAGTGCTGCATAAAATAATAATAACAATAACCAGCCTATCAATCATTAAAAAGGAACACTTCAGTAACACTACACTAGAGAAAAATATATTGATTATCATATGTCACTTCAAATATTTCCATTCATTATGACGTTATGAAATGAGATTGGAGTAAAAACATGAAGCCTAATGTTTGGTGCGTTTTGCTTTTCAAACGCACAGCGCGTTATTTACTGAAGCGATTGAGCCGCTCCAAACTATGAAACATTATTGTTACCATATACATATCTACGTTTGAGCAGATATCCAGAAACACAGTATTTAACAGTGAACACATGTCTAAACATTATAATATTCAGCATATATCTAGCGACAGTTCAACTGCAATGTGAAGTTTATTCAACAATAACATTAACTAATATAATTCAGAATACATTTCTTACCTTACACCTTTCTTGTCTTCAAATCGCATTCTTCTTCTTCTGAGTTAAATCCATTGTAAGCTGACTAAGCTCTCCAAAGTCTTCCAAACTCGATGAAAAGCAGAGACTGATGAAGTTTGGTCACTTTGTACGAGTTACGTCAGTGACGATGAATGGGGTTTCGCTTAGAAAGCCTCTCACCTTCGAGTATACAAAACGAGCCAATGGCAAGAAAATGCCATGGGTCTGCGGAATTTGCAGTCCACCCCACCTCGTGGGTATATAATGAAGTACGCTGGCAACATGCAGATATGTTTTCCCTTCGGAGCCAAGAGTTCTCTTCACTCCTACAAGCCATTCTGAATCATCTTCACTCTACGAGACGAGCGGCTCTTCAGTGTGTTGGTGTGACGGCGCGTTCCAGCGAGATTGCATTGCCTGCTGCTGATCTGTGCAGTGATCTGCCGACAGTGTGTGTGTTTCTCCCTGGGCGCTTCAGCACTCTGCTGAACTTTTTCCTCTCTCTAAAAGAGCTGCACACGGCACGTCTTTTTCTAGTAAATTTTCTGTATTTACTGGTTGTGGGCACGTGATTCATCAGCCTAACGGTCATGAGCGCTGTTTCGCGTGTTGGGCTTAATCACACTCGGCAGCGCTCGTAGATGAGTCATGTTTTCATTGCGGGAACATGACCATCGCCATGTTTATAGATCGAGACTCAATGTTCTCCGTGTGAATGTCCCCTCTGCCATAACCCAATCTATCTCTTCCTCGAGAGGGGATACTTTGGCTGGTGGCCAGGGTGATCTGAGGGTTATGGTGTGGCATAATTCCAACAAACTTTTCTCGGGTCACGCCCCCCTCCACATCGCAAACCGTGGGGCTTCCGTGTGTGCCTGGTTCCTCCCGGGGACCCAGTGTTTTCAGTCGGGGCTCCAGCAGATGGTGTCATGTCACTTACAGCATCACAAGGCGGGCTTGATTCCTCTGGAAATGAGGATTCGACTGTGTTGCCTAGAGGGTAGGGGACCTGCAGGTATTTTCGGTTGACGAAATGTGCCTAGAATTCATGGATACGTGCCCATGGTTCCCACCACACCCTTTCGAGACCAGGTGGTGAACCTGCAAGCGCTGCCCTCGGAGGAGGCAGACCCAGCCTTGGCACTGCTCTGTCCAGTACGCTCCCTCCGTGCTTACGTAGACAGAACGCAGTGTTTCAGGACCTCAGACCAGCTCTTTGTCTGTTATGGTGGGAAGCTGAAGGGAAAGGCTCTCTCCAAGCAAAGGTTGTCTCACTGGTTAGTGGACACCATTGCTTTGGCTACCAGCAGCAAGGTCGACCGTGCCCCCTTGGTGTGATGGCCCACTCCACCCGGAGTGTGGCCTCCTCTTGGGCTCTAGCGCATGGCGCCTCGCTAACAGACATCTGCAGAGCTGCAGGCTGGGCGACACCCAACACATTCGCGAGATTTCACAATCTCAGAGTGGAGCCATTTTCTTCTCATGTACTCGCTTCAACCAGCCGGTACTAGATTCTGCTCAGGTGTCTTCGCTTGCTCGCCATTCCTCTCCATGGATGGGATACGTGCAATTATTCTCCTCAAGTGAGCCTCACCGCAGGCCCTGAGTTTCTCCAGCGCTGTTGACGCCAAGGCCAGAGTTATGCCACCGGCAGCTTTCACGCTTGGCTAGGTGCCTCCATCTGCATGGTTCCCCCTCTGGGTGACCCCCACATGTGTATTTCCACTGTAAGCCTCTCTGAGCATGTGTCTTTCCCTCTGCAAGCCACCTTGCCACCCCTAGGGTTGAAATATTCCACCTGCGGCTGGACACCTCAGTGATACTCCAATGGAGCCCCTCCGGGTCATATGTGTATTCTTAAGTCCCCCCCGCCCTCTTCAGGCTGGCACTGATTGCATATTTCGGCTGAGATATGCTTCCCAGTGTACCTTGGTATTCCTGTGTTAAGTAGGAGTCCTTTGTCCATGCTAGCCTCATGACAGGGAGCTCAGACTTACGCAGGGCACTGGAAGACAGCTGAGGTGGCGTGATTAGACTGGGAACCCCATTCGTCGTCACTGACGTAACTCGTAGTGACCACGAAAGGGAACGTCTCAGTTACGTATGTAACCCTCGTTCCCTGAGCAGGTAACGGAGACGTTATGTCTTCCTGCCACTTCCACTGTACTGCTGGAACGCCGGAGTTCAGTCTCGGCTCCTCAGTCAAGAAACATATCTACATGTTGCCAGCGTACTTTCTTATATACCCACGAGGTGGGGCGGACTTACGCTATGCAAAGTACGCAGACCCTGACATGACATTTTCTTGCCATTGGCTCGTTTTGTATACTCAAAGGTGAGAGGCTTTATAAATGAAACCCCATTCGTCGTCACTGACGTAACGTCTCCGTTCCCTACTCAGGGAACGAAGGTTACATATGTAACCAAGACGTTTATTGTGCTACTATGTGAAGAAAATCCAGCAAAATGCACCGACGCGTTTGCTGACCCCAGAGGGTTACTGTCTTAGTACATTAACCCTCTGGGGACCAAGCTGTTTTTGGGGTCCTTGAGATGTTCTGACATGCCTTGACATTTGTGCTTTTTTCAGTTATTTATAAACATGTTAATGGCAAAGGTGTAAATTCACTCTATATAGCACAAACAGGGCTACCATAATATGCGAGCAACGTGTATGTAGATGTTTGTATTTTTAAGAGAATAATGTTTATGCGTGGTTATTGAAAAAAATTTAAATGAAAGTTGCTGAATTAAGACCACAAAACACATATTAAATATGTGTCCACAAGAATTTTGACTAATTGATGTTGTCCCTTTGAGTTCTAGCTTCAAAATGATGTAAAAATAGTCTTGCTTTATCGTTCACAAAAAAAAATACATTGATTTAAATGGTGTAAAACAGGTTTTGCTTGGAAAGCCAATATGCGAGGGGGAGGAGTAGTTTACACCTTAGATTATGAATGTCCCACCCACTCTGTATAATGAGCCATTCACTCAGGTGTGAAACTGACTGAGCCACAATGCAAGGACAAAAGATGTATTTAGAAGAAGACTTATATTGACCATTTAAGATTTCGCTTACATCTCTCTTGTAAATATGTTTTGCTATTTTATTCAAAATGTTACAATTACAACAATAATTACAATTTCAACAATATTTCAAGTGTACTCTTTCTTTGTAAAAAAAAAAAAAGAAAAGATTATAGGCCTACATTTTATCATATGTATTCATTAGTTTGAATATAGCCAACATTGGAACATCTAACATCTTAGTCTATGAATTTATTTTTGACAAAAATAGTATTTTTTTTGCAGTTTAATACGTTGCTTATACAAATACATTTTATTTCAACATATACTAGTCGATTTTTACTCATCTCAGTAGGCTATAGCAAAGCAGTTTATTCTTTCACACACAGACGCGCGATTCATATTTAGGCTAAACAGTCTTTACAAATATGTCCCCTTCATTCATCTCACAGAAAGGCGAGTCATATTATAGAAATGCGATTCATCTTTTTGCGGTTTACATAGGCCTACACTAACGTTATTCCATAACGTTATTCCACACGTGAGAAAAGAAAACAGCCTACCTCACTCCTCAGCAGAATCTGCTCCTCATTTCAGGAGATATTGCTCCTCATCAGCACTGTTCTGAGGAATATTTTCTCCATAAGGTAGGCTATAATGTCTCACTCGCGAGGAGTCGCGACGCGCTTTGTTTACAGCTGATGTGGGCGTTTCACAGCTCTGAAATAGTTCTCAGAATTTGCGTTTGAATAGCACGCGCTCTCCGGGGAGTGGTCACATTACTGTGAATGAGCTCCTAATGAGCTCGACAGGAGTCGCTCTCTTTTTATACAGATTACAGAAGCTGAGAATATTTGTTTTTTATATAAATGACTTCATTTAAAAGATGCGATCTCAAGCTTTATGCCCGTGGGTCTGTTTGCCTGTTTGACTGAATTTTCGCGGAGTTATAGATCATTTTCGAACGCGTTTCAAATGGGAGTTTACTGACAGAGAGAAGGCAGAAATCGCATCATGTTAATTTTTCTTTATTTGTCAAAAAGCAAAACACTTTATTTTTATTGTGAGTATACAGAAAAAAAATAGAAACTGAACAGGATCGATTGATGTATTACACGAAAATGAAAGATCAAAATTAACAGAGCATTTAGTGTTTATTTTGATTGCTAAAAAAAAAAACGAGCAAAACGCGCGGGCGCGTTTGTGGTCCCCAGAGGGTTAAGCCACGTGAAGCGTTTTTCACGTTATAAGCGTTAATGTCCTGTATTGGGGGCTGCTACTATTTGCTTCAGCTTTTCAAACGTAGAAGTATGATAGACATTGTGGCGCGCTCCAATGATCAATAAACGAAACAGACATTCCCTTTGTTTTCGTTATTTTACAAAATCTGAATATCTTTTGTAAATTTATGAATTATGTCTTGCTTAATCTGTATGACCATAAATTATGGAGTAAGAGTTTACTCTCTTGGAAGGAAAACATCCAATGGTCCCGCCGCTGCCGCCTCTGAATAAAATACAGTCAACGAAACATATAAAATGTTACAGCACTCAATTTGAATAGTCTGTAATATAATCTGTGACGTTTAGCGTGACCACCGCCTCACTGTGCTGTTATATGGGAAAGATGATATTTTACGTCAATAATGCCAAGTACAAAACTTATCCTACATAATAGGCCTAATAGTTTTGCATGATTCGCAAATCATGAAACATTTGGATTCGTGCCGAATAAGAAATGTAGGCTTTTTCACTTTAAATTAATTCATTTGGTATCTTATTTAGTTTTATTTAAATAAATAAATAAAAACTGTTTCTCTCCTTGAAAATATATCCATAGAAGCTGGCATAGCATTAAAGGGGTGGTATAATGCCCTTTTCACAAGATGTAAAATAAGTCTCTGATGTCCCCAGAGTGTGTATGTTAAGTTTTAGCTCAAAATTCCCTACAGATATTCTTATATAGCATGTTAAAATTATGTAGCGACAATGCCGGACATGCGGTCACATGCTGTTCCAATTAGTAAATCCTTGTCCCCAAACACATCCTTCGTTGTCTTTTCAGACAACGGGTCTGTGCATGGTGCCGCTAAGTCTACCATGAACAGTCAAAATTGCAATCTGTTGTTCCCCAGAGGAACATTTTAGTCACAAAAGGAACCCTGTTCTGCACAATCCATTCTAAAACCCCCATGTCAGCATGGACTCCCTGTGACTTTACAACCTCATGACACACACACACACACACCCACACACACAAAACCTCCTTTGAGTGCAACTCCATATAGAAAGATGGCTCTTGAATGTATACCTTCCGATATGTGTGTGATTAGCTTTGCTTTATAATAGAAGTGTGGTTTGCTAGAGTATAAGTTTGAATTCTAAATGTTCACTGAAAGAAGTTCATCAATAGTGTCTTGTGGTAACCCTACCTCAGACCATAAAACTTTACAACCCATGAAAGCAGACATTCCAACGCACACACACACAAACACACTTGTGGACTTTGAAACATACACTTCCACACATGCGATCCAATAGCCATGTTTTCGATATGTATTTTTATGTGTGTATAATTTCCATGGCAGATTGAGATTTTCTATGTTCTATCATAGAAATTAATGGACTCTTAAGATGCTCAGAATCCTACATTAGAAATGCATATCTGTATTTCCCATATTCTGTACATATCCATGTCTGGTATCATTCTAACCGTAGTGATCCTACGGAATTGCATATATGTATGAGATTACAATGAAATGTATTCTTGTGGGTATTATCTTTTCTGAAAGAGAAAATACGAATTCCATCTCTCACATGACAAAGTCAAAGTAGGCGTTTCTTCTTCACACAAAGAAAATGTTCCCGCTGTCAGATAAGGAGATCTGATTGGATGTTGTCCCCAACAGGAGGGTGTAAACAAGTGTCTTTAAAAAGCAAGAGACCCTGTTTCCCCTCTCTCTCTCTTCTCTCATCGATCCCGCTGATCCCACTTCCTCGCTTCTCCACGTGCAGCGCTGCTCCGGTTGGACAGGCATCGCCTTGGCCTCTGGGACACATGGCCCGCGTCATGTAAAAGCCTGCCGTCTTTGCAACCAAGATTTGCAACCTCTCCCGTCCCGGGAGACAAACTTTCTCGGTAACATTACAGTCAGTAAGCCTTTTAAACTTCCGCGGCACTGGAAGACGCAGCAGAAAACAGGACACACCCTCGCTTCCTGCTTCAGCCTCGCCCGAACAGAGAACGAACGTGCAAGTAACTTTAAAACCCTCTCTGAAAGCTGCTTTCCAGGAGTCTCGTGAACTTAGGTTTCTGTATGTAATAATTACTAATTTTCTTTTCTCTTCTCTTTCTTTCTTTCATTTCATTTCAGTCTGATCACTTATGTTATTGTTTGGTTAAATGTGTGTTTGTTTTATTGTTTGTATTTTTACGTACGTTTGTATTTGTAGCTCATATAACCTTTAGTTTTACATGTATTAAAATCCATATATCCTTTTAACTGTCTCTGTATTTGAAAGCCCACTTTTATGAAGTCAATGAGACAAAAGATCTTGCTACACGCTCGATAGACTACAGTGAGTAGTTTTAATTAATAAACTCAGAAAGTTTTATGTCTGTGGCCAGGACATAAACTTCCCTGAAGTTTGTGAATACCTCTTCTTAACTGTACTGATCTTACCTTTACTCACTGGACGAATTAAAGGTTAGACAGACCAGTTACAGAACAAGGTAATCTCGGTAATTGATAAAATAAATGTACATGCGACTTATGAATTATGACCATGAGTCATGAATATTAATATTCCCAGAATTCCCCATATTCTTGAGCTAATTCAAATTAACCCAAAGTCGTATTCGTTACAATTATTATTATAAACTAGGCTACAAAAAAAAAGTAAAACAAAATAATGTTATTAATCTGTATTTTTTTTCTAATCAAACTGGTTTTGGAACGTAAATAATACAGAAGAAACGCAGGAACAGAAACAAGCGACTAAATAGAGTGAACTCAGAGGTTTTTTTATAAAAATAAAATAAAAAGCATAACATGTCTGAACAGGTCATGTCTGTGGCAAAGACACACATTAAAATGCAATATAATTGTGTCCTTGCAAAAGATATTTTATAGGTTATTTAAATGTCAAAGAAATGCGTTAAATTCACAGTGAAAATGGGACGGGATATTTGCACTTATAAGTTCACTAAAAAGTTATTGTAACACTCTTTTATGCTACAAACGCCCATGACAAGCATGTAAAAACCATTAATAACTGAATCATTAATATTTTATTTCTATTTGAGCTGTTCATAAACAATATAGCCTACTTAAAAATGTGTTTATGAGCTCGGTCGCTTGCTGTCAATACGCACCAGAGAGAGGTTAACACATCGTTGCACATTATTGTCTTCAGTGCACGCTATAACTGAGAAAGAAACAGGACTGCCCCCTACTGGTGATGTACGTCATGTGCCAGAGAACTTCACTACGGCCGAATCGCCGAATCCCTTTCCCTGTGATGCACATTCTTAATGGCCACATCTATACAACTTTTGATTTAAAAAAAATATTAATAAATGTTGAAATGAACATCAACTAAGATTAATAAATGTTGTAGAAGAATCTTTCATGGTTTGTTTAGGGCTGGACAATAATTCAATATCAATATATATTGCGATATAATAACGGTGATATGATTTTTAAACACATGTACATTACAGGCATGGGCTACGTTTTCATTTTTACTGCGTGATAAATATAAGCAGCACGGCACACAACGGCCAGGGTTTTCTGGCCCGTCGAATACCTTGGTCCAAAGCGGGCCAGCTCGGGCTAGAGGAGTGGTTACAAACAGAGGCGGAGTTTACCTGAGCCGGGAGACGGCACGGCAGCGCCGGATGATTCTGTCAGCTAACATCAGCATTAAAGACTTTAATCTAATTTAACTCAAAACTCACTTTCATGTTTGATTGCCTTCTGTTTGTGATCCGATGTGGATTCTGATCACCGTATAAGGGTAGAAATATTTATACCCGATGCAAAAGATGCACGCTAACAATTACCATAATAAACATGGTAAATATGAACGCTTGAAGAAATCAGAAAAATCATAATGGCTATCACAATCATGTTTTTATTTTATCTGTCAGTAGCCTATGTCTCGTTTCTTTATACCGGACTATCATAAAATAAAGCAACCTTTTTTCAGGAGCTTCCTCTGTTTCTCTGACTGAAAATATCTGTAGCTTATTGGGAGTCGATAGAGTGCTAAAGCTCCTCAGGTCGTATTTTTGGTGGCATATTTGTGCTCTCAATAAACTGTGTTTGGTTCCTCAATCGTTGTGCTCAGTGCTTTCCACAACCAAATCACAACACACACACTGCCGTTCAAAAGTTCTGGATCGGTAAGATTTATAATGTTTTTAAAAGAAGTCTCTTCTGCTCATCAAGGCTGCATTTATTTGATTAAAAATACAAAAAAAACAGTAATGTTATTAAATATTATGAAAAATAACTTTTTTTATTTTAATATATTTTAAAATGTAATTTATTACTATGATCAAAGCTGAATTTCAGCATCATTACTCCAGTATTCAGTGTCACATGATCCTTTTAAATCCTTTTCATATCATTCTAATATGATGATTTGATGCTCAAGAGACATTCATTATTATTATTATCAATGTTGAAAACAGCCGTGTACAATTTTCTTTCAGGATTCTTTGATGAATAGAAAGTTACACTTTACTATATATTCACGTAGAAAACAGCTGTTTTACATTGGAATAATATTTCACAATATTATTGTTATTTTTGATTTTTAATCAAATAAATGCAGCAGAAGAGACTTCTTTTTAAAACCTTGAAGATATTACTGATCCAAAACATTTGACTGGTAGTTTATATGCATGTATTGCTTTGGAATCATCATTCGTCTCCACAACTGCATAATTACACCAGCAGTTGTCTGTAATATGATGGTGCAGATAAAAACAACTCAGACTTAATCCATGAATCCATGAAGTCCAGCAGATACCAATCTAACTGGCCATAAGAAATACTTAATATCTTAATATACAAGATTGTAAGCACTTACCATTGTCATGTGACTCGATTACATCATTTTCAAACTGTTGTGTAAAGTCATTCAAAATATGAGCGTGCGCACAAGAAGCAAGATGTTTTTTACGTAATTTTGTGTGTATTTGACCATTAAAATGCCACGAAGCGGAATACACTGTCAGGCGGCACAAGAAGCCATTGTGTGAGTGCCGATTTGAGTTCTCGTGTTTTATAATCATCAAGCACGTCCCTTCCTTAACTTTAAGCAATTCGCTCAAAATGTTTACAAATACATTAAGCTCACACATATACAGAGACACACACACACACACACACACACACTAGGGCTGGGACGATGCACCTATCTCCTGATTCGATATTATCACAATACTTGGATGCAGATACAATATGTATTGCGATTTTTAAGAATTGCGATTTGCAATTGTTTCTATCAAAAGCTGATTTACTCTATTCTTTCGAAGAAGAGAACGGACATACAACCATTCATTGCTGTTCATTTGATTTGTTTACATATGGTTATATTGTTATTACATGCACATTTCTTTACTTGTGTTGTTTTTATGTGTGCATTTGATGTTCTTATTTAAGGTACTGTTCATTAAAACCTGCACTAGGAAAACTTTTACCTCTAACTCTCAGGGCTCCATGTTAATTTAATTTGTATGCTTAAAAAAGTGCATATAGCTGCTAATTGTATTTGTTGTTTGTTGATTTTCAAATATAAAACTAGTTGAAAAGTTTTCAGTGTGTGTATCAGTTCTTTTTGAACATTTCCATCTCATTTTATCAAACCCGTGATAATATTGATAATCGTGATAACTTTGGTCACTATAATCGTGATATGAAATTTTCATACCGTCCCATCCCTACACTGTAGACATCGTCTGATGCCAGATTGGTAGACATCGCCCAACCCTAATGGATATTACGACACTCATAGATAACGACACATTTCATTCTCTGTTGGAACAAAAGAGGCTAACTTCTGTCAACCTCGTCTCTAATCAAGGACAAAACTAAAGCAATTTAATCTGAATCAATATTGATTCTGGAATAAAAAAAAAAATCTATTTTAAAATTGTGAACCAAAAAAATGCGATAGTTTGGTGAGTCAATTTTGTTCTCCCAGTCCTAATACACACAAGTTCCTTAAAATGTTTACAAATACATTAATTACACACTAGGGCTGGACCCGAATAATCGAATATTCGTTCGTTGGGTTAGTATTCGATTTGAAAATTTGACATTCGAACTTCGTTCTTTTTTTTCTTTCTTTTTTGCTCGCCTGGGATCCCCCGCAAAACCGTTGTCATTCGCGCTTGAATAAGGCCGGCACACACTGGCTGCGTGGCGTGAGCGTCTCAGCTGCGTGGCATGTCCGTTTTTATTTCGGCTCTCATGTTAACAGGTTGGAGTTTGCACACTGCCTGCGTGAGACACGCGTCTCAGGCGCGGCTCGAGCCACGCGGAAAACGCGTGCATGCTAGAAATAGAACCGACGCCTGAGTGTTCCAGCAACAGGAGTGTTCTCTGGCTAGAGCGCAGAACAGCGGAGTTTGTATGGACCGAAGTGCATGTACCGAAGTGCATGTTTGAGCTTGTTCTTTGGGTTAAGCTGAGTTGCTTTGACATTGTGGAAAATAGAATAATAGAAACAAAATGTATTCGCCTTTTTACCCGTTATTATCAATCTAAATTAATCTCGTTTTTAATTTAACTTAATTTCGTTTTTCTTTATTTAAATTTTGTTTTTCTTTATTTAAATTTTGTTTTTTCTTTATTTAAATTTCGTATTTCTTTATTTAAATTTCATTTTTTCTTTATTTAAATTTCGTTTTTCTTTATTTAAATTTCGTTTTTCTTCATTTAAATCTACCCTTTACTGTATCAGTAATTTGTTAGCCAGAAAAATATGAAACTACCTTAAAAGTATTGCTTAATTTAACAGACCTGTGTGTGTGTGTTTAATATCACTAGTGCAGTGTCGGTTCTCGGAGCATATAAGCCCTGCCCGCGTGAGGTACGTGCGCCGCTTCCCGCTCGCGCTGTTCTGTAGTTTACTAAAAGTTTATTAATTCTGAATGTGTCGGGTCTCGCGTGTCCATCTATATTGCACCTGCACTCCCTTGTGAAGTCGATTGGATGAACGGTTTCGAAATAATAAGAATGCAAACGGACATAGACACAGAGAATACTGCCTTTATTAGAGAGAAGAATATGTTCAGCCAGCCCCCTCTCTCCGAAGCTTCGAATATTCGATGTTCATTACTACCGAAGCTTCGAAGCTCAAAAAATGGTATTCGGACCAGCCCTATTACACACACACACACACACACACACACACACACACACACACACACACACTCAATCACACACACGTTAGGTTTCCATATTTTATGGGGATTTTCCATAGAAATAATGATTTTTATACTGTACAAACTGTTGAATCCCCTAATCCTAACTGATGTAATTTAACAACTTTTTTCTAATGAATATTTGTATGTATTTCATATTGACAGCATTGTTATTTATTTTTCAAGTGACATGTTTATCTCTGGATATAGGCTTAATGTGTGTCATTGTTCTCTACAGGTTGAGGGATTGCGGTGTGACAGGTGAAGGTTGTGCTGCTCTGGCTTCAGCTCTGAGATCAAACCCCTCACACCTGAGAGAACTGGATCTGTCTGTGAATAAACTAGGAGACTCAGGAGTGAAGCTGTTCTCTGCTGTACTGGAGAATCCTCACTGTAAACTGGAGAAACTGAGGTAAGATCATCGCTACCATAAAGACTTTGAGTGAATAAGGATTAATGTGTATAGTAGATAGTGTATACAGTATATCTTTGGTGTAAGCCCCCTCCGTTGGTTCAGCGACAGATTTCAGCTTGAGGGTCAGATCCTGCCGGCGGTAGAAGGCAGTGGTGAGGAGTCTTCCTGAAGAGGAACATTTACATCTTACTATATTATTATCTCCCAAAAGAAAGTAAAACTAACAGTTAAATAAACTAGACGAACTACAAACCAGACAACAGTTGCAGGATACAGTGAAGAGTTTTTAAAAAAATTAAATTAAATTCAAGCCGGTGTGCTAAATCGTGTTTAATAGACAGCATGACCAGACCATTCAGTCTTTTCTGAGACAGTGTTCACTAAAACATTGACAGGATCATTGAATCAGTGATTTGAACTCGGTAAACCAAATTAGTTCTGTTCATGAATGAATCATCTAGACTGGTTTATTAACGGGTTTCTCCTATTCACGGCAATGAACCAACTCAAATGATTCATTCACGAATCGGACATCATTACAAATGTATATCTATGACTAGAACGACATCGTAAATGTTGATCGATTCCTCACAGAAGTTGGCTCCAAGGCTTCAGAAAGCCTAAATATATTCATCACTGGACTAGTTTTAGTGTCGCTTGGTGATTTTCTGTTTCTGCTCTGTGTCGTTTCTGAATAACCCGCGAACGAACACACACACTTGGCACACACTATAATGAATACTCCTTCTTTATAGCGTGCTTCCTGAAATATTATTTTACAAAGTAAATACCAAAATCATCCAGGAAATTATGGAGTTCTGCTGGACCCTTAGAATCGTCCCAATCCTCCCCTGCTAACACACACACACACACACACAATGTTCCTTAAAATGTTTACAAATACATTAAGCACACTCACACACACATTCCTAAAAATGTTTATAAATACATTAAGCAAACACACACACACACAAAAAAAATGTTCCTTAAAATGCTTACAAATTAGGGCTGTCAAAGTTAGCGCGTTAATAACGCGTTAACGCAAAATCATATTAACGGCACTATTTTTTTTAACGCTCGATTAACGCAGTGCGTATTTTCTGTTTAACCCGTGGCCCAAAACCTAGTTGGAGAAATGGAGATACACCGTGTTGCCAACTTAGCGACATTGCAGACCCATTTAGCGATTTTTTCCCTTCAACAAAGCGCCCAAACCTTATTTAGTTTCTGAGAATCTACCGGTACCGCCGGTACTGCTCTCCCAGCATGCGCGCGCGCCTCTCTCTCTCTCGCTCTCTCTCTGCGTCTCGCGCTGGAGGAGCAGCGCTTTAATTTAGTTAAATACAGATATGATGTTGCTTCTCTAATTTTACATGCAAGTATATCCGAAATCGCAAAACAGATATTGTGTTTATCTTATGTGTATTTGATTTCATCAGACGACGGCTCGATTATCAGGATTATTGTGCAGATTAACATCTTGGAAGGGAGAGCTGGTTATGTCTTAATGGGTCGCGTTTCAGTCACCATTTCATATTCATTCCGTTGTTTGACAACAGAAACAGTAAAATATACCAATGAAAACAGTTTTATTGAGAATTTAGCTTCATCAAAATGGGCACAGAGAGAGACAAACTATAATGTAGCCTAATAATAAATAATAAATGTACATTTAGCATTTTCAGAAGAGCTGCCCTGTCATGCAAAAATCTAAACATGTTTGTGTTAATTGCTTAGTGCAAAGAAAGAGAAGTAATGGGAACCTGGTATTTCTTTGTTCTTTCTACATGTGTCTAATAGACATGAACAAGTTCTTTGAAAAACATCTATGACCTTTGAAACATGTCTCGTCTTCATGCTCTATGTTGACTATGGTTTCAATAATAAACATACATTTGCATAAAGCATCCATATTTATCCATGCCCACGTTGATTAGAGTATTACAAACTTGAAAAGTATTAATTTAAGGTACATTTAGAACAAATAAAAAAATGTGCGATTAATAACGAGTTAACTCATGACAATCATGCGATTAATCGATTAAAATTTTTAATCGATTGACAGCCCTATTACAAATACATTAAGCACTCTCTCACACACACACATTCCTTAAAATGTTTAAAAACACATTAATCACACACACACATACACACACACACACACACACGTTTCTTAAGATGTTTACAAATACGTTAAATATTAAAGCACATTCACACACACACACACACACACACATTCCTTAAAATGTTTACAAATACATTAAATATTAAAGCACATTCACACTCACTCACTCACACACATACACACACGTTCCTTAAAATGCTTACAAATACATTAAGCAAACACACACACACACACACACACACTCCTTAAAATGTTTACAAATACATTAGTCACACACACACACACACACACATGTTGGGTTTCCATGTTTTATGGGGACTTTCCACAGAAATAATGATTTTTATACTGTACAAACTCTATAATCAATCCCCTAATCCTAACGGATGTATTTTCACAATGTGAACTGAGTATTTGTATTTATTTAATATTGACAGCATTATGTTGTTGTTTTATCTGTTTTAAGTGTCATGTTTATCTCTGGATATAGGCTTAATGTGTGTCATTGTTCTCTACAGGTTGATGAAGTGTGGTGTGACAGATGAAGGTTGTGTTGCTCTGGCTTCAGCTCTGAGATCAAACCCCTCACACCTGAGAATACTGAATCTGTCTGAGAATAAACTAGGAGACTCAGGAGTGAAGCTGTTGAAGGATCTGGAGGATGATTCACATTATAAACTGGAGATACTATTGTAAGAATAGTTTTTAACGATTTTCATCATCATATTTTCATTTAAAGTCCAAATGGCTGATTTACTCACTAGAAATATAAGTAAATTGTAAGTTAATTCTGCTCATACTGTTGTGACTGATTGTGAAAATAATATTAATGTTATTTTCAGCTTTTCCCCTTTAACTGTCTCTATAGGCATCTTTACACAGCCGAGTTAAGGCTGCTCTAAAGCGGCTCTGTGTCTGCTCAAAGTTCTGTGTAAAGACACAATGCCGCATAAAAGCAGACATAAAATATGACGGGTCTGACCCACCTCAGCCCCTAGTATCAAAGATGACTTTGATATTGTTTTGTTCAGTGTAAATGAACGCAATCTTGTGCCGCTCTAAACTACGTCATTGTCATGACAACCAAACGCGTGGCGCGAGAATCAAGAAGCGGAAGGCTAAACATATCGGCCTAGCTCCATATTGTTTTAGCCAAATTAAAAAATGTCAGCCAACAAGGGACAATAAAGTAAAAGTGTCCTGTACTCACATCGTGAAGCAAACCACCAAAATAACAGAGTCGTTGACGTGTGTAATCAATTGGCTTTCGCCACTTGTAATCTTCCTTTGAAGAGACTGGCAGATCAATGCGCTGCTACATTTCTCTCAGATACGCTAAATGCTTATTCGCCGTCACTGTGTTATATTATATTCCAAAAATCATCTTCTGGAGGACGATATTTCACCCACACACGACCTGCCTGAAACGCTGACAATAGCAGAATTGTTCTTTCTGGCTCTTTGAAAAAAAAAGAAGAAAATCCTGCGGTGATTGAATAATAATTACTACGGTGTAATAATTCATAATTTCTTTGTAGCATTTGTTCCATCTGGAATAATTTTGTTTAGAAATAGAAAATAGCTATCAGTACCACAGAATTATGACAAACATCAGAGCGTGAGATCGCTATATCACACAGAGGAAATCTAAAATTCAGTTTTTTTATTTATTTGTTTTCTATTTAATTACTCTTAAATTCATTTTATAACTGTAGTTTTAAAATAGTAATGTTCAAAGTATTATTTCCCGCGATTTTAATTCCTATGTAAATGCATTTATGTTCGCGTCAGAAAAGCAATAAACATTCTGGGCCCTATTTTAACGATCTGAAACGCAAGTATCAAGTTCGTAACGCAAGTAACTTTGTGGGCGGATCTCTAAAATGTGTTGGTCTGAAGTAGCTTCATTACTCATAGGTGTGGTTTGGTTGATTTCCCCCCGTGTGTTAATATTTTTCCTTGTAATAATGTATGGTTTTCTAAAAATGAGGACTGTTGCGTCTGTGTGTAGATGAGATAAGCAAAGTGTATGCGCTGTTGTATTACAAATTTATTAAATGTTTAATTTAGTTTTCAACATTAA
Organism: Abramis brama; assembly: GCF_963993115.1. Taxonomy (NCBI): domain Eukaryota; kingdom Metazoa; phylum Chordata; class Actinopteri; order Cypriniformes; family Leuciscidae; genus Abramis; species Abramis brama. The sequence goes on along the minus strand of NC_139979.1, from coordinate 35,168,049 downwards.
AAGTTAAGACTTTGATTTTAAATAGGGTCAGTTTCTAGTTAGAGACTCCGGCCAGTCCTGTTTTCTCTATTGTGTTTTAAATGAGTCAGATCACTGAGATTCTCACCTTTCGGAGCCCAGACGTTGAATCGTTAGGTTGATTGGATTAGCTGTAGGGGAGACTTTCACCTTTTGTCTTTAATGGCTCTGGGATGGCTCTTGGAACCGGAGTTCCTGGCCAGTATCAGCATTTGAATAGTTACGCTGATTCAATTGTACTGGTAGCGCTCTGTGTTCCTACTTCATTTGCATGCTTTGTTCAGAGTCTCCGCCTCTATGTAATCCCTCCCCCTTGGAATGTATATAACTACAATGCATACTGTATTAGATTTAGATTGTTGGACTGCATCCACGCTCAATAAAGAAGAACTTCTGTTTGAACGTGATCCCAACATCTCCTGGTTTTGCTTCGATGAAGGAATAAAAAGTTTCCAACAGCGCGTTGTGCACACGCTACATTGATTATGGCCAAGCATGCGCCCTTAAAATAGCATATGAATAACATGCGCAACGCGCCACTGACTTTAGACAAGGTTTTTCCTGGTCAGTGGCGGAATTGTTTTCTAAAACTGCAAAATAGCACCAGGGAACGTTTGCGCCGGAACACGCCGCCTCTTTGCGCTGAACCGCCCCCGGGAGCGCAAGTTCATTCCCTAATTTACCGACGTGCGTCTGTGGAGGGAAAAGTGCGCTGTGGGTCGGTTGCAAAATAGGAATGACACATGCGTCTGTGTACAAAGTCAATTGTGCTGGGTGCAAGATAGGGCCCTCTGTGTAAATGCATTTATGTTCTCCGCGTCAGAGAAGCAATAAACATTCTGTGTAAATGCACATTTTATGATTTTATGCCGCGATTTCTGTGTAAAGACGCCTTATGTGTGTGATAATCTGAGATTTGGGTTGTTATTAACTGATATTAAATGTGTAGTGAGTGTAATAATCATTTCTGCTGGTTCTGTATCAGCTGTCCATTGTGTGAAAGTGACCTTTCATGTGCTTTTGATTTTGTAAAGTGACTTTGAGCATCAGATAGAAGCTATATGATCATGTTTGAGAATGAATATAGATTATCTAGTTAGTTTTCTTATGAAAAGATGTGACGGATTTAATATCTCATACTGCATATGTGACTGTGTGTTTTATTTTAGGACTGACTATGATTAAGATGACAGTGTGATCTTCTGATGATCATCTGATGGTGAATAAGGATCCACTACAGAGACTTACAGTCAACAGAATCAACAGAGACTGAAGATACAGTGACTTCACTGTTATAAATTAAGACTTCATTTAGATTTCAGCGATCCTCTGACAGACCTGATGAGGCGGCAGTGAAATTATTTCACAGCAAATTACAGTTTCTCATTCATAGATTAATCATTTTATGTGTATAAACGCACAGTAACTCAAAAAACACAGAGTTTTGTTACAGAGTAAATAAAGAGCCTGAATATCTTTGTGTTTGTGTTGTACCAGCAGAGGGAGACAGAACATACAAATATTTAAGCTGGGACTGAGATGGGTCTTGTGCATGCTGCCCACTTGGGTCCCACCTAGTACCAAGTGCAATCCTACATGAAATCGATCTGGGCAATTAACATGGGGCCATTATGGAACCCGCGGACAATCCTACATGGGGCCCATTTTATACCCATATGGGCCCCACATACAAATGTTGGCTGGGTAACAGCCTTTAAATCTCCTTTATAAATGCTTTACAAGGCATAACTAGTCCTCACAAAAATAGTTAACTGACCACTACTAAACGCTTTATAACTACCTGAACTAACCCTGAATTACAGTAGAAATACATGTTAAAGGGATACTTCACCCAAAAATGAAAATTCTGTCAACATTTACTCACCCTCAAGTTGTTTCAAACCTATATGAATTTATTTCTTCTGCTGAACACAAAGGAAGATATTTTGAAAAATGTCAGTTACCAAACAGTTAACTGGTCCCATTGACTTCCATAGAAATTTTTTTTTCCTACTATGGAAGTCAATGGGGTCCATCAACTGTTTGGTTACTGACATTTTTCAAAATATCTTCCTTTGTGGTCAGCAGAAGAAATAAATTCATACAGGTTTGAAACAACTTGAGGGTGAGTATATGATGACAGAATTTTCATTTTTGGGTGAAGTATCCCTTTAATAAAGCATTTATTAACACACTAAGTAACTATTACTATATGTCTGAATAATAATATGTATTTAAACAGTTTATTAATCATTTACTTAAACTTTCTAAGTGATCTTATGAACCACTGACAACTCCTAAATAACCGGTTTGTAAATAATGCTATACTTAAATTGATAAAGTATGAAAATTCAATTATTAAACACATTATAGATATGCTTAAAAATCAAGAACAAAGCATTTATAACTATTTATAAACCGCTTATTAATGTATATTAATGCTTTATAAATTACGAATGAACTGTTTAGTAATGCTTAACTAATGATTAATAACGTGCAGTTATTATAAAGTGGGTTACATTTTATTTTAAGGTGTTATTGTTACAGTGTAATTATATATTTAACTACATGTACTTACTATTGGGTTAGGGTAGGATTAGGATTTGGTTGAAGGTTAATTGCATGTAATTATGCATCATTTACTGTTATTACTATGGTAAGTACATGTAACATATGTAACAAAGACACTGTAAAATAAAGTGTTACCATAAAGTGTTTCCCATGTTTTTAATAATAGTTGCATTACATTTGTATTAATGTATTAAAGAGGTCATATGATGCATTTTCATGTTTTATTTTTCTTTAGTGTGTTATGTTGCTGTTTGTGCATGTATAAGATCTGCAAACTTACAAAGCTCAAAGTCTCCTACAAAAAGATTTTGGTGCTCGAGCCCCTTTTTCAAAATTAATCAAATGTGCCCCTCTCAAACAAATATCAATGATAATATTGTGGTCAATAAAACAAAATGCTCTCAATTATAATTAACATGACAATGTGAACAAAACTAGAGTAGCCTATTTTTACGTATCTGTCAGTCTGAGGTGTCATTGCCGTAACGCGTTGCTACGGGTTGTGTCACTTGCGTGTGTCTTGCTTCGGGCTTGACTGATGTGACCATAGATATAATAAATACATAAGCTGTGTCCCAATGCGAAGGATTGCATCACCGCGGCGTTATGAAGGCTGTCCCAATTCAATTCTGCATCCTCCGAAGGCCGTATTTGAAGGCCGGTTGCGTCATCGCGTCGCGACGAAGGCTACCCTGATTCAAAAGCGACGCTTGTGTGTGTGTGTCAGTGTGGTCCTGGTAAACCCTACGTTATGATGACACAGTGTTTAATTCCAGAGGACACACAGAGTAAATCTCGGTTCATTACAGCAGAAATACTCCCGGACGCTTCTGTGTGCTTGATTTACATGTATTTCATGACAGATCTGTATTATTCTTTAGAAAACCCGAGTCTGCTGGTAAATGGCTGTTATGAAAAGCTCATCTAGTAATCTTATAATGTTGGCCCTGACTTCATCACAGTGAGCAGACAGAGAGCATTAAAACAATATATAGAAAAAATATATATTATTCAATCATTCTCTCAAGAAGAGAAAACAGCCTGTCCATCCTCTCCCTCCTCTCCTGTGCTCTCCTCGCCTCTGCCATTTCAGCAAAGACGTGTATTAACTTCCTTACTTTTTTCTTACCCTCCCCAGCAGACCCATTTACTCCAGAGCTGCTCTAAAAAAGCAGAAAAGGGTACTTATGAAAAATATTAACACAGGGGTGCAATCTTAACATTAGTGCATTGATAACACTGCAAAATATGACACTTCAGAAAACATATTTCTGGATGCTCAAATTTGGCTAAAACCTTTGTATTCATAGCTTGCATGACAGCACTACAAAAACACATAAAAGTGAAACCCCATTGCCTTATCTACTGCTTTTCTTATCGTTGTGGGCTTTATATGGTGAGTGATATTTCTTATAATACACAAGTGAGATAGACTAGTGCAAATATTACAAATAGGTTGTTGTCTTGCCTCGTTTTTCGCCCCCGTAAAGAAATGGTCATTTTCAGACCGCAGTTTAATAAATTGAGCTGTCTGCTCCCTGAAACAATTATTAAACTAATATTAGCACAAGTTTTGCCTCAAACCACCCGACAAATGAAGCCACTCAGTGGTGACGAAGGAGTTAAGATGAAGTTTAGACAAAAGAAAAACTTGTGGCTTTTAACTCTGGTTTCACTAGCTATTTGAGTAAATGAAAACATAATACTCACATTTAAATGTGGATTTGCCATCCACCACCGAACTCTCGGACGCAATTTTTTTTAAAATAAAAATGCTGTCGTCACCGGCGCGCAATGACTTATGGGGTAGGATAGGCCGCTAAGGATCCATTTATGGGTGCTTCTCATTTCTTATTTGTGCATCCTCATTTCCTTTCCTCGCTTACTTTCCTCTCGTCTCAGCTTCACTCCTGTAGAAATCACTCCTTTTGAATCAGGGTAGCCTTCGTCGCGACGCGATGACGCAACCGGCCTTCAAATACGGCCTTCGGAGGATGCAGAATTGAATTGGGACAGCCTTCATAACGCCGCGGTGATGCAATCCTTCGCATTGGGACACAGCTTATGTATTTATTATATCTATGGTCACGTCAGTCAAGCCCGAAGCAAGACACACGCAAGTGACACAACCCGTAGCAACGCGTTACGGCAATGACACCTCAGACTGACAGATACGTAAAAATAGGCTACTCTAGTTTTGTTCACATTGTCATGTTAATTATAATCGAGTGCATTTTGTTTTATAGACCACAATATTATCATTGATATTTGTTTGAGAGGGGCACTTTTGATTAATTTTGAAAAAGCTTTCTATCTTTGGGAGGATTGGGGATCTGATGGTTATTAAAGACTGTTGAGAAACAGTGACACTGATATAGAGAATGAGGGAACACTTTACAATAATGTTCATTACATTAGTTAACATTAACTAATAATGAACCACTTATACAGCATTTTTAATCTTTGTTAATTTCAACATTTACTAATCCTTTATTAAAATCTTGTTAACTTAACATCACTTAAAGTGTTAGTTCACCCAAAAATGAAAACTCTGTTAGTAATTATTCAAGTGACTACAGTGGCTCAACCTTAAAGGTATCCACGACTTTCCCGAACTCTGAACTCTTTCCTGTGATCGCTATGGCAACGTAGAACAAGCCGGTAACGAACTTCCGGTTTACGTTAGCCTGAAGATACCGCTATCAGAGAGCCTCAACAAGTCCAAACAACTTGCTTGGATAATGAGGAGTAGAGCTTAGATCGGGCCCAAAAAATCAAGCCCGACCCTACCTGAGCCCGTTGTGTCCGAGCCCGGCCCGACACATTAACTGTAATTATGAGCCCGAGCCCAATTTAGACCCAATCATTTTTAAAACGTGGGCCGTTATAACCAGGGGTGGCGCCAGATAATTTTTTTAACGTGTGCTGAGGGGGTGCTATATATATATTATATATAAATACTTTTAATAAATGAGCAAAAATTGACCACTTAATTTTTTAACGTGTGCTGAGGGGGTGCTATATATAAATACTTTTAATAAATGAGCAAAAATTGGCCACTTAATATTTAATATTCAATTATATTAATGATCACAAATAAAGTATTCATTTTAATAAATTGAACAAGCACAACATTCGGCATTCAATCAAATATTATTAAAGATTTATTATTATTAATAATGTTATTTCAACACAATATCTCGTTATTTCGACATCATATGTGTGCCGAGTGTGCGTGCAATAAGCAAGATGTGCATTTGTAAATCCGGTGAGACGCGTGCATTGATTTTTATTAATAAACTAGTGTTTTCTGTCAGTGTCTGCTGTATATTTCTCATGTCTGAGTTTCCGTTAATTTATGATGAGATGCGCTCCTGTTCACATGCAATGCCAGTGTCCGCAGCGCGCCGGTTAATTCTCTAATTAATTTTCAAATTATTGAAAACAATAAACATACCACTTAAAAATATATACAGTTGTACTGCAGTTTTTTCTAAGTAGCGTTACAAGAAACACTCTTTCTGCGTAGAGAGTCCGTTTATGTTGGAAACAGCTCCCATTCATAAAATCCTTCAGTTTTCGCGTGTTGTTTGTGCACCTGACAACGGTACACGTTGAGCCACAAGGAGCCATTGCTTATCTGTCAGCATTACTACTTGTCAGTTATCAGTTTCACCCGTTTGTACCGCGACACGAGCACAGGGGCTTTAGCGTTAGGCTAAACCGGAACTGAGATACCGGCAACAGGAAGTATCAAGTGTCATGGCGACGCCCATTAAGACTCGCAGGAAAGTTGTGGATAGTGGAGGATCTTTCCGAATTTTAGATAAGACCCGCCCTCTCCACTTTTTGAATAAGTTTGATTGATTCACCAGAATGATTGACAATTAGGAGGACCAATAGTATAGGTGATCCACCCAGAAGTAAAAAATCCTCCGCTATACCTTTAAGTTTATCAAGCGACGACAATACTTTTTGTGTGCAAAAAAACCCCCAAAATAATAAATAACGTCTTTATTCAACTCTTCATGTTCTTCTGT
>NC_139979.1:35098920-35156420 GCF_963993115.1 Abramis brama | reverse complement strand
CTCAGAATAAACCTCTTCAGGTGTGTGTGTGCCCGCGTGTGTGTGTGTGTTCTCAGAATAAACCCCTTCAGGTGTGTGTAATCTCAGAATAAACCTCTTCAGGTGTGTGTGTGTGTGATCTCAGAATAAACATCTTCAGGTGTGTGTGTGCCCGCGTGTGTGATCTCAGAATAAACCCCTTCAGGTGTGTGTGTGCCCACGTGTGTGTGTGATCTCAGAATAAACCTCTTCAGGTGTGTGTGTGTGTGATCTCAGAATAAACCCCTTCAGGTGTGTGTGTGTGTGTGTGATCTCAGAATAAACCCCTTCAGGTGTGTGTGTGTGTGATCTCAGAATAAACCCCTTCAGGTGTGTGTGTGTGATCTCAGAATAAACCTCTTCAGGTGTGTGTGCGTGTGATCTCAGAATAAACTCCTTCAGGTGTGTGTGTGTGATCTCAGAATAAACCTCTTCAGGTGTGTGTGTGTGTGATCTCAGAATAAACCCCTTCAGGTGTGTGTGTGTGTGATCTCAGAATAAACCTCTTCAGGTGTGTGTGTGTGTGATCTCAGAATAAACCTCTTCAGGTGTGTGTGTGTGTGATCTCAGAATAAACCTCTTCAGGTGTGTGTGTGATCTCAGAATAAACCCCTTCAGGTGTGTGTGTGATCTCAGAATAAACCCCTTCAGGTGTGTGTGTGTGTGTGTGTGTGTGTGATCTCAGAATAAACCCCTTCAGGGGTGTGTGTGTGTGTGTGTCTGTGTGGTCTCAGAATAAACCTCTTCAGGTGTGTGTGTGTGTGTGATCTCAGAATAAACCTCTTCAGGTGTGTGTGTGATCTCAGAATAAACCCCTTCAGGTGTGTATGTGATCTCAGAATAAACCCCTTCAGGTGTGTGTGTGTGTGTGTGTGATCTCAGAATAAACCCCTTCAGGTGTGTGTGTGTGATCTCAGAATAAACCCCTTCAGGTGTGTGTGTGTGTGTGTGTGTGTGTGTGTGTGTGATCTCAGAATAAACCCCTTCAGGGGTGTGTGTGTGTGTGTCTGTGTGGTCTCAGAATAAACTCCTTCAGGTGTGTGTGTGTGTGTGTGTGTGTGTGTGATCTCAGAATAAACCCCTTCAGGTGTGTGTGTGTGTGTGATCTCAGAATAAACCCCTTCAGGTGTGTGTAATCTCAGAATAAACCTCTTCAGGTGTGTGTGTGTGTTCTCAGAATAAACCCCTTCAGGTGTGTGTGTGTGTGTGTGTGATCTCAGAATAAACCCCTTCAGGTGTGTGTGTGTTCTCAGAATAAACCCCTTCAGGTGTGTGTGTGTTTTCAGAATAAACCCCTTCAGGTGTGTGTGTGTGATCTCAGAATAAACCCCTTCAGGTGTGTGTGTGTGATCTCAGAATAAACCCCTTCAGGTGTGTGTGTGTAATCTCAGAATAAACCTCTTCAGGTGTGTGTGTGTTCTCAGAATAAACCCCTTCAGGTGTGTGTGTGTTCTCAGAATAAACCCCTTCAGGTGTGTGTGTGCCCGCGTGTGTGTGTGTGTGTGATCTCAGAATAAACCCCTTCAGGTGTGTGTGTGCCCGCGTGTGTGTGTGTGATCTCAGAATAAACCCCTTCAGGTGTGTGTGTGCCCGTGTGTGTGTGATCTCAGAATAAACCCCTTCAGGTGTGTGTGTGATCTCAGAATAAACCCCTTCAGGTGTGTGTGTGCCCGCGTGTGTGTGTGTGTGATCTCAGAATAAAACCCTTCAGGTGTGTGTGTGCCCGTGTGTGTGTGATCTCAGAATAAACCCCTTCAGGTGTGTGTGTGATCTCAGAATAAACCCCTTCAGGTGTGTGTGTGCCCGCGTGTGTGTGTGTGTGATCTCAGAATAAACCTCTTCAGGTGTGTGTGTGTGTGTGATCTCAGAATAAACCTCTTCAGGTGTGTGTGTGATCTCAGAATAAACCTCTTCAGGTGTGTGTGTGTGTGTGTTCTCAGAATAAACCCCTTCAGGTGTGTGTGTGATCTCAGAATAAACCCCTTCAGGTGTGTGTGTGTGTGATCTCAGAATAAACCCCTTCAGGTGTGTGTGATCTCAGAATAAACCCCTTCAGGTGTGTGTGTGTGATCTCAGAATAAACCTCTTCAGGTGTGTGTGTGATCTCAGAATAAACCTCTTCAGGTGTGTGTGTGTTCTCAGAATAAACCCCTTCAGGTGTGTGTGTGATCTCAGAATAAACCCCTTCAGGTGTGTGTGTGTGTGATCTCAGAATAAACCCCTTCAGGTGTGTGTGTGATCTCAGAATAAACCTCTTCAGTTGTGTGTGTGATCTCAGAATAAACCCCTTCAGTTGTGTGTGTGATCTCAGAATAAACCCCTTCAGTTGTGTGTGTGTGTGTGTGATCTCAGAATAAACCTCTTCAGGTGTGTGTGTGATCTCAGAATAAACCCCTTCAGGTGTGTGTGTGTGTGTGTGTGATCTCAGAATAAACCCCTTCAGGTGTGATCTCAGAATAAACCTCTTCAGGTGTGTGTGTGTGTGTGTTCTCAGAATAAACCCCTTCAGGTGTGTGTTTGATCTCAGAATAAACCCCTTCAGTTGTGTGTGTGATCTCAGAATAAACCCCTTCAGGTGTGTGTGTGTGTGTGATCTCAGAATAAACCCCTTCAGGTGTGTGTGTGTGTGATCTCAGAATAAACCCCTTCAGGTGTGTGTGTGTGTGATCTCAGAATAAACCCCTTCAGTTGTGTGTGTGTGTGATCTCAGAATAAACCCCTTCAGGTGTGTGTGTGTGTGTGTGTGATCTCAGAATAAACCCCTTCAGGTGTGTGTGTGTGATCTCAGAATAAACCCCTTCAGGTGTGTGTGTGTGTTCTCAGAATAAACCTCTTCAGGTGTGTGTGTGTGTGTGCGATCTCAGAATAAACCTCTTCAGGTGTGTGTGTGTGTGATCTCAGAATAAACCCCTTCAGGTGTGTGTGTGTGTGATCTCAGAATAAACCCCTTCAGGTGTGTGTGTGTGTGATCTCAGAATAAACCTCTTCAGGTGTGTGTGTGTTCTCAGAATAAACCTCTTCAGTTGTGTGTGTGATCTCAGAATAAACCCCTTCAGTTGTGTGTGTGATCTCAGAATAAACCCCTTCAGGTGTGTGTGTGTGTGTGATCTCAGAATAAACCCCTTCAGGTGTGTGTGTGTGTGTGATCTCAGAATAAACCCCTTCAGGTGTGTGTGTGTGTGATCTCAGAATAAACCCCTTCAGTTGTGTGTGTGTGTGATCTCAGAATAAACCCCTTCAGGTGTGCGTGTGTGATCTCAGAATAAACCCCTTCAGGTGTGTGTGTGTGTTCTCAGAATAAACCTCTTCAGGTGTGTGTGTGTGTGTGATCTCAGAATAAACCTCTTCAGGTGTGTGTGTGTGTGTGATCTCAGAATAAACCCCTTCAGGTGTGTGTGTGTGTGATCTCAGAATAAACCCCTTCAGGTGTGCGTGTGTGTGATCTCAGAATAAACCCCTTCAGGTGTGTGTGTGTGTGATCTCAGAATAAACCCCTTCAGGTGTGTGTGTGTGTTCTCAGAATAAACCTCTTCAGGTGTGTGTGTGTGTGTGATCTCAGAATAAACCTCTTCAGGTGTGTGTGTGTGTGTGATCTCAGAATAAACCCCTTCAGGTGTGTGTGTGTGTGTGTGATCTCAGAATAAACCCCTTCAGGTGTGTGTGTGTGTGTGATCTCAGAATAAACCCCTTCAGGTGTGTGTGTGATCTCAGAATAAACCTCTTCCGGCTGATAGAGACCTGATCCTGATCACCCTGTCAGGATTTATTCTGAGATACAAACCGGCTGGATGAACATTATCCCGTACGTAATAAATGAACCTTATTGTTTCCCACTCGAACAGCATCATGTTTACATCACAGTGACATTTTATTCAAGAATCAATTTACAAACTTTTTAAAAAAAAGAGTGGTAAGGTTCTAGTTTAAAATGAGTAATCTAAGAAATGAAGCCGTCTGAGAAATGACACAATAATGAAATGTTGATTTGTCCGTTTGTTTCCATCCAGTTCATTATGGTGCACCAGCACCAGCGGCTTCAGCTGCTCCGCGAAGCTCCTCGTGTGTGTGTGTGTGTGTGAGAGGCTCTACATGAGGCGTTTGGGGTCGATCTTCTCCAGGTGTGTGAGTGTGAGTGTGTGTGTGTGTGTGTGTGAGAGGCTCTACATGAGGCGTTTGGGGTCGATCTTCTCCAGGTGCACCAGCGGCTTCAGCTGCTCCGCGAAGCTCCTCATGTCCTCGGACACGGTGTCCTGCCCCGCGGGAGCCAGAACGCTCAGCTCCACCAGATAGGACAGAGACAGCGGCTCGGTGTTCTCCGTGTTCCCCGGGACCAGCACCCGGGACAGCTTGCTCACCACCACCTTCATGGCCCCCTTCCGGAACATCTGGCCCTTGGCCACGAACTCGTGGTCCATGCGGAAGCCCATCTCGTTGAGCACCTCGGGCAGGCCGTGTGAGGCGGACACGTCCACACAGTTCCTCACCAGCGCCAGCCGGCTCTTGTCCCCCACCTCGGGCTGGCCCAGGTAGCGCAGGTGCCACGGGGCGGGGGGGTGCAGGAGCGAGCGCCGGGCCCGCAGGAGGAACGGGTTTCCCTGCTGGCCCTTCAGGAGATACACCAGCTCGTGGTCCGCGAAGCTCTCTGGCTCCATGTTATCGCACAGACCCCGGAGCCGATGCAGGAGGCTCTCCAGCGACTGGTCCAAAACACTGCCTGTGCGGGAGGACACACACGGGGTCAAGGGTCAAGGGCACTGGCCATGCGTATACAGATGAGCACTGAAGAGCTCAACCCTCTGGTGCTTTTACGTGTTGGTCAGAAATTACGTTTTTTATTTTCAAATATCAACAGTGTTTCTCAGAAGTCGCTCACTGCACCTTTAAGATTAGCTGCTGCATTTACTCACAATGAGCAACACGTGTCAGAGTTTATTAATCTTTGTTAATAAGCATACAACCGTTCATTCGCTCAGATCCATTAAATTTTAGTGATAAATGATTTTAGTAATTTATTCCTAATGTATTGACTAAGATTAATAAATGCTTTAAAACTATTCTTCATTGTTAGTTCATGTTAACCAATTAAATTTTACATTTGAACATGTCATTGTCACAGTTTTTACATGTTTTATTAACACTCAACAATAAGGATTCATTAGTTAACATGAACGAACAACGAACAGCACTTTTTTAAAGATTAAATGTCAACATTATTTAATGCACTGCTAACTAACATTAACACCACTATTAACTAACATTAACATATTGCTAATTTTTAGTTAAAGCATTAACTAATAACCTTATTGTAAAGTGTTGCCAAAAAGTTAAAGTTATATTAAGTTAACAATCTAGCTGAAGGTGTATTGTGTGTGTGTGTGTGTGTGTGTGTGTATATACATGTACCTTGCAGCAGATACTCCATCATGTTGATGGCTCCACCCGTGACGGGCATCACAGAGACCGGGGGAGCCTCCATCACACACACACACACACACAGATCTGCTCAACTCTATTCACAGCTGAGCCGATGATCAACACTCCCAGCAGAGCTTCAGACGAGCCGCAGATCAACACACCGTCGGCCTATATCACACTCTCGACAATAAGTGCAAAATAGCATGTATTCAACTTTCTATTAAACAGAAGAAAACGAAACAACAGATGTTTCCGCAGATATCAGCTACAACTCATTCAACTGCCTCCATGTGCAGCACAATGCGCATGCGCAGTGACGATAGACAGTACTGCGCGTGCGCGACTGGTCTTCCGATACATTCATTTAGCGCCATCTACCGGACTGAACGATCTCTTTATTATCATACTAATATCATCTATAACAAAACATAACATATCCTCAATTTTGAAAGTATGCTGGAAAAAGAAGCAATGAATTCAGATATTGAATCTGTAGGCCTATTGTTTAGGTGCTGGGCAACTGTCTAATACTGTTTTTGTGCCACGAATGTGCAGTGAATGTACATAAGAGTCTTCAGAAATCAATCCTCAATTCATAGTTCTCCATAATGTTTTTAAATATGTCATTTTTAAATAGTTCTTTACGAACCTATTTTTCCAGCTTCACCTGCTGAAGAAAGATATCAACAGGTGTATGTAATGTAATATGTGTGTTTTACTCAGGTCTACTCATTCAAAATAATTATCATAATTAGAAATGGCCATTAGGCCTTTGTTCAATTAGGATTTACGTAGCTTTATTATGTGCCTTAGAGGAAAAACAACAACAACAACTTACTGATGTGCGTCTTCTGACAAAACAATGGCACTGACATATTCTAAGATAAATCAGTGCAAGTTGCTTTCAGTTAAAACCGCTCAAACATGCATTAGTCTGAGACGAGATAAGCCTGTCTGTGAACCCGGGGGTATAAAACGTAAAATAAATCTGTATATGTTCGAAATAAAAGATATAGATTGTACTGAATGTCAGCTTGCTTATTTTGCTTATTCCAGACAAGGATATCAAACTTTGCAAAACACAAAAAGGCCATAAATGTTGTCATTTGATTACATGACTGTAGTTGGAAATCTTTTTCGATTTAACATTTCAGAGACACTTACTGTCAATAATATTATATTCTAAAATTACTCTGACTCTCTTTGTCACTTCGAAGTTTTAATTAGATGCCTCTTTCTGGCTTGTTTAGATCATGTTCCTCATTAACTGTAGCAGATTTGCCATGTCTGCTAATTAAAAGTTGCTTTAAATGTGCTGTTATGAGTGTTTGTGATTTATTGGACTTTTTATAAATAAATAAAAAAAGTAATGTATATGTGCTTGCTAAGCAATTCACCCTTCGCAGGGAGCTTGATTGACAGGCGATCTAACCAATCATAATCCGCCATCCGCCATTTTGTCCGACAAAGCAGTCAGGAGAGATAGCAGATTAACATGGGAGGTTTTGAATTTAAAAAACGGAGTGTACTGACGCCTTTCCGCGGTTTAAAACAACATTCCTTCTTATGTTCATTCATGTTTATTTAATGCTATAAATGAACTAGAAGGAAGAGATGATCGGTTCACGAGCAGCTTTAACTGATGCTCTACAGTCTACAGCGATCTGTCAGACATATTAAAGAGCCACAAAACGGTATGTATCGTTTAAATTTCTTTTAAAAAATGACCAAATTTGAAAGGTGAGACTTTGTTTAATATGTTTAATATCAAAAGTTACCGAAAAGTAACCTGGTCTGTCCTGTCTGTCAGCGTGTTGTCAGTCTCCTCTCTGCTCCGCGATGTATTTTTCACTGCGTGAGAACATGGTGTGGCGTGAGAGCAGCGTAGCTTGTCGGACATAGCGACAGTAACTAAGGGGGGCGGGTCTTTGCGAAGGGTTAATTGCACGACCAGTTTAATCACTTGCTTCACTTCTCCTCAGCGATCACATTATCTGGACAGATTTCTCAAACTTGGAGAAAAACAAAAGATAATTTGCTCTGTATTTTTTTAAAAAGAGGTTGTGTGAGAAAACTTGTCTGAATGCGAGGTCAACTGTAAACAAATAAGAATCAATCATCCTAATTACTGTATGCAGGACTTCTTTGAATAGATACAGGCTGCATGAACGCAACGCACTGTAATCAACGGACTAGGACTTTTATTGTGAAAAACATAAACGTGCGGTGACGTTTATTTAGAATGTAAATCACCGCTTGGGGACTTTTATTTTGAAGGTCCGCGCCGGATGTTTGTCGAAGATGAGCTCTACTCTACCGCTTCCGGTCGACACCTAATGAAGGTATGTTATTATTCTGTTTTCGGGCTGTTATGTGTGTTTTTCCGCAGTTGTTTCTGAAATCGAGGCGGTTTTGCTCTCTTTATCAGCTGTAAATGTGTGTCTCCGTGTGCTGTGTTGTTAGTGCTAGCGTTATTTACACACGACATCATACTGTCAGCTTCAGAACAGGCGAATAAACATCACAAATATAGTTGATAGTTTTACAGTTTGTCGTTTTAAAGTTTTCGTTATTCTTCTGTTTGTCATAAAGTGTTAAATGTTAACAGTAGCCACTGTCAGCACAGCTAATCTTTTACTCATAAGAGCTGGTGTTTATCTTGACATTTCCTCTTATGTCATTTCTTCAGAAAAGACACACACACACACACACACACACACACACTCACTCACTCACACACACACACACACAAGGTGTGTTTTAATGGCTCATCCCAGATTTCTTTGACAGAAAGCTGACGTTTGATATATTGCTGTCAATCAGAAAGAATTATCTAGAAAGATTAATTACTTAATTGGTGAAATGCTGTTTACAAAATTAAGCAATTCTTATTATTGTCAATTTAAATAAAATATTGTCAGAACAAAATAAGTAACAACTATTTAAGTAGTATTAGATGTATAAACCTGAGAATAAATATTTCAATTTCCAAATTATTTATATTAGTTTTTTCTTTTCTTTTTCTTGCTGTTAAAACATGGGCTGTCATAAATAAAATAATTGATTATGTCATCACTATTTACAAAGCAGAATGAATTTAAAGAAATTAACAATAAATTAAATAATATCAAATATTAATGCATATGAGGCCAGATAACAGGGAGTGTCTGAGCTCTGGATCTCTGAGGAGACTGTGAGTTCTGCTGGATCTGCTGGTGAAAGCTTCATCTATCCCGTGTGTGTGTGCACAGCTCAGACACTGAAGAGCGTGTATGTGGCGTCTGGAGAACCAGGATCATGGCGGATGACAAGGATGTGCTCCGGGACGTTTGGTTCGGGAGGATCCCGGCCTGTTTCACTCTCTCTCCTGAAGAGACCACAGAGAGAGAGGCTGAGCCCTACTATGTGAGTGAAGATGACCAACACTCGTTTGCCTTGTCCTGGCACACACACACACACACTTGAGGTCTTGGCCACTTGAGAGCGCGTGCACACGACTGTCTCGTGTCTTAAACATGCCAGAGTGCTCTTACTGCACACTACACCTACACCATCTCAGTGTTCGAGGCTTAACGTATCCCATCATGCATTATGTTCGGGAACTCGCGAGATGTCGAGGAAAACATTCCACTGTAACTTCAGTTAATTAGATGCATATAATTTGGGAGTAACAACATAAAGTGTTGCACATTTTAATAGTGCAAAGATGATTATGTGTGTGTGTGTGTAGGCCTGTTTTGTTAATTAGTTAATCAGTTAATTAGAAGCACTGTCTTCTGTTAGTTACACAGTGACTACTGAACAGACATGTAGAGGTTTATCTTAAAAGGCAAAATATTGAAAATATAGTAAATAAAAGCTCTGTAAACACTCGCAAGACTATAAGTGTGTGTCTTACCGAGTCAGAATCAGAAGGTCTACACACACTTGCAGTCTTTACGCCTACGTGAACACTTGGGCCAGACAGAGGGAACACTTAAAGGTGCAGTGTGTGAGATTGACAGCTAGTGGTTGAGACCGGTACTGCAGTCTAAATCAAAATATCGGAGATCGCTGTTTCCCCGCCTCCTCAGACTCGACGCTCACGCGGGTCGCCAGATTGAGGACATGCGAGCACAACTGACAATCAACGTCGAGGAGACTAACACACTGTAAGCTGAGTTGATTTATCCGATATTTTAATATCGTTCACAGAGATTATTAGATGGATATCGAGGCCTTCTAGGGTGTGTGGAAGCTGCCATCTCTGACTCAGTTTGTTTGCTCGTTTCCAAGGATACGATATGCTGTGTTTCCCGCCAACTGGCATCCCGGGTGTCGAAACACTATTGGCTGAACTGGCAGTGGGCGGAGTCACACAGACCAAAACAAAACAATAATAATAAGTAAAATAACTGTGTTTTCCAGAGGAACGAGTGTGTGAACGTAGCATGTTTCCTCAATATCTGCAGACATATTATGGTATTTTTATGCTTTATTAGAGTAAACACATTACATACAGCACCTTTAATGTGAGTAGACGAGTGTTCAAGTGTGTGTGTTTGGACAAGGCGTGTCTCTCTGCTGTGGATCGTGTCACATGACCTGTGTTGTGTCCAATCAGCTGCTGCTCCCACGGGTCAGTTACCTCACGCTGGTCACGGATAAAGTCAAGAAGCATTTCCTCAAGGTCATGAAGGCAGAAGACGTGGAGGAGATGTGGTTCGAGTACGAGGGAACGCCGCTCAAATGGTACGTCGAGCTGCAAACATTTCACTTTCACATTCATGAGTTCAGCGGATGCTTTTATCCGAAGCTTCTCTGCTAGCGCTGAGGGAACAGGTCAGGATAAATGTGGTCATGATGCTTCCAAACAATCCCTTAATAATAATAATAATAATTCGTTACATTTATATAGCGCTTTTTCTGAGACCTCAAAGTGCTTTACATAGATGGGGGAATCTCCTCAACCACCACCAATGTGCAGCATCCACCTGGATGATGCGACGGCAGCCATATTGCGCCAGAACGCCCACCACACACCAGCTTACTGGTGGAGAGGAGACAGTGATGAAGCCAATCAGTATATGGGGATGATTAGGAGGCCATGATGGACAGAGGCCAAGGGGCAAATTTTGGCCAGGATGCCGGGGTTACACCCCTACTCTTTTTCGAAGGACATCCTGGGATTTTTAATGACCACAGAGAGTCAGGACCTCGGTTTAACGTCTCATCCGAAGGACGGACTAATAAAGTCTTGATGTTCAAAAAGATGATATGTAAATACTTAGTTTAGCAGAGCTCTGTAGTTTTAAAGTCCCCCTGTAGTCAATCATTGTATCCCTTAAACTCATCTCTGATCACCAAAATTACCTATTTAAACGTTTTTTTTTCCTTGAACAAAATGTCTTAACGCCATAAAATATCTTGAATGTAACTCGACACCCTTGCCTCATTTAGTATGCGCGGTTCTATGAATATGCAGATGAGCCCCGCCTCCACTCACTCCCTCAGCTCAGAGATCCACTGGTTGACGATCACACGTTGATCTGATTGGTTACAAGGTAGTTTGTGACGTCAGAAACACCAGCGATTTCAAAGCGTGTTTTTGAGACTGTCTTTGGTTCACTGCAGTTTTAAGGAGGAAATACTCAGCAATGGAGTCGACTTATGAATTTACACATGGTTTGTCTTAAAGAGTATTAAAAACACCACATAGACACATAAACAACATTAAAAGCTGGACTTTAAAACACATAATGCAATGCAATGATGAATGAGAGATGAACAAATAAACCTTCCTCTAAAGCCTGTATTATAATTGATAGTCATTAATTCCTTAAATCTGTATATTCAAGTAAACCTCAGTTTCTTCAGTCCAGTAAGTGTTCATCTTGAACTATCACTAACAATATCAGGAGTTATTCTTACGTTTACTTGATAAAACCAGTAAAGGCCATAAAGGAGGACGTTTGTACAGTGACACCAGAAGAGTTTTACTGGATAAAACAGTGTAAACTCTCAGTCAGAGGCAGAAGACTGGAGGAGATCGAGTGTTATCAGCAGAGTTTGATCATGTTTAGAGATGTAAAAAATCATGCATAAAATATCATACAGTAGACTTTACAGGGTTAATAAATAGGAGAAAAATAGTAAGCTGTGTTCAGTATAAATGAAGCGTTCATTGTTTAACCAGACGAGCCCGTCTCTAAAGGCCTGTCGGTGGAGTTTGAGTGTGACTGACTGGTTCTGCTGGTTTCAGGAGCACGTGCTCCTCAGACGTCTCACAGGACTGAGTTATTGTTGATGTTCTCGCAGGAACAGTAGTGTGATCAGAGGTGTGTGTGTGAGTGAGTGGTGCACTTCTGTCTGTCACCACAGGGTGGCGGAGTAAAGCTGAGGATCTCCTGCTGCCGATGACGACTGTGGCATTCAGTTCTTCTCTTTAACTTTCAAAACCATACAACACACAAACCAACATCTATTCACTCACACATACCAGCCCACAGGATACTTTACACAACCTCTAACAATAACACACACACATACACACAAATGTAAGAAATAATAACCATAAAAAATTAGATCCTCCTTGTTCAAAGTAATTCTCTTGTTACAAAAGCTTTAGATTTCAGATAAATGCTGTTCTTTTGAACTTTCTATTCATCATAGCATCATGAAATAAAAAACTGTTTTCAACACTGTATTTAATAATAATGATTTAATAATCATAAATGTTTCTTTGATCATCAAATCCTCATATTAGAGTGATTTCTGAAGGATCATGTGACACTGAAGACTGGAGTAATGATGCTGAACATCAGCTTTGATCACAGGAATAAATTACACTTTACTGTATATTCACATAGAAAACAGATGATTTACACTGGAATAATATTTCACAATATTACAGTTTTTTATTGTTTTTTATCAAATAAATGCACAGCAGAAGAGACTTCTTTTAAAAACATAAAAAAATCGTATTGACCCCAAACTTTTGAACGGTAGTGTATATATTACAAATTAATTAAATAAAACAGAGAAGGGAAATGTGGGGTGTGGGCATTAGGTTGATTATCCCTCAAGCACTGATTTATATTCCTCTTCTGAGCTTAAACATTCACATGTATTGAGGGATCAGTTGAACTCACCAGAAGAATTAATGTCATTAAAGTGATCTATGGAGTCTATGAAGAGATCGATGTGTTAGCGGCGCCCAAGTTAATAACTAATGATCTTTGCGACAGAAGTGAATCAGTCAAAACTAGCTTGATCTGGACAGTAGCTTTACTCTAGATCTGCTGTAGAGCTCAGCCTCTGCTGCTGTGATCTCCTGTTCTCTCTGTAGAGCCGCTCTGAGGCGGCAGTGTTGGTGAAGCGCTGTGTAGATGCAGGAGACTCGACTGACTGAGAAAGATCTTCTCTAACTGTTCTTCTTTCTTCTTATGAGCTCTGGTGTGTAACTGTGTGTGCTTGTGTTCAGGCACTACCCCATCGGTGTGCTGTTCGACCTGCACGCGTCCAACACCGCTCTGCCCTGGAGTGTGTCCGTGCACTTTAAGGTGTGTGTGAACTCCTCTCTGCTTCCTCATATGGTGTTGTTACTGTGCCCGAGTGCTGATGCGCTGTGTCCTGCAGAACTTCCCCGAGCACGACCTGCTCCACTGCACATCCAACTCCGTGATCGAGGCTCACTTCATGTCCAGCATCAAAGAGGCCGACGCGCTCAAACACAAGAGTCAGGTGATCAACGACATGCAGAAGAAGGACCACAAGCAGCTGTGGATGGGGCTGCAGAACGGTACACACACACACACACACACACACACACACACACACACACACACACACACACACACACACACACACGCACGCACCTCTATACACACACACACACAGAGCTGTGGATGGGGCTGCAGAACGGTACACACACACACACACACACACACACGCACCTCTATACACACACACACACACACAGCTGTGGATGGGGCTGCAGAACGTTACACACTCACACACCTCTACACACACCACTGTGGATGGGGCTGCAGAACGTTACACACTCACACACCTCTACACACACCACTGTGGATGGGGCTGCAGAACGGTACACACACTCTGAACTTTTGCTCTTATTTCTGACACGATGAGTCTGGATGAGTCGACAGAAAGCTAACGCTAATGATGGACAGAAACTCATGCAGTGTGTGATGAGCACAGGCTATCTGTCCTGAATAATAGCACTCCAAATTAGAAGTAGTGTGTTCCCAGTTGTACGCAGTGTATTAACAGGGTTATACTGCCCTCTGCCCACAACCCATTGTGTTTTGGACAAGGATTCGATTATAACTACAAATACAAATAAAAAACTACAAACATGGTGGATGTGCAAGAGATGATTGACAGGCCATTTTAACAGGTGCATTTAAAGAAGCAGCGGAACGGCCCGTTAAAGACACACTCATGATGAAGTAGTTCGTCCCAAAGCTTGCCACGTAATGTCCCCAGTTTCTTCAGAACCATGCGTTCTTCTCTGTGTGTGCGTGTGTGTGTGTGTGCATGCATGTGTGTGTTCAGGTTTCAGTCTTTCATTTAAAGGTGAAAACGTGAAGCTCTGCAGATAAACTGAGAGCTGTGAGTTTCAGAAGCAGAGATGTTTTGATAACACACAGCTGTCCTGTGTGTGTGTGTGTGTGTGTGTGTGTGTGTGTGTGTGTGTGAGAGAGCAGAGAAAGTAACAATTTCTAAGCGGATGTTGATTTTCACCTGCACATGTGAGAATGCAGCCAGCGTGACTGAACACACACACACACACACACACACACAGGACAGCTGTGATTCCTCCAGGCGTCTCCGTGTGTGTCCGACGGCAGAAACACAGCTGTGTATCTCCTTCATCTACTGTCATTGATTACTGTGATCTGCTTCTGTCACAGATAAATTCGACCAGTTCTGGGCCATGAACCGTAAACTCATGGAGTATCCCACTGAAGAGGGCGGCTTCCGCTATATTCCCTTCAGGATATATCAGGTATTTGTTCATTTATTCATTTCATACACACACATGAGCTTTAGAAACATAAAACTACTCGTTTACAATGTTGATTATATTAATAAAACTACATATTTTCAGGTTATTGTAAAATATGCATTAATATATAGTGTCGAGCGCAGGGAGATTACAGGATGTCATTCGCAGTGCTTCATGGGAGTGGGCGGAGCTAAAGCGCTCTTCTATTCTCTGATTGGTGTGATTTTCTGCACAGCATCATGGGTAATATAGTTTTCCACTAGGGCTGGGTGATGAACAATATCATATTGAGATCGCTTTAGATAGTTATTGATAATATTCAATACATGAGGACATGAACTTTTCTGAAACTTTTCACCGTTTTATTTGATAAAAACTACCGTCAAATACACACTGAAACTGATACTGACAACTCGTCAAAATAAGAGTTCAGTTTAACTTCAAGAAATTATGACAGAAATGCATCACTGCTGGATCGTAAGATGTACTTCTCAGTATAATAATAATAATAATATATTTTTAAGGAACAAGAAGATATTTCTTTCGTTCATGTTTTAAATGTATACAGTTCTGTTCTCTGCACTCATTTTCTGTGACAAAAAAATAAATATGCAACGTTTTGTTGTAAATTGATTGTTATATACTTTCACTTGATTACATTTTAAAAGCTTGACTACATTGTTATAGTTTATATAAATTTGTATTAAATTATAAAACACTGAATCGCAAAAACAAATAAAATAGAATTTAGGAAAAATTCAATTTGATTTCATGGGGCCGTAAAGTAAAAGACAGCCAGTCTGAGGAGTTTAATTGTGAAGGAACACATTAGCAGGTTTACATTGATTCTCAAGGTCTAACACACATGTGGAACGCACTTCCTTCCCCTTTAATGGCGAATTAATATTGTGATAAATATTCATATCATATGATATGGAAAAAGAAATTCGTGATGATATGTTTGGCCATATTGGTCAGGAATTCAGGAGTTAAACATGATTATTGTCATGATTTCATGATTATTAACATGATTCAATAAGTTGAAATAATGTGGGCTGACTTTAAAGGCTTATAAGTTATCCTTTAAAATCTATTTCCCTGTGGAAAAAATGAAAGAAGTTTTTACTTTTTTAGTGTTTGTTATTTAATGTCAGCAATATAACACAAGGTGTGGTGATATCAATCTTTTTTAATGTAAATAGATTTATGAAGTTTATTACTGCATCGTCAGAATTAGATATTTTTAATCGCTTTTTGTTTTACAATGTGATGACAAGATAAAAAAAGGCTTTATCTGTGCAATTGTAACATCCACTGATGTCAGTAATTTCATATCAACTCTATGATGGTGCCACAGATTGGTCAAATGTTAAAAGCTGTTGTCAAGTCATTCCCAGAATGCATTTCACTTTATTTCATGCCCATTTGTATGCTTGGTCTCATAAGTGTATAAATATTATATCTGATAGTCATTTGAATGTTTATTTAATTATTTGAATTCACCGTTTGAATATTTGAATGACAGTTTGAATATTTAGATTTTTTTATTTTTTTGCTTGACTTGTTCATTGGCCTTTTTAAAAGTGTCATGAAAAGGAAGTTACGCTCTTTTCCTCTATCGTCCTCTATCTATTTCTGATTCCTATTGGTGAAGATCAGTTTCACATCAGATATACTGTAATAGCTTTCCTGAAGCGCTGGCACTTGCAACGCCAAGGTCACGGGTTCGATTCCCAGGGAAAGCAAGAACTGATAAGAATGTAAATGTGTATCTTGAAATGCAATGTAAGTCGCTTTGGATAAAAGCAAATGTAAATGTAAATGCCGGTAACTCCCATGTACACTGTGCTGTCAACATTATTACCTTATAGAAAATATGACGCCTCTCACTCCAGAATCATTCATAGATGCGTCGGATAAAAGTCCAATATGAGCTTGAAAAATGTATTAATCTCACACACTATTCACACTTGCATCATCATAACAAACATTTTTCACATTTTCAAAGACATTATTTTCCAACAGCCTACAATTTTTAATGTTCTTTGTACAGTATTGATCTGTCCTCCTGCCACATGTGTTTGGTGAAAAGGAGGAAAGAGTAGAAGGAGACGCTGGATGACAGGATTTTGTTTGAATAAGAAATTAATTTATGAATAAATATATATATATATAGATAGATAGATAGATAGATAGATAGATGTGATGTAGGTAAGCTGGTTTATTTTTCTTCTTTTGTCTTGTAGCAGTTCTGAATGGCCGGTAACTTAAAAATGTAGTAGCCAAATTGTCCGCTGAGTGAAAAAGTCCTGAATGTTTTCAATATTCAGATTTCTCACCTGTTTGGTGTTTTATTTTTTAACTTTTTGACCACATCCCTGGATTAAGCCCAGGCTCTGATTATTCCTGAAAGATCCTCTAATGATGCTGATGATGATATCCAGTCGTCTGAGACCCGAGAGCTCAGAGAAAGGCCTGTGCCGGGTCATGTGTTGGTCTTCCAGGTCGAGTGTCAGGGGAGTTGAAAAGAAAGTGTCGGCACCCAGAGTATCACACTTCTCATCAGCATCAGGAGCCTTTCGGATAATGCCGAGCTCAATAATTGATGCTGGCCTTTAAATATGCATGGAAGTAGCTGTCGCTTCTCACACTCTCTCTCTCAGATGATCTCGGTGAGTCAGTTTTTCTGGAAACCCGATCGAGAGCGGATCATCCTGAGACACCTTCTCTTCCCGAGCGCCGAGGGTGTCGTGTCACAGCAGCTTTTCACAGCGCCAACATCCAGTCCTATTGTCTATCAGGCTGTGTTTGTCCAGATCTTACCGAATGACACGCTCGGGCACTGACCACATGCGAGATGTGTGTGTGAAACCTGGATCGCGTCCAGCATTCGACACCCCGAGGCCGAAGGAAAGACTATGCCGTGACTACCGGCTGTTAACACACTCAATATCTCGTTCCGCTGTTCACAGCATCACACACACACCAGTGTGGGCTCAAAACAGACGCTCACTGACGAGATATTAGCACATGAACTATGTCGTTAGCTCTCAATAATGACACACAATGACTATATTTAAGAAATGGTTTCTATTTCTTCGACGTCGCGGCTGGAACTGCAACACGCTTTATTTAATGTTAAAAGCATCTGATGTGAGTTTGATTGTGCGTTACAATATTGTGTTACTCCCTAAAAAATAAGTAATTGCGTTACTTAGTTACTTTTTATGGAAAGTGATACTTTACATTTTACAAAATTAACAAATATTACAACAAAGTTTTGGCAAATGTAACGGCTCTTTCACACCAGAAGTGAAATGAATAAGCCTCAGGCTGAAGGAAATGTAGATTAGTAGAAAAAAGTAGTATCGTCAGTAACATGTATTTAGACACTGAACATTTCTTTTAAAGTCCCCCTGTAGTTATTCATTTTATCTCTTAAACTCATCTCTGATCACCAAAATGACATATTAGATAGTTTTTTCCTTAAAAAAAATATCTTCATGCCTTAAAATCTCTTGAATGTAACTCGACACCCTTGCCTCATTTAGTATGCGCGGTTCTATGAATATGCAGATGAGCCCCGCCTCCACTCACTCACTCAGCTCAGAGATCCACTGGTTGACGATCACACGTTGATCTGATTGGTTACAAGGTAGTTTGTGACGTCAGAAACACCAGCGATTTCAAAGCGTGTTTTTGAGACTGTCTTTGGTTCACTGCAGTTTTAAGGAGAAAATACTCAGCAATGGAGTCGACTTATGAATTTACACATGGTTTGTCTTAAAGCATATTAAAAACACCACATAGACACATAAACAACATTAAAGGCTTATATTTACCTCAAAACTGACCTGAAAAATTCTGAAAACCATAAATGTTCATTTTCTATTGAAAGGGCTGTTGGGTAATTTTGCAGCTGGCAGAACTTCTGTTAAAGGTCCCATTGCATGTAAATGTCACATTATGAGGTTTTTTAACCTTAATATGAGTTCCCCTAGCCTGCCTATGGTCCCCCAGTGGCTAGACGTTTTGATGGGTGTAAACCAAGCCCTGGGTATTTTTGAGAAAATGAAAGCTCAGACGGGCGAATCTAGAAATCTTCCCTTTATGTCGTCATAAGGGGAAAGGTCACCTCCCCTTTCTCTGCTTTGTCTTGGCCCGCCCATGAGAAAATGAGTTGAGCGAGCGCGATATTAGTTTTTCCTCAAAAGACATCATGGCTTGCAAACTTTTTTTTGAGAACGTTGCACTGTGATTATTTATTTATTTTATTTTAACCTTTATTTAACCAGGCAAGTCAAGTTCTTATTTTCAACAACAGCCTGGCAGGAGAGTTACAATGGACATACACACAAACATACATTACAATAAACACACATATAGTTTAATTTAAAACATTTACAAGCTGTGATAAAACCCTCCCTATAGTCAGTCTAACAGTGTTGATCTCTGTCCCGTTGTAGACGACGAGCGACCGCCCGTTCATCCAGAAGCTCTTCCGGCCCGTGTCTGCCGAGGGACACACTCTCACACTGGGAGACCTTCTGAAGGAGCTGTTTCCCTCCAGCATATGTGTGGAAGGTGAGCCGTGTTTGACATGAAAATCTGACTTTCCATGTTTAAGTGCTGTAATCTATAATCGGGTTCCGGTGCTTCTACCAACCCAGAAACCATGAAAATGAAGTGAAACCCAGTATCTTTGTTCTGGTGAGCCTTTCTCTGCAAGCATGTCAGAAAATAAGCCGATCAGATTTCTTCTCCTTCTGACGTATGAAGAGGATCTTATTATAATATTACCGGCCCTTAATCTGCACGTTTACACACACCAGCCGACATTTAGCTGACCAGAACATGTCACCGCTGTCTTATAAACACCTCAGGAACTGTGGACACTTGTGGAGAAGTTAAACATGAAGATGAGATGATCAGTGTAACTCCACAACAACTACAGAAATGTCTCCACTAACATTCAGAAGCTCTTCCTGAGTCTCTCCGTAAGGCTGCACTCGCTACTGGTGATTCTGGGATTCTGGATGAGTGAGATTGGCCTGTTCTGTTATTGAGTTTCTGAAGCTTGTGTAAAGACTCCGCCCTCTTCTGAATGGAGGCAGAGCTACAGCTCATTTGCATTTAAAGGGACACACACAAAAACGTCATGTTTTTGCTCGCACCCATAACACCCGTGTCCTAACCAGACACAATGCAATAAAATTCCAGCGACAAATAATTTGTCTGTCCCATAGACTGTAAAAAAATATGGACGTAGTGTCCGTGACGTCACCCGTAGGTTTCTGAAGACCGTTTTTGAAGCCTAAAGTGGGCGTGGCCGACCGTCGCCATCTTGGCAGCGTCACTCCCGAATTTATTTATTTTGACAGTCAGACAATGATCTGAGGTAAAGTGACGGCTAACAGACAGCAGACAAACGGCTAATGATGACTAATGACCACAGCAGCGGGAATCCACTCAGAAGTGGACACGCCCTTAATTATACAGAACTTTAAGACTTAATATAATTTAAATGGATGAGTTATAAAAAAATGCACCCCCCTCACAGTCGTCATGAAGGGAAAAATAAGCTATATAGACCAAAGCCACTTTTTGCTCCAGGCTGTAAATGTGTTTTTTTCTGCTGTAAAGTTGGGCATTTTAACATGGAGGAGATGCAGATTTGACTCACTTCTGCAGCCAGCCTCAAGCAGCCAGTCGATGAATTGCCATTGAATTCACTTCCGTGTTGGTTTCAAGAGAGAGACAGGGAGGTTGCCGCTTGGTCTGTCCACACTAGATGCGACACGACTGCGAAATGCGTCGAAATCAATCAAAACACACAGCCAGTCAGAGCAGTGTGTGGGCGGAGTCAGCCAATCAGAGCAGCGTGTGGGCGGAGTCAGCCAGTCAGAGCAGCGTGTGGGCGGAGTCAGCCAATCAGAGCAGCGTGTGGGCGGAGTCAGCCAGTCAGAACAGCGTGTGGGCGGAGTCAGCCAATCAGAGCAGCGTGTGGGCGGAGTCTCACGGCACCAGAGAGTAATCCTGACGGCACTCGCAAGAAAATGGATAAGTAGCTAAATAATCAAATTCACAAATATTACACCATTTAAACATTATTCAAATACATACTGAGTTACTAAAACAATCTTTGTCAAAGAATACACTTGTTTGTTCACAGTTTGAACGTTCTCGTTTCCATTTGTTTAATTTCAAGATCTGAGGTGAATTATCCATTGTTGCTTTTACAGCTACAAAGCTGGAGCACTAAATGATATTCAGAGTCACATGACACGCTTTTAACATTAAATAAAGCACATAAACAGCACCTGAGGTCATCATCGCCACACTTTGTGTTTGTTGTTCCAGCACGACGCCACAGAAAAATAGAAACTGTTTCTAAACTAGAATCGTCGCGTGTCGCCGTCGCTGGTTAGGACAAACACTCTGATTAAGGCGAGACACGGCAGGCAAAAACATTGGGCTTTTTTTTACTGGTCTTCTTTCAGACTTGTGGTGAAAAAAAAGTCCGACATACACATTTAGGTCTTTATTTTACTACACTTTGTCTGTTTGCGTCTGTAGATTTCTCATAAATTTAACAAAAGTTGGCGTTCTTAATCAACATGTTGCTCTGCGATCGCTGTCTGCACCCTGTCATCACACACACCGCTGGACAGCTCTCTCTCTCCTGTACAATGCTGTCGGATCCAAATATGGGCATTTCCTTTTTATCAGCAACCAATCGTGAAAGTAGAAGGGCTGAATGCGCAATCTCATTGGCTGATGATAAATCTCTAAAGCCCGTTTTCTCAAAATGACCTTTCTCTCATACTCATACCGAAATCTCCACTTCAGTCGCACCGATATACACCAAACTTTCCAGTCTTGTACCTAGTTATATTATGAAGACATTTACAGAGCGATTTGTAAATATATTATTCCTAGCCTGATTTATATAACATTTTATTCAAAAAAACATGGCGAAAATCATTTTTTTAAGGCTATTGACAGAATATTCTGATTTACAGGATAACAAAAGTAGATATCCATAAATCCCTCTGTAATGTTTTTCCCATCTAATATGTGAACACAATGAAAACATTTTTTTTAACCTGACTTTATCCAATACTTATTTTTTTAAATATATGCAAATTAGCGCATATTTAATTAGATACTGCCTAATTTGCATATTTAAACATTAAATTACAGAAAACTTGTAATTTTTTTTTTTCATCTTAATGTAGGTAATCAACTGGGAAAGTTTCATGGTGATATCTGCTAGTTAAAAATGTTACCCTATTCACCTGTAGTGTTTCGCCTTAACATGGAGAAGAACCTTTTATCGTGTCGCGGCGCGTGTAGTTTGGACACGGTGTAAAGGGGCAACTTTGACAAGCTATAATAAATGATCTGGTATTTTGAGCTGAAATTTCAGAGTCACATTCTGGGGAAACTATAGATTTATATTACATCTTGTGAAAAGGGGCATAATGTCACCTTTAATCTCTCACGGGAGGTCGTAATCAAAGATTAGTGGAGGAGACAGTAGAGGAAGACATCTGCAGATAGACGGAGGAGATGAGAAAAGGGAAATGAAAGGAAAAGACAAATGAGGGTTGCATGAATGAAATCCACAGCCAAAACAGAGGCGGTGTGTGTTCCTCCTGATGGGAAGTAGATAAGCAGACAATAGCAGTGAGGAACCCAGCACATCTGTGTCTATTCAAGACCCGATGCTTTGTCTGTAGTCGGGCTGAAGAGAAAGTGGCACTTTGTGTTTTGTTATTGCTCTGCCTCTCCCAGATATGTGGGATTAGCTTTGATAACAGCTCATGGTGTCGAGATTACAGGGAAATACATCTCGACTTGCTCAACCTGGGAAAGGCCTTTTCTGTCAGAAGATTAGAGTTGGGAATTCTTTCGATTTTGATTGCGCTTATGAACAAGGAGTCGTTCACTTCAGAGTTCAAATGTCCTGGTCATTTACTCCCCCTCGTCATCCAAGATGTTCATGTCTTTCTTTCTTCAGTCCAAATGTGAGTTTCAGTGCAGCTTCAAAGTCTCAACACGATCCCAGAGGAATAAGAGTCTTATCTAGACAAACCAGCCGACATTATATAACAAAATAAACATTTATGTACTTTTATCCACAAATCCTGGTCTTGCTCTAGCTGTGATGCGCCACACATGACGTCATCAGGTTGAAAGGTCACGCGTGATCCGGATCAGAAATGTAGAGTAGAGTGAAGAATCTCATTTTCTCCTACAACTTCAAAATCGGCTGACATCGTTATTTTACCTTTTATTTATTTACTTTTTGGAAATGTTCTTACACCTAACATTCCCGTGCAAAAGATTTTTAATGTTTTTAAAAGAAGTCTCTTCTGCTCACCAAGGCTGCATTTATTTGATTAAAAATACAATAAAAAAAAAACAGTAATATTGTGAAATATTAGGACAATTTAAAATGACTGTTTTCTATTTTAATATATTTTAAACTGTAATTTATTCCTGTGATCAAAGCTGATGTTCAGCATCATTACTCCAGCCTTCAGTGTCACATGATCCTTCAGAAATCACTCTAATATGATAATTTGATGATCAAGAAACATTTATTATTATTATCAATGTTGAAAACAGTTGTGTACAAATTTCTTTCTAAATTCTTTGATGAATAGAAAGTTCAAAAGAACAGCATTTATTTAAAATAGAATATTTTATATCCTTGATGAATAAAAGTATTGATTTATTTTATTTCTTTCCCCAAAAAATAAAATAAAAATTCTTACTGACCCCAAACTTTTGAACGGTAGTGTTTAATGTTACAAAAGCTTTAGATTTCAGATAAATGCTGTTCTTTTGAACTTTCTATTCATCAAAGAATCTTGAAATAAAAATGTAAAAAACTGTTTTCAATATTGATAATAATAATAAATGTTTCTTGATCATCAAATCCTCATATTATGCTGATTTCTGAAGGATCATGTGACACTGAAGACTGGAGTAATGATGCTGAACATCAGCTTTGATCACAGGAATAAATTACACTTTACTGTATATTCACATAGAAAACAGCTGATTTACACTGGAATAATATTTCACAATATTATAATTTTGTATTTTTAATCAAATAAATGCAGCCTTGGTGAGCAGAAGAGACTTATTTTAAAAACATTAAAATCTTACTGACCCCAAACTTTTGAACGGTAGTGTGACCTTTCACCCTGATGATTACGTCATGTGTGTCGCTTCTCAGAGATGGTGCAAGACCAGCATTAGTGGTTAAAAGTATATAAATGTTTATTTTGTTATAAAATGTCCGCTGGTTTGTCTAGATCAGACTCTTATTCCTCGGCTGGATCGTGTCGAGACTTTGAAGCTGCACTGAAACTCACATCTGGACCTTCGACCCGTTGGACCCCATTGAAGACACTATATGGAGAAACACCCTGGAGTGTTTTCCTCAAAAAACGTAATTTCTTTTCCACTGAAGAAAGAAAGACATGAACATTTGGATGACGTGGAGGAGAGTGAATTATCAGGAAATTTTTTTTTTCACGTTTTATTATATTTGATTTCAATTTCTGTTCTATGCCTCCCTGAGAAACTAAAAACACCATTTAATTTGGTTCATGGTTCATTTGTATTTATTTGTGCTATTGCTCATTTCTTGATTTGTTTGGTATTTTTGTTAAAACCATACGCAAAAGTGTTCAGTAGCCTGATGAGTTCTGTTCTTGCTATTCAGCTGCAACACTTTTTTTGTTGGAAAATTAAAAAATTGCTACCTTACTGGAATCAAAACTGGGAATCTCTAAGAATGGGAATTGATAAGGAGAATCAGAATCACTTAAAGGGGACCTATTATGCCCCTTTTCACAAGATATAAAATAATGTCTCTGATGTCCCCAGAGTGTGTATGTGAAGTTTCAGCTCAAAATACCCCACAGATCATTTTTACAGCATGTTTAAATTGTCATTTTTTGGTGCTCAGAAAAACGCGCTGTTTTAGTGTGTGCCCTTTAAATGCAAATGAGCTGCTGCTGCACGGCACAGGGGGCGGAGCTTCATGAGCTCAGTCTCAGGACAGTTTCATCTCACGGATTGATGATAATATCAGAAACTCTCAGTAACGGTGTTCATTTCGACCCGGAGTCGGACAATAATGCCTACAGAGTCAGAGTGCTGTATAGAGATGGGACAGGTATAGTTTAGTTTAATTACGGTTATTATAACGTATTTGTCATCTGCTTGTATGTATCCATTATTAATAGCCTACAAGTCTGCTGTTTCGGACCAGGGGCCTTATTTATAACCGTTGCGTACGCACAGAACAGGCCCTGAAAGAGGCGTACGCCACTTCCGACGCATAAGTTGTGATTTATAAAAACTTGACGGGAAAATTTGCGCACCTGCACGCAAACTCTGACCCATGCGTACGAACGTTTTGGAGATGGAGCAGTTTGGCGACACCGATGGTGAGCTGGAGATTAGTGTCTTTTTGGTCACTTTTAGACAGAAAATCTAAAGAAAAAATACAAAGATAATACAAATATAATTTCACTCACCAAGCCTGTCACTTGAAGCAAATCCCTTCTTAAATGTCGGCGCCAGCGAGCGCGTTGAGCCGTTTAGTGAAACTGACGTAAATAACAGTTTAAATAAATAAAATAATGATTTAAACTATGTTTTACTTCTGATATAAACATTTAGATTAAATATGCCATTCAAATTAATGGAGTTAAACACTTAAACATGAAATCATTACTGAGAAGTTACAACATTTTTTATATTCGAATTCAATCAGTAGAAATATTTGTTGCGGATGCGATGTTTTTGAACACTTTTCCTGTAGCGTGCTGTGTTTTAATGTTTTAACCACAGAGATAATTGCTTATCAAGATAATACAAGATTGTCTGAGAAAACAGTTTCGTGCAAATAATGCCCAAGGCCTATCTGTTTCCAAAAATATAAATCAATTAAAAATACTATTCGGCCAGTGGAAAAGACGAAATGTATTTTACACTATTTGATTTATGTATTCAAAAACAAGGCAAGGATAGGCAAGTACATGATTTTTATTAATGTAATGTGTCTTGTACCATTAAACGTCATCACGTGGATGAATAATTATATGCAAATGATATGCAGATGAGGATCTGCATAGTAAAACTAGGCGTTGTAAGCTCCATATATGGTTATTTCGGGGAGGAGACGCATGTGCGCACAATCTTCCGCTGACTGGGATTTATAAAGTGAATTCTGCGCAGGTTCTGGCGTACGAACGGTTTTATAAGTCTGAATATTTTTTTGCGTACGTCATTTTTGGCTTTCGGGCGCACGTACACTTTTAGTAAGGTTCCTACGCACAGTTTTATAAATGAGACCCCAGGTCCGAATGATGATCAAACATATACTGATGAGTTTAATAAAGTTTATTGTACATCACACAAAAGATGTAGCGTCAGTTTTACTTCAGAAAATCACCGTAAGAGCTGAGTAAACACAGTTATAAAAAGTGCGCAAGTACATAAACTAATTTCGGTAGAGTTGAGGGAGCATTTTCTTTGAAAACAAAATAATTCCACCTCGTCTTCAGCGGCTGCCTCAGATTTCGGGAGTAAATAGAGAGAGCTATGTGGATTAATACATCCAGCCACACAACACCTACAACGCTTGGGAGACAGTCTCGTCAGTGCAGCAGCAGTGAACTCAATCAGGGCGGGGCTATGTTAAAACTGCAGTGTCTGTCAACACTCGTGGGCGGGGCCTGTGCTTAGTGACATCACTAAAGCTGCATTCTGGAAACAGGTCGTTGGGAGACACTGCTGATGATT
The DNA here is from genome assembly GCF_963993115.1 of Abramis brama. Taxonomy (NCBI): domain Eukaryota; kingdom Metazoa; phylum Chordata; class Actinopteri; order Cypriniformes; family Leuciscidae; genus Abramis; species Abramis brama. The sequence goes on along the minus strand of NC_139979.1, from coordinate 35,130,145 downwards.
TATGGGGATTAATAAAAAAGGAGTGAGTGGATTTTTATCACTATTGGCTGGTCATGTACACACACTGCCAACACACATTTATGTCCAAACAGCATGCAAAAGTGAATTTTGCATAATAGGTCCCCTTTAAACTCAAACAATACTCGACCCTACTTCAGATGGTCTCAGTTCATGTGTCATTGGCTTGATTAGCCTAATCCTTCATCAATGCACACGAGTAAATATCTACATTTTGTGACTTTAGACGTCTTGTTTTATCAGCAGATGTAGTTTTTCTTAGCTTTGGTGTTTTAACGCCACAGATGATGACTTGCAGTCCTGTTATGTTTGCAACAAAATGGGGATTCCCACAAATAAAAATAAAGAGGATTTTCAGACAGACCGGCTGGTGAAGCTCGTCTCAGACGCCCAGTGGAATGGAATCTGGTGATAGATTTTATCCGTTTTGGGGGTAAAAATGGAGACATGTTTTGGCCTCTCCTACGCTTTTCACAATAAGATAAAGAATTCATATATATCGAAACGGCAATACATGGTAATCTAAAATTTCCCTTTGTTCTGCTGTAGAAGTTGGTCAGAAGAGTGAGAGGTTTATAGTGAATAAGAGGGTGTGTGGTGGTATTGCTTCAAATAAATGAATTGCACAGAAACCCCCCGCCCATCATCCCTTCATATCAGCCCACGGGTTCAGAAAGCTCCAGCTGGGCCGCCCACCTCCATCACACGCTCTCACACGCTCTCTTACATTCATAATGTGGTGAAAAATGGGGTTAGTTACTCAGAAATGATCTAAACTCTAGATTTTGAGGTTAGAAATCAGAGGGCTTTTCATAAGACGACTTATAGAATATGTAAGTCATGAGATATCGTGTAGTTTACACAATGTGCTAATGGATTTTTATCAACATTATTCGGTTGAAATGTACAGTCAAAGCTAAATGTATTCAGACACCTTCAACATTTCTCACATTATCACAGTTTATTCGCTATAGTTTAGAAAATGGTAATAAAATATTGTACTTGATATTTGATATTTGACTGGTTTTGTCCGTCCTTCTGTTAGACTGTCTCACACATGAATTATGTTGAATATCTGTCAGCTGTTAAATTTAACTACACAATTAGATAATACCAGTTTAGCTCAACCAATCACCAAGCAATGCTTCATTGTGTTCAGTCTGTGTGTAAAAAGAGCATTAGCAATTAAAGAAAACACACTTCAGCAAAACATGATCAGCTCAAAGTGTCTGAATCATTTCTGGCCCCAGATGTTTATTAATGTCACTGGTAGTCGCTGTATGAAGAATATCTGGGTATAATATGTCACAGTTTACTGTATTTTGCTCTCCTCACTTACATTAATGAACTATAGTGTCCTGCACACACTAGTGGAACAATATCAGAGATGATATCTGGTGTGTGAATAATGTTTGGTTTGACTGTACATGAGTCTATAAGGCAGAGCATATTCCTTTAGGTCTTGTTTTTAATTATTGTATAAGTTTGGATTTAAAGGGTTAGTTCACCCAGAAATATATTCTGTCATCATTTACTCGCCCCTGTTGTTCCAAACCCGTCAAACTTTCATTCATTTTCATAACACAAATGAAGATATTTTTAATGAAACCTGAAAGATTTCTGTCCCTCCATTGAAAGTCCATTCATCCAAAACTCTGACTTTTCTAAACATTCATAAAGAGGTCGTAGAATCGAGCGGTTTGATCCAAGTCTTCTGAAGAGAGACGACGGCTTTAAATGATGAACAGATTTAATTTAGACTTTTCTTCACATGTAAACACTGATCAACACATGCAATAGAGCACATCAGATATGATATTTGGACAAATATGTGTTTGGAACAATATGGGGAGGAGTAAATGATGACAGAATTGTAATTTCCGGGGGAACAAGCTCTTGAAGAAGTTGATATGAAATGATCCTGCACTCTGACAAATTAATTTTACAAATATTCACTGTCTCAATTAATGTTCAGGAAGTGTTTTATGTCATATATGAAACGAGCTGTCCGAGTTCAGGTGTAATTCCAAAATATTTTTTAGTAGCAATAATAGGCAATAATGGCAAACCAGTTCGCTTAGTGTTGTTCATGTGTCTATGTGGTGTTTTTAATGTGCTTTAAGACAAACCATGTGTAAATTCATAAGTCGACTCCATTGCTGAGTATTTTCTCCTTAAAACTGCAGTGAACCAAAGACAGTCTCAAAAACACGCTTTGAAATCGCTGGTGTTTCTGACGTCACAAACTACCTTGTAACCAATCAGATCAACGTGTGATCGTCAACCAGTGGATCTCTGAGCTGAGTGAGTGAGTGGAGGCGGGGCTCATTTGCATATTCATAGAACCGCACATACTAAATGAGGCAAGGGTGTCGAGTTACATTCAAGAGATTTTAAGGCGTGAAGACATTATTTTTTTCAAGGAAAAAACAATTAAATATGTAATTTGGTGATCAAATGAAATTATTGACTACGGGGCACTTAAATCATTCAACAAGACAGAGAATTTTGTATATTAAATGTTTACAGTATTTTATGCATTTTTATGTAATGTCAGGCTGCGTATTCTAATAATTCCTCATAAGGTCAGCTCTGCACAGGAGGATGTGAGGAATATCTGTGACGCAAGCTCTCATTGGCCCATGTGATCGTCTTGACCCGCCCCTCTTCTCACCTGATTATTGGTTTATTTGCCACACCTGTCCTCCCTCTTTCCCTCCTGATGTCCGTGTGTATTCTCCCCGTGTTCTCAGATCGTTGTCTAATGTGCGCTGAGTTTTCCTGTCCAGCTGTCGGACATTAATAAAGCCTTTTCCAAACCGGACACTGAGAACTTTGGGATTTGGCTGGTTTTGGTTTCGACTACTGAAGTTAACGTGACAACATTAGCGCCAGCAGTGCCAAGGTCATCCCAGCACATATGGTTTATTAATAATCCCGGCGCACAGAAGAGCACCAGGGCTTTCCTGCGGGCGCTCCTCATAACCGATGAACTAGCGAGTTGTGAAAATAAAAGCAAGTTGTGTTCGTGTTTACTAATATGAGTTTGTTTTTGAATTCCCCTCGCATCATTCTGAGAGTGACAGTGGGGACTCACCCACCTTACACACACACACACACACACACACACACAGAGAGAGCTTAAAGGAATCAGTGCCTCCTGCTCATCACTCTCACACTCTCTCTCACACTCTCTCTCACACATAGACACTCACACACACACTCACACACACACACACACACACACACACAGATCTTCAAGGAATCAGTGCCTCCTGCTCGTCACTCTCTCCCTGTTGTGTATTCCTCTCGTTGAGTCTGTCCAGTTTGTCCGTTATCTATAAGCTCTGAGCTGTTCATGTTTCTGAGATCATAAATCTCTCATGGATTATTTTTTTTCCATTAATATAAGCGTGTCGCATAAGTGGGCATGGAGTCAGTTCTGTTATGACGTGGAGGTCCTGCTCATGGAAGTGTGTGTGTAAGGGTCACCCAGTGTGTAGTCATATGTGCCTGGGTTCGGTGAGTCCCCTGTTCTGGGTGTGTGTGTGTGTGTGTGTGGAGGTGTGTGTTTTACTTCTTCCTGTTAAGCTGAAGACCATGAGACTAAGACTAGCTGAAGGCCGTGTGCAGTGAACACCTGCCAACACACTCGTTAGAGGATTCTATTAAACGCTCGTTAAATACACTATTGTTCTCTAGCATTGTTCATGGAAACTTTTTATCATCATCATCAATTATATTATTATTTAATAATAACAATCATAACCACCTCCACTGAACTCAGAGACAACAACATATTCTTCCAATTACCGAAATACATCTGCAATAGTGTTATTTTGACTTTCATTTTAGTTTTCATATTTAGTTATAGCAGTGTTAATATTTTGAGTGGCCTTTTATTTGTATATTTTTTGTTTTCATGTTAATTTTAGTTTCATTTTTAGTTATTTCATTATATGATTTTGTCATTTTATTGGTTTTAAAAAATATATTGCTATTTAGGGTTAATTAATTTTCATTTCATTTCTAGTTTCTATTTATTTCCAGTTAATAATTTTAGTGCTTGAACGTTTTGCCACGGTAACATTTCAAATTTTCATTTAGTTCAACTGATGTTTATATTTTATTTTATTTGAGCTTCATTTTAATTAACAGAAATGTTTTAATAGTTCTAGTTAACGATAATAACCTTGATCTACAATGTGAGTTATCTACAAGTATTCATTACTTCAATTAGCTCATTGTTTCTGACTTAAATTAAACTAAATGTCCAGTGTTGGCTCTGAAACTCTGGAATAGAGGCTGCCTTTGCATTAGAACTGCCTCCACAGTGGGATCTTCTAAATCTGTTTCACTGGCTTTCCTGTCTAAACCAAATATCTGAGTTAGTTGATTGTTTGTTTTATGAGAGTAGTTAAATATTTGCATAATGTTGTATACATGTTTTGTACATTTGCTTTTTGCATGTTTTTACAAATTGTACAGCACATTGGTCAACTACCCGTTGTTTTTAATTGTGCTTTATAAATAAATGACCTTACCTTAAATTATTACTTTTAATTAATACTTTTTTAGCTAACTGTGATTTTGTACATTTCTGAAATGCATAACTTAGACAGTTTCCTCTGATAACAGATAAACTGTACATTGTAAAGTGGACTCATGCCTTTTCTGTAAAGCTGCTTTCAAACGATGTGTTTGTGAAAAGCGCAACACAAATAAACGTGAATTGAATTGTTTTAGCACAAACACACACATATCAGTAGGTGATAAGACAGAAGCAGCAGTACAGGACACACACACAGTGGGGTTCGCCATTAGAAACACATGTAAAAGATGAAGAGTAAACACTTTTCTACTTGTTTCATGCAGAGATAGAAAAGCAGTTGTGTTGTTGGCCTCGCTGACAGCTCCGGCTAATGAAAGCGCAGATGATGCATGACTGTAGTTCAGGGTAATTGATCTGACAGAGGGAAAGCTGAGGCCGTGCCTTTTTGACCACTCGCTTAATAAACAAAAGAGTGCATTATGAGGAGAAGTTCCTTCCTGCGCTCGTTATCAGTGTCCTGAACCCCTCAGCCCTGAGCTACAGCTCACACACACTGATAGATGACCTGTGTGTGTGTGTGTGTGTGAGCTACAGCTCATCACACACTGATAGATGAGGAGAACAGACCTGATGAAGTGTGTGTGTGTGTGTGTGCTGTTCAGGACTCAGCGTAGGGAGATCTGTACAGCGAGATCCTGCGTTTATCTGAAGGTTTTAAAGGGATAGTTCACCCAAAAATTAAAATTAGCCCATGATTTACTCTCCCTCAACTCATCCTAGGTGTGTATGACATTCTCCTTTCAGACGAACACAATCAGAGTTATATTAAAAATGCCCTGGCTCTTCCAAGCTTTATAATGGCAGTGAATGGCTGTTTCTGTTTTAAAGTCCATTAAAGTGCATCTGTCCATGATAAAGTGCAAGTGCACACTTATGATGGCCTTTGGGTGGACTGTCCCTTTAAGGGCCAGGCCGCTGTGGTTTGCCGGTCGGCAGTGCTCATCAGTGCTCATCAGTGATGTAGTTGTGTAGTGTTGAAGGTCATGCTGATGTCTGAACCATCACTGGCTGTCAGACTCAGACTGCATTAGCCGTTTAACCCCGCGGGTCAGCAGGCTAACGTTATAATGTCACCGCCTCCAGCGCTTCCTCCAGCCCTCAGCCGGTGTGTGTACACGTGCTCAGTGTGATGAGACAGCAGGAATGATCATGCTGGGGTTTCAGAACGGCTGCTCGTGTACTTTCCACATCTCAGGGTCTGACTGTGTGAAATGTCAGAGAGGATGTGGATGAAATAATCTGAGTTGGGTTGTTCAGGATCATCAGAGCAGTCGTCACAGTTACAGTGGTGATGCACAGGCTCACACTAACACTCATGTGTTCACTTTCAGCATTCAGCTGCACAACATCATGGTGACTTTAGCATGTTCTTGAAAACCATTGAGCTGTATTAATGTTTAAGCTGCAAAATATCTCTAAAAGTTTTATTCTAGAAATAAAAACAGAAAACGCACTGATTTTACGGTTATATTGTTATAATGGCAGCATTTAGATTATTGCAGAACAGTTCAGGACACCAGCGTAGGCCATCTGTGTTTCCCAGAACTGCAGCATTTCCTCTCAGTATGACGTGCAGACTTAGATCCTTTCACCTCTAATACTATACACTTTTACAAATATACAGTATATATATATATATATGTGTATATTACAGTTTTATTAATATTCTGAATTGGCTTTTATTTTTATATTTTTAGTTTTCATGTTAATTTTAGTTAAATTTTTAGTCATTTCGTTCTGTGGTTTTGTCTCTTTTTCTAAATATTAAGGTTTAATTTTTCTTAATTTTTATATCAGTTTCAGTTTTCATTTATTTCCAATTCGTTTTAGTGCTTCAACTTTAAATAGTTTCAGTTCATTCCCATTTCTAATTTTTATTTAGTTGGTTTTTCAACTAATATTTATATTTTATTTCAGCTTTAGTTCCAATTAACATAAATGTTCAGTTTATTCTGGGTCCGTGTCAAATCAGCCACATTTCTGAAAGTCACATTTTAGAATTTTTTTTTTTTTTTCTGAAGAAAGACATAAAATAGGTGGAAATTGAAATAAATCTTATTTGGGAAATTTACCATTTGTACCAATTTAAAATGATTTTTTCTCATTTTTGATGAGAATAAAGATGTGCTGCGTTTGCAATCGCATACTATAGTAGACGAAAAACAGTGTGACTAAAGAAGTACGAACGAATTCACAGTTCTCATAAAAGAGTGGGTGAAAAGTCTTCCAGAAGCTGAAGTGTGTGTTTGATGGACACTTTAATATCCCATGAGGCCACAGGAGAGGATTAATGAACGACTTTGAATTTTGTTTGAATATTACATGAATGTATGAAATCCAAGTTTTATAAATGTTATAGTGTGTCTATAGTGTAGAGCGCAGGGAGATGACAGGATTACATCCTTCGCTTCATGGGAGTGGGCAGAGCTAACGAGCTCTTGTTTCAGCTCTCTGATTGGTGTAATTTTCTGCACAGCATCATGGGTAATGTAGTTTTTCACTAGGGCTGGGTGATAAACGATATCTACATCAATAACGATGATATCTGTGACATAGTTAATCTGGTTCATTTTCTTTATTTTCTCTTTTTCTGGATAGTAGAAGTTCTGAATGTCCGGTAATTTAAAAGTTTAGTGGCCAAAAGTTCATTTCAAACCCTGGTTACTATGGAAGTTTCCAGGGAACATTCAAGCTTTTCTTGCTTTCCTTCCATTTCACTTCCCGTGATGCTTAACTGTGTCCTTTTCTCTCCCTCCTCATCCTCCTCTTCCTCTTCCCAGACGAGCCGAAGCGCTTCCAGGTGATGGTTCACGGGATCGAGCCCCTTCTGGAGACGCCGCTCCAGTGGCTGAGCGAACACCTGAGCCACCCGGACAACTTCCTGCACATCAGCGTCATCCCGGCGCCCAGCGACTGATCCCGGCGGGAACACCACCGGATAGAGGATCTGCACACACACACACACACACACATCGAGAAGCCTTACTGAGAGTTAACTCTCCCGCTCCCTCTCTCTGATCCCGCTAACACACGCTTAGACTCGCTCATCCGTCAGCAGTGTCAGGAGGAGTCCCGGTGTGTGCCGAGGCGCTGAACTGCAGGACCGACTCGATCATTACAGGGACTAATGTAGGAGATTCACGGAAACATGAGGAAGTCATGAGTGTGTGTCTGGGTTCAGCTCACAGGAGGCATTACTGTAGCACACACACACACCGCTCACCTTCGCTTCGTTATCTGGGAAACGGCTGTCACTCGTTTAGAGACTAATACTGTATCAAAAGCCAAATAAGCACATCGACATATCACACTGTTCCCGAGTCACCTTACAGTATTCTCCTCTTCTCTGAGCGTGTATTTACCCCCTGCCTTGAGTGTGTGTGTGTGTGTGTGTGTGTGTGTGTGTGTGTGTGTGGGATGTGGGACTGTAGACGACACACAGCTGACTCTCATTATTGGTGTGTAGGAATCGGTGAGTGTTTCCCCCGGAGCGAGACACACACACACACACACACACACACACCGCAGAGCTTACGCCACTTCTCGGCAGACTCTTCTACACAGAGACGTGTGTGTGTGTGTACACACTCTCAGATGTTTAGATCATTCCTCGCATAAGTACTGAATAAAGATGCTGCGACCCGTCTCTACTACTAATAACACGGTTAAATCATAACGCGGTTCCAGTGTGCGTGATTGCTTTTCTGTCTTTGCTAGATTCATTTAAAATGCATTGAATTAAAACTATTTTATAACTATGACGTGTTTCTGTGTTTATTACTCAGATGTGTCTCACAGGATCTCCGTAATCGGTGCAGACACTCAGGTGAACGTTTCAGTAGTGTTATTTTCACATGACCTCTTCAAAACTCTTCATACAGAGACTACCAGTGACATTCATACACATCTGGGCCAGAAATGATTCAGACTCTTTGAGCTGATCATGTTTTGCTGAAGTGTGTTTTCTGTAATTGCTAATGCTCTTTTCACACACAGACTGAACACAATGAAGCATTGCTTGGTGATTGGCTGAGCTGTATGTTATTGGTCTTATGAACCATTCATCCATGCTTGTCTCCTTTAAAAAAGGCATTTAAATTTGTTAAAATATCATAATTCTAATCTTCTGGTGAAACGACTCAGTTCTTAAACCTGCACCTTCAGCAAACTCTCCATCTGACGTCCCTATCGTACATGCTGTCCTTTTAATCACGCTTCACTCAGATGTGTTACAATACAGAAGAAAACATCATTTCTACTTCAGTTTTATCACAACTTTAACTCTACAGCAAATCTCCATTAGAATTAACTCTTTTTAAAACAACCTTTTTTTTTTTCTTAGTGTGAAGAATATTTCAAAAATCTAGAGAACATTTTTCCAATATTTTTGTGCAATGAAAAGATTTCATAGATGTTAAAGAATCTTCACTGATTCCCATAAAGAACCTTTATTTTTAATATGATATCCATATTTCATTCATCTCCAACTGATAGCAGAACTGTGTGGTGTCGTCACAGGCCAGATAATAAGCTAATATTTCACCTGTTATAAAAAATGTGTTTAAAAAATCAATCATTCACACGATTATTAACTCGTGGCCACATTTTACTGTAGTGGCCATTTTCTCTAATTTGTTCCCTTGTTTTATTTTACTTGTGTCCATCTAACTAAATGAAATTAAGTTGTGGGAACAACCCCCCGTGTGGAATCATGTGTTCGGGATCTGGGCCGACACTATGTTGCTGTCTGGGAAATGTTTGATTAATGGCCACGATATCTTTTTTGTCCCCTCGCAGACTCCGTACTTCCAGTTCATTATTCACACTGAAAATGTTGCGCTGAATGCATTGCATTCAGTGACCAAATTTATTTTTTAATTTCAATGAAATTAATGTACTATATTTTAGTTCGATTATGTTTTTTATTTAATATTTTGTATTTTTAGGGGATTTACTGTTTAAATCTGATTTACTTGATGGTACTCAATTACATTTTCATTGTATTTATAATCAATTTATTCACTTTTGAGCACAGACCTAAGAATTAAATGTCCAGCTTAAACTGGTAAATCTTGAACGCTTTAGAGCGACAGACTGAAGTTTGATCTCTTTTCAAAGACGACACTTGGCAGATTATTCCTGAAGTGAAAAAAGTTTTAAAAAGTGAACTTAAAAAAGTTACAGAATTTTATGTTATGAAAAATGTGAAAAATGCTATTTTCAATTTTTACATGAAAGATATTCTCAAAAATATGTTTTACTCTAAAACTGTGAGAAAATAAACAAGTCGTGCTCCAAATGTGAGGTTGATATCTCAGTGAATGAGCTTTCAGTGAGAGTGTGTTCGGCTGCAGTACCAAACGCTTCCACTAGAGGAAACTCCTCTCCATTCATTAATGACCACGAAACAGAACAAATGGTAGTATTTAATTTTCAGGACCATTGTGTATATGTGAGTGTGTGTGTGTGTGTGAGTGGTCTCCGCACAGGAAGACGGGTGGGAGGCGTGGAGAACATCAAAGTGAAGCCCAGTTCTCTTCATGTGTTCATTAAATAAAGAGCTGGTCGAGACTCACTGATTCCTGTAAACCCGTCACTTAAAGATCACAGGAGCCACTCTACTCCTCTGTCATTCTCCGCAGACATTTGTTCTGCCGTAAGAGCAGTAAAAACTCCTGTCTTCATGTCCTGCATCTCGTGGTTTCCTCCATGGGAAGCTGCTTTAGTCCTGACCCTCTTTGAAGTGAAGTTAATGAGGTACATGTCTCATATGTGGGTCTGTATGCACATTACTCTCGCGTCCTCACTCCCCTGCACTGGCTGACTGGATATAAAAGTAAAACTCGAGGCCATAACTCAGCTGAGTTATACGAGGTGTCCGAAGACAACTTTCCCTCTGTCCGCAGGGAACACCTGGAGCTGAGAGAGGAGAGGAGGATCTCTCTCTTCTCATTAACCTGAGCCCTAATGCACAGGTGCTGACGGACCCTGGTGACGTCTTTCAGCGTGTGTGTCCTGTTCAGTTTTCTCTCTTTTAAAAAAAGGATTTTATACTTTGATTCACTTCTTCCTCTTTCCTTCCTTTTTCCTGTTTCCTTCATTTGTTTCCTCAGTAGGAGAGAGCGGGGCACAAACTAACGCAGCTGTACTTGCACACACTCGGTTAAACACTTAAACACATGCTAGCATGACCAAACTTAGTGTATTTACTGCCATATCAACACACAGAGAAAAACATACGCCACAATTCAAAAAAAATTGGAAGATATCACTGAACATTTATTTATCTATAGCAAAAGTAAATGTCTTATGTTAATTTTTCATCTGTTTTTTAGTGTTTATTTAAAATTAGACAAATCTGATATTATTTTACTCTTATATCTGTAATTTAACAGTTGAGATAGTTGTTTAATGCTGATCTAACAGCAGAAACACTCGCCGGGTTTAAACCCCAGTTGTTCAGGCGGGGGCATGTTGTCACACTGCGTTAATGAGCCCCTATTAGAACTCATATTAGCCCCTAACCTATTCTTTACTTTTATGAATTATTGCGAAACCAGTCAATGTTCAGAAATCATTCATTATTATTGTTTTGAGCTATTCTGTATAGCTGTGTTTTTCTGTTTGTGGTCAAATGCAAACATTTATTTAAATTTATTTTTCAAATGCCATTATTTTATATGAAAAAGTTAATTATTGTATTTTATTGACAAAATATTTTAGTTTGTCTTGTTTTGTTTTTTTATTAGATCAGATAACATTTGAATCTGTCCTATGGTCATGTTATAATGTGCATGTGATGGGGCATGTTGTCACATTTCACTTCCATTCTTTCAGGATAAATCAAGAAAAAAGAAGACACTGTATTAATGAAACAAATCCACATAATTGTACTAGTAATGTGGGAAATATAGTCCATGCAGCTTAAGTTCAGTGATGGTTCATTTAAAAATTTATTAATTTAGTTCATTTATATAGCCGCTCTGGAGAAAACAGCGATGTCATCATCCAGCTCAGTTCAGTTCTCATATAATATTCAATAATAAATAAAACTGTTGAATATTAAGTGCATCAATTATACTACTTATGCTATGGACATTTTTAAATGTGGCGTAATATTTGAATATTACGTTGCTTCTAGCACTTCCGAGGCTCTAAAAGCATCTCAGTTTTATCTGAAACAGATGAACATTAATCTGCCAATAGTTACATTTGTTGTTGAACATATCGCGCGCTCAGAAATGAAATGTCCGGTATTGTTAAAGGTTAATTATCTCGTTTGAAAATAGAGCAGCACCTAGACTAAACTAGCCATTACTAGCATAGCCTATAGTTTTTAATATTATTAAACATATTAAATATGGTTATCTCAGGCGGACACCCAACTTAATCTAGCCTATGATGATATTTACCATTTAAATCTAACGATGATGACGTCATCAAATGGAAAAGTCAGCAAGCGGTTTATTATCATGTTACTATTTGTTGTTTATTGTATAATAAAAAATCATGTTAATGTGCCTTTAAGGCCCGTTCACACCAATAATGATTTAAACTATAAACTAAATTATACTATATCGTTATGTTTGTTCTAAGCGCGTGCTTGCCTGCCGCTTTAATATAATGTAATATTAATTATTAACTATTTAACAGGATCTTTTCGCTGTCCGCGATCGCGTCAAGCATCAGCCACATTTCCACGAGCATCATCATAAACGCGGTCATTAAGAAAGTGCTGAGCTGGACTGATTGTGCCGTATTAGAAGAGAATGAAGTCAAACACGGCTTTAGCTCCGATGATGGACTCCAGTGCGAACAGAAGCAAACCTGAGATGCTAAAGCATGTGGTGTTAACCTGCATCTTGTTGTATCTCTGTGATTGTGACTTGTGTGTGTTTGACTCCTCAAGTGTGCACTACTGTATATCAGGTGAGCCGAACACAAACATCATGTGATGCAAACGTTAAAATATAGAAGTTTACAAATCACTGTGGTAAAAGTGTTTTGAGCTCATTACATTGTATTGTGCTGTAACCCTGTGAGATTAAGTCTTTATTTATCAATAATTTGCCTGTGTGTGTTTAAAACTGTAGATAGAGGCCTGTTTTTCCAGTGAGCCTGTGACTTTTATGTTTCTACTCGGTTAAACAATAATCGGTAGATTCAGATGTGCTGTTCTGTCCTCTTTCTGTTCTGAAAACACAATTGTGTCTGCAACTTTCCCCTTTTAGCGTCAGTGATTCAGACATCATCATCATCATCCTCATCATCACAGCGGGAAACGGAGAAAGCCAATTATCAAGTATAATCCACATGCTCACATGGGACCTATAAATGTACATTTTTAGAAGAGCTGAAAGGGATTCCAGTTGGTGTAGTCAGTGTTCTCAGAAGAGCTGGATTAGGAAGAGCTGTGTGTTACCACATCTGTTCAACAATCAAAATACCTTCTACTCATTCAGTTCGGAGTGTTTTTGGCTTGAAGTGTTTAGGTCACTTCAGTAAATGTTGCTCGGACAGGTTTTCATTAAAAATATCTTGAAATGGACCCAGCTCATATTTATAATGTACAGTTATGAGGATTTTAGACTAATGGGATTTCATAGTTATAGTGGGATGCCCTGCGTGATAATCCATCAGAAGGCCCTGTTGTGGTCACAGCTGGTCACAATACTGTACACAACATTTTGATGTTTTTGTGCAAAGATATTAATTGTTTTGCATTCATATGCATTTCATTATTATAGAGGGCTAGTGTGATGTATAGGCCTGTTGTGGTGGCATTACTAACAGCTCATGATTTGTGTGTGTGGAATTTGACACATTGGCTGATTCTTTTGTCTGTTGAGTCATGGGAAATGTTCATGAAGCTTCTCGTAATTGTGGGGTTGCTAACTTTTACCCCGGAGCTACTCGCTACAGTTTTTAATGCACTGTTTAGGGTAGTTTGCTGTATTTTTAAGTACCTAAGAATCAGAGCCCTTACATATTTTCTAAAATGAATTTATGTTTGGCTTTTTCTTTTTCTTTTTTTTGCTGTATTTAATTGCAAATCATTTTTTTGCATATTTGTTTTTATCTGAAAAACAAAAGTCATGATGCAAAAACTCTTTAAGGGTTAAAAATAACAGATCTGATAGAATGCCAAATATATTTTTTTAATTGAAGAAATATATCTCAATGCTTTTGCATCTTCTCACTAAAGTTTTGCGCTCCCCTGAGAAACTGCGTTCGCTCGCAAAGATTTCACAAAGTTTCTCGGGAGAAACCAAAACATTTGACATACTTTTTGTCCGTCACCGTATCGCTTTACTGGTTCCATCAAACACCTTTCTCTCAGAATCAACTTTGCGTCAAGGATCAGCCAATGTTCAAGTTTCACGCAGATGTTTAGGAAAGTGCTGCGCTCAGTTTTTGTGCCACATGGTGGTTTAGAGGAGAGTAAAATCAAACCTTGTACCCAATATATAATGAAAGAGCACACAAGCCACAAAAATGCATTAGATCAGTGAAGATTTATATTATAATTTACATTTTGTCAAAGCTGTACTTAAATAGCTACGTAAACCAGTATGTAAACAAAGACAGTCTTTTTCTTTAATTTAAAGCTGAAGATGAGGTGTAGACTTTGGTCATACTTTAGAACAGAGAGTCTATGAGATACTACTACTACCTCACAGCACATGTGTCTCCTGCTAATATCGCTGGACAGAATCATATTAAAAACAAAGGGAAAGTACAAACATAAGATGGAGGACAAAGAGCCAGTGCATACGAAGGCCGAGGTGGTCGTCACCACTGACCTCAGAACAGACAGTCGCAGCAGCTCACACTGCGTTTGCACATCTCTGAAGAGTTCGCTTTGGTTAGTCTCTACACATTCTCATTTCTTTATCGTTTTTGGTTTCAGTGATGTGCCACACATAAGGAAGAAGAAGCAGTGTCGATCTCACAGCCTGTGTGTGACAGACTGCGTTTCTTTGGACCACATGCAGAACTGCACACTGGGACATTTGGTTAGCAAAACAAACATCACATATAGCTCTCAATACAAGCACACACACGCACACACACACTCCCACATCTGAGGTAACAGTTGTTAATATATAATATGCCCTTTTTGCATTCATTATATTGTGTAGAGCTCAACATTAAGAGAAATAAATGTTATGTAAAACACGTACACAGATATGTAACCCTTCCTAGAGTAAAACAAAAAAGCCTTCCTCTGACTTCAGCCCACATTAAAAAATCAACCTGAATGTGGGAAGCTCTCTGCAGTCGCGCATCAAATCACAGTCAACCGGGACACTATTTACACTTACCATCCGCAAAGAAGAGGACAGTAGAAGGAAATATATAAAACAGTAAATTACAATGAGTCATTGTAAACATTGTATTGGTTGTGAAGAATGACGCGTTGAACAATAAATTAAATAGATTAAGTAACAAACTTAAAAATAAACACCAAGAAGAGCAAATCATAATAATAATAATAAAAAAAGATATGATTGTCTTTATCATTTGTGTAGGACATACTGGAGCACTGATGGACTGGATCAATGTCTGTTAGCCCTGAGTACTGAAGTCCCTGAACTTAAAGGAGCAGTTCACCCAAAAATGAAGATTAGCCCATGATTTACTCTCCCTCAACTCGTCATAGGTGTGTATGACAAGATGCACTTTTATGATGGATAGATGCACGTTTATGATGGATAGATGCACTTTTATGATGGATAGATGCACTTTTATGATGGACTTCAAAAAATATACATCCATTCACTGCCATTATAAAGCTTGGAAGAGCCAGGACATTTTTTTACATAACTCAGATTGTGTTCGTCTGAAAGAAGAAAGTCATACACCTAGGATGACTTGAGGGTGAGTAAATCATGGGCTAATTTTAATTTTTGGGTGAACTATCCCTTTAAAGGCCTGATTCTTTGAGAAGAATTGTGTATTCTGGTCCAAAGCACCTCGTCGGCTAGGTGTCCATGGCCTCCTCTGTCTCCTTTTTAACCGTGATGGGTAGGAGTTGAATAGGGCTGCTGCAGTGAACCTTGATGACCGACGCCTCGCTTCCATGTTCGCTCAGACGATACGGTGTCGACGGGTGCCGGTCTCCGCTAGTGCTAACCGTGTGATACGACGCCTTAAAATCCATCTCTTGCCAGAGCAAACCAAAGATCTGTTTCTCCACCGTGCCGTCCACGTCAAACCCCTCCATCTCTTCCAGCCGGTCTGCGTTATCGCTGATGTCGAAGCGTTCGATCTCCTCATTGACGCGGTTGAGTTCGTCGAGGCTGCAGCTGGGAGGAGGGATGAGCGCTAAGCAATAGCCTTTGAGGTGGAGGCGCAGACTGTTGAGGTGGATGTAGTTGCGGTGGCAGTGTGGGCACTGGTGTGGACGCTCTCGTGTGTGTAGCCGTTTGTGCAGCTTGAGGTGGACGAACTGTGTAAACTTGGCTGGGCAGATCTTGCACTGGTAGGGCTTTTCCCCAGAATGCAGTCGCAGATGTGTTTTCAAGTTGCTCGTGCTGCTGAAACGCTTGTGACACACCTGTGAAGGTCAAAGCAGAGTTTTAGCATCTCGCTCTCATCTGTGCGGAGAACTCAGTCAAAGCTAAATGTATTCAGACACCTTCAACATTTCTCACATTATCACAGTTTATTCTCTATAGTTTAGAAAATGGTAATAAATTATGAGAAGAACTCAATCAGATCAGTTGATATTTGACTGGTTTTCACACATGAATTATGTTGAATATCTGTCAGCTGTTAAATTTAACTACACAATTAGATAATACCAGTTTAGCTCAACCAATTACCAAGCAATTTTGGTTTGACTGTACATTATATTACATATTATGTTTATTTTACCTGGCACTCGTGGGGTTTCTCTCCGGTGTGGACCAGAAAGTGTTTCTGCAGATGGGCCAGCTGGGTGAAACCTTTATTGCAGGTCTGACACTTAAAGGGTCGTTCACCACTGTGGACACGCAGGTGAACCTGAAAACAAAGGTAGGTTAGATAGGCACTAGGGTTGGGAATCGAATCAAATTGAAATCCAATTCTGGAATCAAATACTTGTGGTCAGGAATCGTATACTTGTTCGGATACAAATAACTTTAGTAACTATTTTTGTAATGTATATTTTAATTATAAAGTGCAGTTTCTACCTGAATACCTGCAAATCTTAAAACACTGTTAATTTCAATCGTATATCTTTGTTCAGTTGTATCTATTTGTTGCGATTGCAAAAAAAAAAATGTTTCTTCTATTTGTTCTTTTTTAATTACTGAGTGTTTATTTGTCTTTAATAATGCTTGAAATTTATATTAGTTAGGCTAGTTGTTTTTCTACGGTGTTTTTAAACTACAGGCAAAGTGTTCTTTAGCCTGTTGATTTTTGTTCATGATCTTCAGCTGAAATTAAATGTTTTGCAATAAGACTATATGTGAATGATATATACGTTTTTTTTTTTATACCTTATTGGAATCGAAATCAGGAATCGATAAGAATCGCAATCAAAATCGTTCAAATTCAAAGGATACACAACCCTGCTAGGCACTACGAGGAGTATTTCAAATATAGCACACAGAGAGACAGTTCTCTTGCTTACCTTGAGATTGGAAAGTTGACCGAAAGTCTTGGTGCAAACATTGCACTCGTACTTGATCTTCCCGTTCTGCTTCTTAAGTGGATAATCGAGACTTTTGTAGCCTGCGGAGCCTCGTTTCATCTTGCTGAGATTGATGGCCTCGTCCTCTGTGCGGCTGGTGCTCAGGATGGCTGAGGTAGGCTTGGTAGGAACGCGTCCCGTAGAGGCTCCCGAGCCGGCTGTTGGAGACCCGCCGGCAGGAGCATAGTGGTGCCCGTGCCCGTGGATGATGGGTTTGTCTTTCAGAGAAGTGGCTGCGGAAAAGGCACTGGTGGCCGCTGGGAGAAGGAGATCCCTGGGAGCCGGAGAGTCAGGGGGAAGCAGGAACTGTCGACCGCCCTCGGATGGAAGAATCCCAGGTGGGAAGGGTACATGAGGGGGGATCAGGCTGCTGTAAAACGGGTACATGTGTGGAAACATACCCCCTAGGGTAGGTGGCCCACTCAGACTACTAACAGGGTAGTGGGGCATGAGGTAGCGTGAGTAGTGCGGGTTCGGGTAGAATGGCATTGAGCCGGCCGGTGAGTAGCCATGGTAGTGGTTCAGGCCTCGACTGTACAGTGCTGGAGAGAAGGAAAGAAGACTGTCTCGTGGCTCAAGGGATGCTGGTGCAGGACTGCTTTCTGGGCTTCTCTCGGGACTGCTGTGTGCAGAAGGGCTGGGCGTCGCTGAACGCTGTCTGTGGGAGCGGCTCGGGAGGCCAAACACTGTGGTGCTCTTTAAAAAGTCCTCGTTTAGGGAAGGGCGGAGCGGATAGACAGGACTGGGGTACAGAGGTCGGTCTGGGGTGTTTGGGCAGCGAGGACGGGTGGGAAGAGGTCTGCTGGGTTCTTGCAGAACGTCTTTCAAGATCTCTGAAACGCTGTGCTCTCTTTTCACCGGGTGCTTGACTTCGGTCACTTGCTGCTTGGCTTCAATCAGGCTCTGCTCTGTTCACACACAATAACACAATGTCAATAATTTTCTCACGAATTCACATATCTCTTTGTGTTAGAGTTGTCAAAAAGTGCTGACTTCTGTACCAAGTCAATACTGAAATTGTAAAAAATGTGACGCTTTGAGCGCTGATGAGCGGAGCCATAAACACCTCTGATTGGCCATGATGTTCACGCGCTCATCGAATATGTCTGTGATTGGCTACAATGATCAGCGCTTCAAAAACATGTTGTAAAAATACAGTCAAACGAACACAAAAAAATAAAAATATTCAGACACCAGATATCATTTTTGATATTTTTTACTAGTGTGATCAGGACACTATAGTCCATTTCTGTAAATGAGGAGGGCAAAATAAAGTAAACTGTGACATATTATACCCAAATATTCTTCATACAGAGACTACCAGTGACATTAATAAACATCTGGGGCCAGAAATGATTCAGACACTTTGACCTGATCATGTTTTGCTGAAGTGTGTTTTCTTTAATTGCTAATGCTCTTTTTACACACAGACTGAACACAATGAAGCATTGCTTGGTGATTGGTTGAGCTAAACTGGTATTATCTAATTGAGATTGAGAAACAAGTACATCCAATCCAGTTATTGTTAATTTGAGGGATACAGCAGCTCCATTGTCCCGGAGCACATAGCTCTTCTTAAACCAGATTTCAACAAAGCACCCCAGTGGTTCACTTAGTGTGACAGTTTGACAAATTGTCTGGTGTTAGGGTCTACAGGATGTGAGCCTGACAGCGCCCCGGTCAGGGTGGGATGGATGCACTGATACTATCTAATGGGGTTCACTGAGTGGGTGTGGGGGGACGGATGGCGTCCTGCTAATAGGGATCTACATGCCTAGATCTCTCCCTTGTAGAGTCCAAAGAGACCGGATATTATTTAGTGATCGATCTTTCATGAGCTCCCAAATTTCTGCACAACCTCAAACTTAAAAGCTTGCACAGAATTCACATAAAAAAAATAAAAAAATAAATAAAATCAGACGAGGAGTCAGAATGTTTGGGCTAAATAGACCCATTATAAACCACCCGGACTCTTCCACACACCCACATTTAATGAAAGGTGGAAAGCTAATTAGAAAATTACTTTCCCATACGTCTTAAATACTTATCTCCTTTAAAAGGATGTAAACAATTAAATAACTTCCTGCTTCCTGTCCACTTAACATTCACAGGGTTAACTGTGTAGAATTCAAGTGTGAATATGACTGTGTGCATCTCTTAAAAGATGTACTGTACTCTCTTCTCCCCTATCCTTCTGTCCCGGCAGCTACGTGTAAACAAACCGAGAGGTTATCAGCTCTCCCCTCCCACCTCTCTTCCACAGATAGCACCAGTTCTGTTCCTCCCTAGAGAGCTTGCCAAAAACAAACAGCCGGTGATCACAGAGATATCAATCTGTCAGCACAGCCCTGCCGCCAGGAAGTTCAACTAGTCAATGGAGATGGGTTTTTTTTCTTCTCTTGCGCACGCTCTTACTAGCCTCTCCTTACTCTTAAAGTGGCAAGCAAATGAAAAAGTTCCTCCCACACCTCCTGAGGCAGGACGGTAGGAATGAAGGCACTTAAGATACACGTTGGCTGAATGTGCTGTCGTTTTACACCAGACAGGGCCAGTGAAATAGAAAGTCAACGTCTAAATCAGTTTCATGTGGGAGGTTGTGTCAGTCAGATCACCCCGTTCTGTTGGGCTGAGTCACACTAGGTTTCACTGCTGTTCAGCTTTGAGATCCAGGAGCTATTATTCCCTCTTCAGGCTGCAGGTATGAGGGAGTAGGTGTAATTACAGGCTTGTCTATGTGTGTGTGTGTGTGTGTGTTGAGCTCAAGGGGTCGGCTACATCCAGTGGCCCCGGGGTATGCGCATGACTCTGGGGAGAGGAGTCACACTGACTGGCCTGTTCACCTAACTATAATCTCCCCCTGTCCTCCGTATCAATCTTTTCTTCTGTCTCGTCCTTTCAGCTTTGAGGACTTTTATTGCCGGTTTATTATGTTGGGCAAAACAAACCTTAGCCTGCACTTTCATGTTTAAAGAACATCCTCAAACACCAATGGCTGGAGCATTACACTGCTATTCTTTGTAATTAGTCTGAAGGAAAACATTGTTGGGGAAGAAAGCAGAGAAATCGAGTGGTTCAAAGAATTCCGATCCTAACGCAGATGAAAGAGAAGACGCTGGTGTGTTTGCACAATGGTCTATCTCTAAAGTGGGATGGCATGTTTTCCTTGACTTAAACTGAGATAACGAGGAACCAGGGGTCTCATTTATAAAACTGTGCGTAGGATCCTTACTAAAAGTGTATGTGCGCCCGAAAGACAAAAATGGCGAACGGCAAAAAATATTCAGACTTGCGAACGCCAGAACCTGCGCAAGATTCCCTTTATAATCCCAGTCAGAGGAAGATTGTGAACATGCGTCTCCTCCCCGAAATAACCATATATGAGCTTACAACGCCTCGTTTTACTATGCATATCATATAATTTGCATATGCATATTCATCCACATGATACCATGTTTAACGGTACAAGACATTAGGAAAATATGAGATACGGATGTGCTTCAATGGTTAAAAATCATTTAGTAGCCGATCCTTGCCTTGTTTTAGAATAAATAAATCAAATTGTATAAAATACATTTTAGAGAAAGTTTTTCTCAATCTTTTCAATCTTTTTTAATTGCTTTATATTTTTATAAAATATATTTCCTCAGACCATGAGTTCTGCTATTATCATCATGCGCTAAGCATACCACAGGAAAAGTGTTCAAAAGCAGAGCATACACTACAAATATTTCTATTTATTAGAATATCATTTTTTTTGTTCTTCTCGGAAATGTGAAATAAGTGCTTAACTCCATTAATGAGAATGGCATATTTAATGGCATATGGTGTATATTTGATAGTTTTGTAAACTGATACAGTTTGAACTGAATTTATTAAAGATAAATTTATGTAAAATGTTATTGTGAACATGCACTGTATTTATGATTATGACCATCATTGATCATCAGATCATCATCGGTGTCGTTACACTGCTCCGTCTCCAGAATGTTTGTACGCATGGATCAAAGTTTGCAAAAATGTTCCTGTCAAGTTTGTTTTAATAAATTACAACGTATGCGTGTGAAGTGGCGTACGCCTCTTTCAGGGCCTGTTTTGTGCCACGCAACGGTTATAAACGAGACCCCAGGGCTATGACAAACAAAGAGAAGTTGTTTGCATGAACTTACTGAGTTTTTGCATCATAATCTCTCCAGAGGCAGGGTAGTTGAGGCGTCGGGCAAACTCAGGGCAGTACCACACCAGGAGCTCCTGGTCAGCAGGAATGGCCTTGACGGTGTAGAAATAGATGCTCATCCCGTTCTGGCAGGCGGCAAGATTCTGCTCCTGCTGGGAATGAGCCGGATTCACATAACGCATCCAGTTACTCTTCTCCTCGTCCAGTCCGTCCACAAAATGGCAGAACTCTCCATTTGAGTATATCTACAAAATATAAAGAAGAAAATGAAGATCAGACGCGATAAAAATGTTCTGTTCTCAAGTCCCCCAGTGTGTTTCTCATGTCTGTGAAACAAATGAGTGGGATTTGCTCTTATAAAGTCACATAGTGAGTCAGCAAACACCCCCGCACTAATATTCACAGTCTCTCCAACAGTCCTAGGACTCGTCTGAAGTTTGTTAGGGGGGACGCCTGTCTCAGTATGAGTTCTACACTAAGCTTGCAAGTTCCAGGAACACTTTGAGACGTCACAAACAAGGTTTCCCTCTGAAACGTCAACACTGTACTTCCTCTTCTACTTGAACACTCTCACCAGTGACTGTGTCATCACCTGTCTTGCACCATATGGTGAAAGACTGACAGTAACTGAGGAAAGAATGATATCAATGCTGTCACTAGTAGGTAAAGACCAGAGTTGTTCCGCTTGGGGATCTTAGATTTGGCAGCAAAATAGAAGTGACAGAAAATAAGACTAGAGCGGGGTGACTTTGCACTTTCTGACAGGAACTCAGGAAAGAATGCATAACATGTCTCCAAATGACCTTTTAGGGTTTTAAATATCAGGTAGGAAATTAAGATCAACGAACCAATTTTGTCCCTTATTCTAAGAAAAAGTCAAAGGTTGAGCGGGCTTTTTCAGTTGTGGAACAGTCTTCCCCTTCATATCCAGCAAGCTCAAGCAATAGAGATGTTCAGTCTCAGTTGAAAACTTATCTTTTTAACTTAGTTAAGGGTAATCTGTTCATTGAAGTAATAACTTATTTTCATTTAATTTTTTTCTCTAACTCTTCTATACTGATCTCACTATACAGTTGTGTGAGTATGTCTAAGAGTGTGTAGTCATGCCTTCATTTGCTAGGCTTGGTAAATTAATAAACGTTGCTATTAGATGTGCTATATAAATAAATAAGAGCTGAAGTGTCTCCGTGACGGCGGCTGCTGGCACAGATGAGTGAGGGGATTGGTAGTGGCAACAACTGTGATGCTGACTTTAAACGCTACGATGACACGGATGATCCGTCGAGCTCACGTATTCTCAAGAAAGACGTGTATATTTACAGCAGCAGAACTGAAGAGTCATCCTGCACTTCCGGTCCCACACACTGCACAGTCAAATAAAGATGAACGAATCGCTGCACTCTCAGCCAGTGCAGTTCCCAAAACAGCAGATCTTTACTCAGCAGTTTCTGATCGCTCTGACAATACAAACTCACTGCTGCTGTAACCATCCAGCCCATGATGTCACGCAGGAAGTCAGTCAGTGGAACAGGAAGTGACCCGGTATTTTTTTTTAACTTGTCGCTCCTACTTTTATTGAAAGCTTCTGAAACAAAACAACTCACCCGCCAGAAGTACTTCCTGTTGGCATCTTTGGGGACGTTTTCTGCAGTGTAACTTTCTCCCACAAGGGGGCCGAAGCGTGTGCCTTTGGGGATGTATTCTCTGCTCACTACACCAATGACCTGGTCAAAAAATAACATAAACGGTGGTTACAAACAAGTGGTTAAGAGGTAGAAGACCTTACACTCTAAAAAAAACAATCTTAGGTGTTTTTTTCTACCCAATTCCTGGGTTGAGCCTTTTTGGGAAATTTTTTAAGGTTATTTTTTCAGTATTTTGGGTAGTTTTTGTGTTACCCAGCTCCTGGGTCAGACGTAACAACCCAGTGTTTGGGTAGTTTTCTTGTGTTGCCCAGATCATGGGTCAGACACAACAACCCAGGGGTTGAGTTATTTATCTCTGCTTACTACACCAATGACCTGGTCAGAAAATAGTAGGTAAACAGGTGGTTGAGAAAGAGGTAGATGACCAAAATCATTTTCTGATTCATTGCTAGCATCATTATATTAGTGTGTGTGTGTGTGTGTGTGTGTGTGTGTGTGTGAGAGAGAGAAAGAGGGGTAATTAATTGACAGTCAGCCAGATGTGCGCACTTGAAAGACACCGAGCCATGCGTCTCTTCAAGCGTCACCTCTCCCGACAGCCACGGGAAGTGAAAGGTCATCAAGGTTGTGTCCTAAGGCTGAGAGAGACGACTCGTTTGTCCCGCTTCACCTCTGATTAACCACACGGACACTTCTGACGAGAGCGCCAGAGCTTAACCTCTCTACACAACACCGAATCATACAGGTGTGTTATATTAATAAAGCCTATTAGCGCAGGCTTTCCAAGTTTATACTACAAAATGGTGATAAACTGTAAAAAAAAAAATCTGGTAAATTTACGGTAATAAAATGGTTGCCAGAAATTTACCGTAAAAATACGCCAGCGACATTTTAGGTTTTACAGACTTAACAAATATACAGTAAATAACCGTATTTCATTATCTGATATGTTAATTTAATTTAATCTATTGAAGTACTAATCTGTTTTGTACCATTGTAATACACTGACATCCACCAATCACAGCGGTGATGAGAGTCACATGATGAACCAAAGCTCATCTCAAGCTGAGAAAGTTAATACTAAGATATAGAAGCTGTATATTCACACAAACACTAAACACCATCATGGTAACACACATGAAATTAAATTTAGAAATGCAATAAACATTAATTTAACAACATTAAATGTAACATAAAACCCTAATGTACATAACTGACTAGAAAAAACTATGAAGAAACGGTTATTTCACCAAAAATACATCAAATGTGAATGTCAATATACATTTTTTCACTGTAAATTACACAATGACTTGTTCTTTTTCACGTCCAAAAAAAGTTATTAACCGTATATAGTACGGAAACTTTCCGTTAACCAATTAACAGTTTTTCACCGTAGCATTTTTACAGTCTTTTACCGTTAAAATCACGATTATTTTTTCACAGTGTATGAGTTTGATACTTTAAATACTTTTGTGTGGATCTATGCTCTCCTGTAAAGAGCGATTACAAGCACTCATTAAACGGCGTCTCTCATCATGCTAATCTCCCACATGACTTCACTCACTCTCTTCCTGTTTGATCCTCAGGTGTTTCTTGAAGAAAGAGCGCTAACTCTTTATCAGCTCATAAGTACGTGCTCACAGGAAGAGATAACACGGACAGAGCAATTGATGAAAAAATCCATAACCCTGTTCCTATTGATCTACAAACACTTTGAAAAGAGGAGAAGCCTAATCCCATTCACAGCGTCAGCCGTCATTAGCGCAGGAAAGGTGGAAAGTAGTGTGTGTGTGGACTGTGGTGGACACAGACCTGCAGATAAACCCGGTGTGATAGATGGCAAACGATCGCGCCGCTCAACTTTTGCACTCTGGAGCTCGAGGAGCTTGTCATGCGGTGCGCTGATGTATGGATGTTTGTGTTAGCCGAGTGACAATGCGAGTTAGAAATTATTAAGCACACACACAGACGTAGACAGGGAGGGTTTTTTCAACAAAACAAGGGCTGACAGTGCAGATAAAGAAGATTAATACCAGTTGTGTGATCAGTGGGTGTGGCTTTATGGAGATGCCGTTTAAACAAAAATCACAACCATTCAAAGTTCTTGCGGTTTGATAATGTGACTCTCTCTCTGTTTGCTTGTGTTGTTAGCAGATTTCAGAAAGCATGAGTGTGTGCTGGCGCTGTCGTACCTCTTTGGTGTGTGCCGGGTGTTTGAAGGCCAGGTTTCTGGGCAAGGACGCCTCGGCCCGTGTGTTCTCCACCGGACCCTCCCAGGTGTGGTCCTTCACCACGTACGTGCACTTCTCCTCAAACTCTTCCTCCGTCCATTTTGTCATGTCTGCATCCTCCACATCCATCTTGAGCTCCTCATTGTCTGCGGTGTAGGGCGCTCCCTCAGTAGTCAACATTGCCGAGCTGTGATGAGAAGCAGCCTGAGGACAAGAAGAGGGGTTGTAGTCTGTGTGAGAGCTAAACATTATCTAGGTAAAGGGCAAAGGTTGAACTACATCAATGCTCATTTTCTATGAAACATTTATGATACACAAATATTCTTTAATAGCAAGAAATTCATTTGAAATTTTGCTTTTGCCTAAATTAGATCTCGGTTGTTTTTGGTAACACTTTACTTTATCCTCTAGTGCTGTTCGGTCATTTAAACATAACATTCTGTGACTTTTTTTAAGTTCACTTTTTAAAACTTCTTTCACTTCAGCAATAATCTGCCGAGTGTCGTCTTTGAGAAGAGATCAAACTTCAGTCTGTCGCTCGAAAGCGTTCAAGATTTACCAGTTTAAGCTGGACATAACATTTTCAGGTCTATGCTCAAAAAGTGAATAAATGGATTATAAATACAGCGTAAATATAATTTAGTACCATAAAATCCCCTAAAAATACAAAGTATTAAATACAAAACATTATCAAACTAAAATATAGTACATTCATTTCATTAAAAAAAAAAAAATCAGTCATTTTTCCACGTGAAGAGCACCAGAGGGTTAAAGCCTTTATATATATATATAATACATTTAATTATGCACCTTATAATGCATTGTATGTTCTCATTAATAATTGTAACCACAGTTATACTATATCACAATACTTATGTTTCGCCTTTAGAAAGTGTAATCTATGAAAACACACGAAAAACAACAAATTTCAGATGCAACAAGAAATCTGCAAATATTACACAGCATTTTAACTTTGCTTACAACTACTTATGAAAAAATATAATGCAATATGAAAGCTTTTATAATGCATCACACATGAAGTGTTGCTGAATCGTCTTTCAACACAGAGAAGCTAAAGTGCTCCTTAAAGTAAATAAAAGACATCCTGAGCTGAACTGATCCCAATCTCTCTTCTAGTGTCCTACTCTTCATTTCTGTCCATCAACTATCCCTCGCTCCTCTTCCCCTCTCCCTGTTTTCTTCCCGGAGTGAAAAAATAGTCACAAATGGAGGAAAACAGAGGAAGGAAGTCCCGTCTGCTTCTGAATGTGGCTAAATGTGGAATCAGAGGAACCATCAATCCATCCCGGAGAATGTGTGTGTGAGAGAAACAGAAACAAAAGAGGAGAAACGGTTTTGCACTGGGACGCAAAAGTGATACGATCCGATACTTCAACCAACACGCGAGACAAAATAGGTAAAATTCTCAACCAAAACTCTGAGAATGTTTTATAAACCTCTTGAAGAATTAAAAGTGCATTCATGGGAACTTTTTCGTTCCTATAAACTACAAATGTTCACAGTTCTATAATTTGTATTAAGTTATAAAGTTCACTGAATCAGTCAAATTTCATGTTTCAGAACAGACAGCAACTTCTAAAGTAAAAAAGTTGATTCGTGGATATTTTATGTTGTAGTTGAGCATTTTCTATTATACTAGTATTTTGTACTATTTTTTTATACAAGAGAAGAGCAGAAAACAGTTTTTTCTTTTGTTAGAAAGTCTTGCGCGTAGGACAGCTGTAGGACCAAAACTCATAGTGAAACTGAGAAACTCAACATTAACAAACATGGAAATCAGATGTAAGCGTACTAAATATACAGACAACATATAAAACTATATCTAAAACACTGCTTTTAGGTGAAATCATTTAAAAACCTTTACTTTAAAAACCTTTACTTTAAATAAATTATATATATATATATATATATATATATATATATATATATATATATATATATATATACTGTATATAATTATATATATAACAAATATATATGTATATATAGATGCATCCAGCCAATAAATACAGAAGATAAGAATTGTTTTAAATGAATTAAAATAAATAGAAATGACTACACTCTCATAGCCGAGAACTAAAACTAAAAAAAATAAATTAACTAGAAAGCCCCAATAAAACAGTTCACAAGCCTCACAACAAACAATCACACCACATATAATTAACAACCTCTACACAACTAAATAAGCTCTAAACATTTAATTAATGTAATAACAGAAACAGTTGATTGTAATGTAAAACGCATTCTTGGCTTCCCACAGAAATAAGCTCAGAGAAATGTCACTTACCAGGACGCTCTGGTCCCAGCCACACATAGAGGCTGTGTGTGATCTCTCCCCTGAGTGTGTGTGTGTGTGTGAGTGAGTGTGTGGGACAGGTGCAGCTCAGTTCTCCGTCTCGTCCCACTGCTAGTCCAGATGGTAATGACTTCTCCTGCGAGTGCCTGAGATTGACTGACTAACTGAGCATGTTTGTCTGACTTGTTGAAGGCACGTTGGCCCCGCCCACTGACTCCTCCCACCCCAGTGTAACTGACTCCTCCCACTCCACTGTCACTGACTCTGCCCCCAGAGGACATGATCTAACAATCACTGTGCTGCTACACACACACACACACACACACACTCACACACACACTCACTCACACACACACACACACACACCCACACACACCTATTGCTTTTATATGAAGACAGTTATAAATATTATAATCTAACCCTAACCTACCCTAAACCTAACAGGACACTTTTTTTTTAAATGCATTTTTACCATAAAAAAACAACTTTTTATTTTCATGACATTTTCACAATTGAAAATCCCCCCCCACGCACACACATTATTCAAGCAAAATAAAATAACAAATAAATTAAAAAAACAATAATAATTACATTTATTTTAAATTTACTTTCATAATCTTTTCATTGGCCTTTTTACTCTAAAAACAGTGCACTTATAATCCTAAATAATCCTGTATAAAGATAAATCTGTGCTCTTTTTCTTTCTTTTTCTTTAAATTCTAGACACATGAATCCAAAACGAATAGTTTTGTCCAGTACTAGCCCCATGTCTCTGCTGATCGAGACGCTGCGTGGACTCACAGCCCCAGAGGTGTGTGTGTGTGTGTGTGTGTGTGTGTGTGTGTGTGTGTGTGAGGAAAGTGAACATGTTTCAGCGTCTCGCTCTCGTCCTGAGGAGGAAGGACGTCCTGTGACGGAGACTCAGTGACGAATGCCGTTTACTGGGAGATCTCTGACGTCCCTGTTCCTCTTTTATCCACAGTGTTCCCACAGTGCTGAGCCTCTCCGGTGCGTTATTCACTCCTGACAGCGCTCATGCTAACTCACACCAACATAGAACATAGAATAGTCTCAATACACACGACCAGTCAAAAGTTTTGGATCGATATGATTTATAATGTTTTTAAAATAAGTCTCTTCTGCTCACCAAGGCTGTATTTATTTGATTAAAAATACAAAAAAAAAACAGTAATATAGTGAAATATTATTCCAGTGTAAATAGCTGTTTTATATGTGAATATACAGTAAAGTGTAATTTATTCCTGTGAATGTTCAGCATCATTACTCCAGTCTTCAGTGTCACATGATCCTTCACAAATCATTCTAATATGATGATTTGATACTCAAGAAACATTTATGATTATTATCAGTGTTAAAACAGTTTTTTATATTTTTATTTCAGGATTCTTTGATGAATAAATTTCAAAAGAACAGCATTTATCTGAAATATAAAGCTTTTATAACATTAAACACTACCGTTCAAAAGTTTGATCAGTAAGAATTTTTATTTTATTTTTTTCTGGGGAAATAAATAAAATAAATCAGTACTTTTATACCTCAAGGATGAGTTAAACTGATCAAAAGTTACAGTAAAGACATTTATAAAAGATTCTATTTCAAATAAATGCTGATCTTTTGAACTTTCTATTCATCAAAGAATCCTGAAAAATAAAATGTATAACGGTTTCCACAAAAATTTGAACTGTTTTCAACATTAATAATCATAAATGTTTCTTGAGCATCAGATCATCATATTAGAGTGATTTCTGAAGGATCATGTGACACTGAAGACTGGAGTAATGATGCTGAACATCAGCTCTGATCACAGGAATAAATTACATTTTAAAATAGAAAACATTTCACAATATTACTGTTTTTTTGTATTTTTAATCAAATAAGTGCAGCTTTGGTGAGCAGAAGAGGCTCTTTCAGAAGCATTATGAGTGTCCCGACCCCGATCTGCTGAACGGCAGTGTGCTCCAGATGTGATTTGGAGTTGGTTTGGTGAAAACGGAGAGTTGACCACATCACACACAGCCCACTCTTTCCTGGCAGAAGACTAGCCAGAAGATTACATGCGCCCAGAACCCCCCCGACCCGGCCCACAGCTGTTTACACACAGACCCACTCAGGACCGGCACCAACACACTCATGCGTTTATATCATTTATATCATATGATATTCATGGCTTGATTAATCATGGGTGATTATATGACTGATGTGTGTTCATTCTTCTGCATGAGACCGGCTCTAAAGCCTGAGACTCCAGCAGGAGCACAGAACATGGGCAACACCGAGGCCTTACACACTTTTTCTCTCTGTTTTGGCCTTCCGTCGACACTGAGACGCCGTTTTTATTAATGAAAATTAAGCTTTTTGAAAACCTCTGCAAAGTGGGTGAATTTGAACCGCTGTTTCCGTGTTGTCGTGTGGACTGTGAAAACTGAGGAGTTTAAAAACATTGATGTAAGTTTAGTCATGTGATGCATATTGTACTAATAGATATTCATGTTTATAATGGTATTGTGCCTGTAATGTGCTGTTCACTTTCACACTGCTGCTAAAATATGTTACTTCACACACTCTTCATATCACAGTCCTGCAAACATGACAGAAAACTCACTCGCATCTGCTGCGGTGACGCATGAGAGCGACCTGGACGATCAGTGAATATTGCTAAATCAAATGATCCTGTCAGAAGAATGATACCTTTATTATTTATTTCTCCGTCTGTATCGTCTCAGTGAGCTTTCATGAGGGTTTACGCATGCGCAGTAAAGAGGAATTTAGCGTTTGCAGGCGTTTTCCAGAAGTTTCTCATCCACACCGAGACGTCAGGAAGCTAGAGTCGCTTTTAAACGAAAACATTTAAATGAATGTGTCCGTAGCCTTAATTCTCCTCAGCAGAGCTGAAACGGGGACCTGCGAGAGAAGAGGGTTCGTCGTCCCCAATAAGATCCGCTTCTTTAAGAGCCTTGAAGCCCATAAAAGGTCTGAAGCCTCCAGGGCTTGATCACACACACACACACACACACACACTCCTCTTTCTCTGGTTGAGTCGAGGCCAGGGGGCAGGGAGGACTCGCAGCTCTGAAGACACATTCAAATGGACCTTTTACTGTCTATGTAAAGGGTTTAATGTGGCCTGAAAGAAACCAGCTGAACAATAGAGGATCAGCAACAGCTCTGTTAGCTTTACTGAGGACTCATAACATGCCCTCACCACAGAGGAGGAGAGGAAGAGGAGAGAGAGGAAGAGGAGAGGAGAAGAGGAGGAGAGGAGGAGAGAGAGGAAGAGGAGAGGAGAGAGAGGAGGAGAGGAGGAGAGGAGGAGAGGAGGAGGAGAGGAGAGAGAGGAGGAGAGGAGGAGGAGAGGAGAGAGAGGAGGAGAGGAGGAGGAGAGGAAGAGGAAGAGCAGAGAGAGGAGGAGAGAGAGGAGGAGAGGAAGAGGAGAGAGAGGAGGAGAGGAGAGAGAGGAGGAGAGGAAGAGGAAGAGGAGAGAGAGGAGGAGAGAGAGGAGGAGAGGAAGAGGAGAGAGAGGAGGA
>NC_139979.1:35078920-35088920 GCF_963993115.1 Abramis brama | reverse complement strand
GAGAAATGCTGAAGGTGTCTGAATACATTTAGGTTTAGTTTTACATGTCAACTTATTCTCCTAACCTGAACCCCTAACACTGACAGTCTAATACTCTAATGAGAGTTAGTTCACATGCAGCAAATTAGTGAACGTTATTAGAATGTCTAAAGTGGACCATTGAAATAAATAAATAAATATAGTATAATTTATAATAAATAAAGACTATCAGACTAAAGCAAACTCGACCGCATGACTTCTAAGTGTTATGTTTTCTGTGACTGGTAGTGTGCAAAGATGCAAATAACTCGTGATCAGTTGTGGCTCTGCAAGTTCTGCATTTTCAGTAGAGCGTTTACCCTGACTGAGGTCCAGTGGTGTGAATTACACAAGAGAGATAATCATTTATTTTTATTATTCATAAACACATACCAAATAAATAAATAAAAAATGAATTTTCATTTTTCGTGGGATCCATGTGTATCAGATCTGGGCCGACAGTGTGTCTCTGTCTGGGTTACACTGTGTACTGGAAATCTTAAAACTACATTTTCCAAAAACTGTTCATGCAGTTAGACAGGTGTACTTACAGAGAGCAAGAACACTTTTAAAGTGAATTAATGTCAGATTAAAATTTTAACCTCTATTGCCCTATCTTGCACCCAGCGCAATTGACTTTGTACACCGACGCATGTTTCATTCCTATTTTGCACCCGCGCACAGCGGACTTTTCCCTCCACAGACGCACGTCGGTAAATTAGGGAATGAACTTGCGCTCCCGGGGGCGGTTCAGTGAAGAGAGAAGGCGTGATCCGGCGCAAACTTTCCCTGGTGCTAAAACAATTCCGCCACAGACCAGGAGAAACCCAGTCTAAAGTCAGTGCGTTATTCAGATGCTATTTTAAGGGCGCATGCTTGGCCGTAATGTAGCATGTGCACAACACACACACACTTTGCTTCTCTCATCTACACACAGAAGCAGCAGTTCCCATTTTTAGAAAACCATTCATTATTACAAGGAAAAATATTCCACACGAGGGAAATCATTGTGGTGTCCATGAAGATGTGAAAAAATAGGCATAAATCTATCTTACACATTTACCCAAATTATTATACGCCTGTTTAACCGAAGCTAATCTGTGTGTGTTTCTCCATCCCCAACGTCACTTCTCTGTGTTTTACGGCCCTGATGAGAACGTCGGTCTCCTCGGCTGTGAACCGCTCCTGGCAAATCCGCCGTTATAATAGCAATCCGCCATGGAACGAGTGCGCCTGCTCTTAAAGGGAATGTGAGATGTCGCTCTGATTGGTTTATTTCACGTTACGCCCAAACCACACCTATGAATAATGAAGCGACTTCAGACCAACACATTTTAGATTTGCGTCGGGAGCAAGAGTAATTTATCCCGCCGGTATAATAGCAACAGCGCCTGAGACCCGCCCACAAAGTTACTTGCATTTCGCGCTTGATACTTGCGTTTCAGATCGTTAAAATAGGGCCCTAAGTATCATTATGGTTTATTAATATTTTGCTGTGCTTTAAAGAACGGCACTTATTTTGATGTGTTGACGAACACACTAAAGGTAAAGATCATTTTAACTGTAGTAAGTTGCAACTTCATCATTAAAATGCGTAATTAGTTACAAATATATTTAAATACATGGCGTACATTTTACATGGTCTATATTTCAGTTTATGCATATTCAGCAGGAACTTTAACCATATTTCAAAGACTGAAATTACATATAAAGATGTTCTTACGTTGGTCAAAAAGCACAACAAACTCAGCGAACTGCATTTAATATAAACTTTAAACTAATACAGTTTCTTTTCATCGCTATCAAGGTTCATTAGTTAACATTAGTTCATGTATAAACTAACATGAACTAACAATGAGCAATACATTTGTTATAATATTAATATTAGTTAATGTTAGTTAATAAAAATCCAGCTGTTCATTGTGTGTTCATGTTAGTTCACAGTGCATTAACTAATGTTAACACGATTGTAATAAAGTATTAGTAAATGTTGAAATTCATATTAAGATTAATAAATGCTGTAGAAGTATTGTTCATTCTTAGTTCATGTTAACTAAGGTAGTTCACTAATGTTAACTAATGAAACCATGGTTTCTTTAATAAGCACTAGTATAGTAAAGTAAACACTAGTATAGTAAAGTAAGCACTAGTATAGTAAAGTGAGCACTAGTATAGTAAAGTGAGCACTAGTATAGTAAAGTAAACACTAGGATAGTAAAGTGAGCACTAGTATAGTAAAGTAAACACTAGGATAGTAAAGTGAGCACTAGTATAGTAAAGTAAACACTAGGATAGTAAAGTGAGCACTAGTATAGTAAAGTAAGCACTAGTATAGTAAAGTGAGCACTAGTATAGTAAAGTGAGCACTAGTATAGTAAAGTAAACACTAGTATAGTAAAGTAAGCACTAGTATAGTAAAGTAAACACTAGGATAGTAAAGTGAGCACTAGTATAGTAAAGTGAGCACTAGTATAGTAAAGTAAACACTAGTATAGTAAAGTGAGCACTAGTATAGTAAAGTAAACACTAGGATAGTAAAGTAAGCACTAGTATAGTAAAGTGAGCACTAGTATAGTAAAGTAAACACTAGGATAGTAAAGTAAGCACTAGTATAGTAAAGTAAGCACTAGTATAGTAAAGTAAACACTAGTATAGTAAAGTGAGCACTAGTAAAGTAAGCACTAGTATAGTAAAGTGAGCACTAGTATAGTAAAGTAAGCACTAGTATAGTAAAGTGAGCACTAGTATAGTAAAGTGAGCACTAGTATAGTAAAGTAAACACTAGTATAGTAAAGTAAGCACTAGTATAGTAAAGTAAACACTAGGATAGTAAAGTGAGCACTAGTATAGTAAAGTGAGCACTAGTATAGTAAAGTAAACACTAGTATAGTAAAGTAAACACTAGGATAGTAAAGTAAGCACTAGTATAGTAAAGTAAGCACTAGTATAGTAAAGTAAACACTAGTATAGTAAAGTGAGCACTAGTAAAGTAAGCACTAGTATAGTAAAGTGAGCACTAGTATAGTAAAGTAAACACTAGTATAGTAAAGTGAGCACTAGTATAGTAAAGTGAGCACTAGTATAGTAAAGTAAACACTAGTAGAGTAAAGTGAGCACTAGTATAGTAAAGTAAACACTAGTATAGTAAAGTAAGCACTAGTATAGTAAAGTAAACACTAGTGCACTAGTATAGTAAAGTAAGCACTAGTATAGTAAAGTAAACACTAGTGCACTAGTATAGTAAAGTAAACACTAGTATAGTAAAGTAAACACTAAACACTAGTATAGTAAAGTAAACACTAGTAAAGTAAAGTGAGCACTAGTATAGTAAAGTGAGCACTAGATAGTAAAGTAAACACTAGTATAGTAAAGTGAGCACTAGTATAGTAAAGTAAACACTAGTATAGTAAAGTAAGCACTAGTATAGTAAAGTGAGCACTAGTATAGTAAAGTAAACACTAGTAGAGAAAAGTGAGCACTAGTATAGTAAAGT
This sequence comes from Abramis brama, assembly GCF_963993115.1. Taxonomy (NCBI): domain Eukaryota; kingdom Metazoa; phylum Chordata; class Actinopteri; order Cypriniformes; family Leuciscidae; genus Abramis; species Abramis brama. The sequence continues at coordinate 35,085,409 of NC_139979.1, read as the reverse complement.
AAGCACTAGTATAGAAAAGTGAGCACTAGTATAGTAAAGTAAACACTAGTATAGTAAAGTAAACACTAGTATAGTAAAGTGAGCACTAGTATAGTAAAGTAAGCACTAGTATAGTAAAGTGAGCACTAGTATAGTAAAGTGAGCACTAGATAGTAAAGTAAACACTAGTATAGTAAAGTGAGCACTAGTATAGTAAAGTAAACACTAGTATAGTAAAGTGAGCACTAGTATAGTAAAGTAAGCACTAGTATAGTAAAGTAAGCACTAGTATAGTAAAGTAAACACTAGTATAGTAAAGTGAGCACTAGTATAGTAAAGTAAGCACTAGTATAGTAAAGTAAACACTAGTATAGTAAACACTAGTATAGTAAAGTAAACACTAGTATAGTAAAGTAAACACTAGTATAGTAAAGTGAGCACTAGTATAGTAAAGGAAGCACTTTAACACTAGTATAGTAAGGTAAACACTAGTATAGTAAAGTGAACTCTTTTTCAAGGGTTAGTTCCTATTTGCTCAAAGCAAACTATGAGCACTTTGATTCCCAGAGCTATCATGATTAAGTATAAGTAAAAATACATGTTTGTATGCATTCGTGACTGTGTGTGTGTGTGTGTGTGTGTGTGTGTGTGTCAGAGAGAGCGGCTACGATCCCCATAATTTGTCGACATCAGACCTGTAATTACGCCGGCACTCCAGATCACACGCGGATGTTTCTGTCACTGTCCCTTTAAAACTCAATTAACCTGACAAACTCAATAACAGCACATGAGGAGAACGTCAAACACACACCCAGCGCTGCGGACAGAGAGAGAGAGAGAGAGAGAGAGAGAGAGAGAGAGAGACCTGTGGTTAAAGAGAACACCAGTGTAAGTGTTGATTGCACTGTTGGCGACCGGCCCTTGACAAACACATGGAGACGGAGAGACTGGCCACTGAATCTGCCCTGTGTTTAACACACACTTACCTGAGTCACACACACACACACACACTCTCTCTCTCTCCCTGTGTTTAACAAACATCTTTACCTGAGTCACACCTCACCTGAACATCACAGTGACGCCACTCCTGCTCACACACACACACACACACACACACGAGCGTGGTTGGTGGAGATTTAGCCGCAACCTAATTACACAGGAAGTCAAAGGAGCAAAACCTGTAATCATTAATGCAACTCAAAGAACAGAGGGAAGTCTGACCTGTGAGACAATAACACACACAGATACTGAACCCACGACCGCTGCAAAACAAAAACACACACACACACACCTATCTTCTCTCCCGTGAGTCAGTGGCTACAGAGGTGTGACTCTCTAAAAGAAACGCAAGATCGCGGTCACAAACACTTCTCTTTCATAAAACACAAAGTTTCAGGGATAAATACGCTCTGAAACAGAGTGACCTTTGACCTTTGACCCGACAGCTGAACTGGTGCATGTACCGATGGCCCTTCATCGCTCGCTCTGTTCTGATAACATTCTTGCGTTCCCTGATAACAGTGTAAACAGGGAAGAGTTGCTTATTACGTCATACGAGACGCTGTGTAATATATTAATATCACTTTCCTTTCATTTTTGGGGTTAAAATATGACGGTTAGATGTGTATGCTCACCCAGGCTGATAAAAAATACACAAAAAAACTGAAATATAGTGAAATATTATTCCAGTGTAAATCATCTGTTTTCTATGTGAATATACAGTAAAGTGTAATTTATTCCTGTGATCAAAGCTGATGTTCAGCATCATTACTCCAGTCTTCAGTGTCACATGATCCTTCAGAAATCACTCTAATATGATTTGATGATCAAGAAACATTTTTTAATTATTATTCACAGCCGAGTTCATATTTTTGTGGAAACTGTGATTTTTCAGGATTGTTTGATGAATAGAAAGTTCTGAAGAACAGCATGTGTTTGAAAAGGAATCTTTTGCAACATTATAAATGTCTTTACTGTAAGTTTTGATCAATGTAATGCATCGTAAAAAATATATATTTCTATGAAATTAATGTACTGTTTTAGTTCGATAATGTGTTTATTTAATATTTTGTAATTTTAGGTGATTTTATGGCACTAAATTATATTTATGCAGTAGTTATACTCCATTTATTGAGTTTTTGAGCATAGACCTGAAAATGAAATGATGATAATCTTTGGATCACAGACACAGATCACAGTGTTTGGTCTCTTTTTAAAGATGACACTTGGTCAGATTATAGCTGGTAAAAAGTGTAAAAACATTTATTGTTTTTTTTTCGTTTTACTCTAAAACTGTGAGACAATCTAAATCTAAACTCGTTGTGTTCCAAATGTGAGGTTGATATCTCAGTAAACGAACTTTCAGTGAGAGTGTGTTCGGCTGCAGTACCAAATGCTTCCACTAGAGGAAACTCGTTTGCATTCAAAAAATATAGAATTTTCAAGGATTATTTAACCTTTCCGAATCATATCCATGTGTGTGTGTGTGTGTGTGTGGTCATGTGTGTGTTCACACAGCAAGTGCCAAATTCTTTAACAAGTTTCGTATCATTCCCATGAAGTAAACATTTCAACAACAAAAAAATCAAAACAACATTTTCAGCCAAAAATGACCGACCAGCAGCAGAGGCCTAATGTTTGAGCAATGTAAAGCATTTTAACTAGGCAATAAACCAAACTGAACCAGAGAAATCAGAGAGAAAAGTGTCAGAAACAGCACTAAAAACCGACACACACACACACACACACACACACACACACACAGACGACAACTGCCTCACACACTGAACAAAGACACGACGCCTTAGAATAACAGCAGCCTGACAGACAGTCTGTGTGTGTGTGTGTGTGTGTGTGGCAGAATGCCACTGACAGCTGAATTTACAAATTGATTCTAATTGACAAACACAAAGAGGAACACACAAGTTAGAGCAAATGGTTTCAGAGAACACACACAGAGATTCGAAGGCCAAAGATCAGAAATATACATATTTCACGAGTTCACCAGTTCATATATTTATCAAGCGTGATATAGGTGTGCTGTCCGAGAACATGATTCCCAAAGTAGACAAGATCCATAACTGAACAGAAATGGATAAAAAAAACATTCTTTATTGGCATCAAAGTTTCCATGAAGAAGCTTCAACATCTCTGATCTTTCCATCGCACAGAAGAGCATCTCTAAAGTGGAGAACGGTTCTCTAGATTATTAGCGTGCTCGTCACACTCGAGGTCCTTTTCTTTTCTTTCTGTGGACCTTCTATTCTCTGTTGGCCACTGCTGTATATTCTCTGTTGGCCACTGTTGGCCACTACTGTATATTCTCCGTTGGCCACTACTGTATATTCTCTGTTGGCCACTGCTGTATATCCTCTGTTGGCCACTACTGTATATTCTCTGTTGGCCACTGCTGTATATTCTCTGTTGGCCACTACTGTATATTCTCTGTTGGCCACTACTGTATATTCTCTGTTGGCCACTACTGTATATTCTCTGTTGGCCACTGATGTATATTCTCTGTTGGCCACTACTGTATATTCTCTGTTGGCCACTGCTGTATATTCTCCGTTGGCCACTGCTGTATATTCTCCGTTGGCCACTGCTGTATATTCTCCGTTGGCCACTGCTGTATATTCTCCGTTGGCCACTGCTGTATATTCTCCGTTGGCCACTGCTGTATATTCTCCGTTGGCCACTGCTGTATATTCTCCGTTGGCCACTGCTGTATATTCTCTGTTGGCCACTGCTGTATATCCTCTGTTGGCCACTACTGTATATTCTCTGTTGGCCACTGCTGTATATTCTCTGTTGGCCACTACTGTATATTCTCTGTTGGCCACTACTGTATATTCTCTGTTGGCCACTACTGTATATTCTCTGTTGGCCACTGATGTATATTCTCTGTTGGCCACTACTGTATATTCTCTGTTGGCCACTGCTGTATATTCTCCGTTGGCCACTGCTGTATATTCTCCGTTGGCCACTGCTGTATATTCTCCGTTGGCCACTACTGTATATTCTCCGTTGGCCACTGCTGTATATTCTCCGTTGGCCACTGCTGTATATTCTCCGTTGGCCACTGCTGTATATTCTCCGTTGGCCACTGCTGTATATTCTCTGTTGGCCACTACTGTATATTCTCTGTTGGCCACTGTTGGCCACTACTGTATATTCTCTGTTGGCCACTGCTGTATATTCTCTGTTGGCCACTGTTGGCCACTACTGTATATTCTCTGTTGGCCACTACTGTATATTCTCTGTTGGCCACTACTGTATATTCTCTGTTGGCCACTACTGTATATTCTCTGTTGGCCACTGCTGTATATTCTCTGTTGGCCACTACTGTATATTCTCTGTTGGCCACTACTGTATATTCTCTGTTGGCCACTGCTGTATATTCTCTGTTGGCCACTGCTGTATATTCTCTGTTGGCCACTGTTGGCCACTACTGTATATTCTCTGTTGGCCACTACTGTATATTCTCTGTTGGCCACTACTGTATATTCTATGTTGGCCACTACTGTATATTCTCTGTTGGCCACTACTGTATATTCTCTGTTGGCCACTACTGTATATTCTCTGTTGGCCACTACTGTATATTCTCTGTTGGCCACTACTGTATATTCTCTGTTGGCCACTACTGTATATACTATGTTGGCCACTACTGTATATCCTCTGTTGGCCACTACTGTATATTCTCTGTTGGCCACTGCTGTATATTCTATGTTGGCCACTACTGTATATCCTCTGTTGGCCACTGCTGTATATTCTCTGTTGGCCACTACTGTATATTCTCTGTTGGCCACTACTGTATATTCTCTGTTGGCCACTACTGTATATTCTCTGTTGGCCACTACTGTATATTCTATGTTGGCCACTACTGTATATCCTCTGTTGGCCACTACTGTATATTCTCTGTTGGCCACTGCTGTATATCCTCTGTTGGCCACTGCTGTATATCCTCTGTTGGCCACTACTGTATATTCTCTGTTGGCCACTGCTGTATATCCTCTGTTGGCCACTGCTGTATATCCTCTGTTGGCCACTGCTGTATATTCTCTGTTGGCCACTACTGTATATTCTCTGTTGGCCACTTCTGTTGGCCACTACTGTATATTCTCTGTTGGCCACTGCTGTATATCCTCTGTTGGCCACTACTGTATATTCTCTGTTGGCCACTGCTGTATATTCTCTGTTGGCCACTACTGTATATTCTCTGTTGGCCACTGCTGTATATCCTCTGTTGGCCACTGCTGTATATCCTCTGTTGGCCACTGCTGTATATCCTCTGTTGGCCACTGCTGTATATTCTCTGTTGGCCACTACTGTATATCCTCTGTTGGCCACTGTTGTATATTCTCTGTTGGCCGCTGCTGTATATTCTCTGTTGGCCACTACTGTATATTCTCTGTTGGCCACTGCTGTATATTCTCTGTTGGCCACTACTGTATATTCTCTGTTGGCCACTACTGTATATTCTCTGTTGGCCACTGCTGTATATTCTCTGTTGGCCACTACTGTATATTTTCTGTTGGCCACTACTGTATATTCTCTGTTGGCCACTACTGTATATTCTCTGTTGGCCACTGCTGTATATTCTCTGTTGGCCACTACTGTATATTCTCTGTTGGCCACTGCTGTATATTCTCTGTTGGCCACTACTGTATATTCTCTGTTGGCCACTACTGTATATTCTCTGTTGGCCACTGCTGTATATTCTCTGTTGGCCACTACTGTATATTCTCTGTTGGCCACTGCTGTATATTCTCTGTTGGCCACTACTGTATATTCTCTGTTGGCCACTACTGTATATTCTCTGTTGGCCACTACTGTATATTCTCTGTTGGCCACTGCTGTATATTCTCTGTTGGCCACTACTGTATATTCTCTGTTGGCCACTACTGTATATTCTCTGTTGGCCACTACTGTATATTCTCTGTTGGCCACTACTGTATATTCTCTGTTGGCCACTACTGTATATTCTCTGTTGGCCACTGCTGTATATTCTCTGTTGGCCACTGCTGTATATTCTCTGTTGGCCACTACTGTATATTCTCTGTTGGCCACTGATGTATAGTCTCTGTTGGCCACTGATGTATAGTCTCTGTTGGCCACTACTGTATATTCTCTGTTGGCCACTGATGTATATTCTCTGTTGGCCACTACTGTATATTCTCTGTTGGCCACTGCTGTATATTCTCTGTTGGCCACTGTTGGCCACTACTGTATATTCTCTGTTGGCCACTACTGTATATTCTCTGTTGGCCACTGCTGTATATTCTCTGTTGGCCACTACTGTATATTCTCTGTTGGCCACTACTGTATATTCTCTGTTGGCCACTGCTGTATATTCTCTGTTGGCCACTGCTGTATATTCTCTGTTGGCCACTGCTGTATATTCTCTGTTGGCCACTGTTGGCCACTACTGTATATTCTCTGTTGGCCACTACTGTATATTCTATGTTGGCCACTACTGTATATTCTCTGTTGGCCACTACTGTATATTCTCTG
>NC_139979.1:35077220-35078720 GCF_963993115.1 Abramis brama | reverse complement strand
ACGAGAGTCTGACGGGGTTGAACATCATGAGGGAGAGTAATCACTGACAGAGGTTTTGGGTGAACGAACCCTTTAATATTCCACTGCCGCTCGGCCAAAACTGAGCCTTTCCCAACGACTCCAAGCTCAGGTTTACGAGAATCAGCAGTGTGTTTCGGACGGTCCGGGTCGGAGTGTTTGAGGGTGTGTGAACTACAGAAAATCACAATAATACACACATCTCTCAACACCTCAACAGCAGAGATTCAGCGGAGAACATCCGAGAGACTGAGCAGAGCTTTCAGCAGAGACGTCAGATCTCAACACGGCTCTGCGTTAAACCCTGTGAAGCGCTGTGCGGATCCGATACAGGGGCGATGAGACGAGATGCCAGGAAAGATCATATTTTAGTGCTTTCATGAGAGTTTTCAACACTTTTACTGGAAAAACACACGTTTTGTGAGAGAATGCATAGATTCTTAGGGAAACTTAGTTTAATTTAAATTAATTTTATAACTTTATACTGTACGGCATTTTAGGAAAAACATCTGAGATAAAATGATGCAGGTTTACAGAAACATGTAAGTGGTGTGTATGAGGTGTCCTGAGATGTGAAAGGGTTGTTGTGTTTTTTGGGTGAATCACAGCAAACACTGAGTGAACGTTGGTGAAGTGTAATTTCATTGAGACTAATTAACATGAGTTTCCTCTAAAGGCCCGAGAGCGTCTCTGATCAGGAATCATTCATCAGAAATCAAACTGACTGACGGATCGGCATAAAATAAGAAGGAATGTCTGGCTCAAGTGTGCAAGTGTGTGTTAATGTTAACGTTACACATATCCAATCAAATCAAAACGTTTTAGACTGTTGGCACTTTTACTCGATGTGTTATTCTGTACCGTGTGATTCGGAGATAACTGGACACAATTAACAAAAGTCCAAATGTGTTTCAGTAAATATGAATATTCAGTGACACGTTACAACAGAGTCCCATTAGAGAAGCATTGATTATGAGCAATACATGTGTTACTCTTTGTTAATAAATGTGCTGGTTAACAGGTTCTCAGAAATGATCAGAGAGAAGAATATCCTGATGATGAATGTGTGTTTATATACAGTTTATATATGTGTGTGTGTGTATGAACTGCTTATCATATCTTCAACCAATCTTTCAATAGATGTGAATAAATGTGGTGTTTTTTAGCCTTGAGCCAAGCCTTGTAACTGTGTGTGTGAGTGTGTGTCCCGGGCCGGCTCGTTCTGATGTGCTTCTGTTCTTAAATTAGCGTTGTGGCCTCCTCCAGAGAGACATGTGTGTGTGTGTGTGTGTTAGTTAGTGTCTGCAGTCGCTCAAATCCCCTCAGTCCAGCCGGATTAAGACCGTTCCTCTCATCAGACACACACACACACACACCAGCGTAACACAGCAATCGGACCTCAGAATGATCACGGGGAAAGCTTCATGTTTCATGTTTGCTATGATTAATCTCACAGAAACATGTCCTGGTGTGTGTGTGTGT
>NC_139979.1:35019720-35072220 GCF_963993115.1 Abramis brama | reverse complement strand
CACCATGAGAAAACGTCAAGATGCAAAACAGTTTATTTTCTTTACTTTCAAAAACCAGTTCAACCAAGTGTCAGAGATTTCCTTTGCAAATTAGTCAGATGACTATCAAACATAATTAATATGATCTCCTTCACTCATATGCCTCGTCAGTGCCTGAGAGTCTGGGCCTCGCCGTGAGCAAACATCAGGACCGAACAAAAGCCCGTGAGTGAGTGTGAGGGGGAACCGGGTCAAATTAAAAGGCAAGGGGACGCTCTGTGTTTTACAAGCTGGACTGTTTACATGTAAAAGGCTTTTAATAAGAGGCTGGCAGAAAACAGACTGAGCTTTCATCTCACACACACTCTTCTCCTTATTTACGAGCGCTTGAGTCCCACTGTGTAAACAGGCCAGCGTTACACAACACGCTACACACACTCGAGGACGAGTCTTCAGGGCTGAAGATATCTGGAGGATGGCACACACACTCTCTGCTCAGCTTCGTCAGGAGTGCTGTAGAGACGAGCCCGAGCAAGATGAGTCTTCATATGTGCTCATGTCTATAAGACATCCGTTCTCTTCAAAACACAAATGAACATGATGCTTTCTTGCATTCATGCTTCAAAATATTCATAAAGAGATATGGAGATTTTCCAAGAGACATGCTTTATGTTATGTATCAAACACTGATCAACACATGTGTGTTCATTACTTAAATCTGCTCATTGTTTCTGCCTTAAAGGGACACCAGGCAAGTCTGAGTGTTTTTTCTCTATGAAGCTCCCCCTAGTGTCTGGTAGTAAATGCTTTCAAACACTCTGTCGTAAAAACGAACTGTTGTCCCCCCCACCTCCTCCTCCCCCTCCCCCCTCGCCACGAGCAACCCAGCTGAGCAGAGGAACCGGCTATTTCTAAACCAGTTAGGTCTACCGACGCAAGTAAAGCAATATTTTCTTTCCAACTGATGCCGATTTTTTTTTTTTGTGTGTTGTCATGCGTACTAGTACTTTTACCGGGAACGAACGATATGAACGAGGCGAACTACTGCTTTCGCGTTTGTTTGTTTTTGGGAGAATGGGCATGAGCATAAAAAAAAGATATATTGCAGGCTAATATTTGTCTAAAGTTACTGTTATATTAGCAAGGTCTATAAGTTAATCTGGTAGAATGACGGTTTACCTTTGCTTGTCTAAGAAAACATCAGAACGTTTTTTCTAGCTCGATCATGATTTGTGCAACATGTTTATTGCCTGTTATCAGACGCGTTGACGTAGTGACATAAAATAAAAGTGTAAGTTACACAAATAAAACCGACAGAGGAACGGCCAAACAACTACAGAAATCAAACGTGTTTGCTAATGACAATGCTAACATCAAAGTTATAGCAGTATCTAGCGTACTAGTAAGCCCGTAACAGACAGCGATCATAATAAAAACCTTTACAGACAATAGCAAACATCCTGAGGTCGCAATTACTTGAAATTTAAATATTAAACACAGTTTATTCCAAAGATACTTACAAGTGCAACAGCAGGATCAGCATCCGTTTTGCAGGCTTCTGTTTCTCTCAGTTCTCCCCATTCTGAAAAAGCCGGTCCGATATTTACTCGAGTCTGACTTCTTGCTCGGTCAGTCTCCCGTTTCCTCTTTCGTTGGTCCTCCGACAAAGATTTCCTAGCTTTCTGCTTCTTTTTTACAGCCTCAGCCATAACTCAGTCTATCGTTGCCCTTTGCTTATAGCTAGCCGGTGCTTGAATGGGGGCGTGTACGTGTGCAGTGCCGTCAAGCAATTCGTTACATCGCGAGACCTGATATCACGCGATACTTCCTGACGCCGACCCGCCGGCCCAAAGTTGCAAGTGAGTTTTTTCCGCTCTCAGGCACCAGGGGGGTGCGAAACCACCACCATTCAACCCAAAATAAGTAATATAACCATTCCACTGACTCCGAAGCTGTTCAGTTAAGGTTAAAAAGTTACCTAGAGCACCTTTAAATTATTACATTGTTTAAATTATTACATTTTTAGTTAACTGTGATTTTGTACATTTCTGAAATGCATATCTTAGACAGTTTCCTCTGATATCAGATCACTGTAAATTGTAAAGTGGACTCATGCATTTTCTGTAAAGCTGTTTTGAAACGATGTGTTTGTGAAAAGCGCAATACAAATAAGTGTGAGTTGAGTTGAATATAGAGCGCATGTGATATGGTAAACTCAGGCTCAACGTGACACGAGAACCAATGAGGTTTGAGCTTACATTTACCATATATGGGCGTGGATCAATGTTTATAGGTTTAAATGGGTTTAACCTTATGATTCATATGGATTTGTGTTTAAGTTAACCACTTTAATAATCCCACAAGAGGCAGTTATATTAGGCAGAGGCTTCACATCACAAGCTGAGAAACAGACATACATTCAAAACAATCATATTCCACAAACACATCTACATATTACAACATTACATGCACAGTGCCTCATAATACAATTCACACCAGAAGAGGAAAGAACACCTCAAGATTCCTCAATAAGAAAATTCGCATTACAAATATGAATGGTTTAGAAGATGAATGAAAGTCTTCAGTGACGTGAGGCTGAATGATGGTGTTTATGAGGGCCCTAACTAGGCAGCATCTGTGGGCACTCAGACACTCAGAATGAGCCTCACTGAACTGGACTATCACACTGTGTTCCTCTAGATCCGCTGTACAGTAGAATCTGTGTTGCAGTATTTTCCTGTTATCTCTGTACATCTGCTTTAAACGACCTGTATATAAAGAAAGGAGACTTGACTCCGATATGAAGGCCTTTCCGAAGTGTAGGACGCCGCCTTAATGTGCCGAGGAAAGCTGAAAGTCTCATTCACATGCGGTGTAGAAGAGTAGAAGTGTAGAAGTGTAGAAGAGTAGAAGTGTAGAAGTGTAGAAGAGTAGAAGTGTAGAAGAGTAGACGTGTAGAAGTGTAGAAGAGTAGAAGTGTAGAAGTGTAGAAGAGTAGAAGTGTAGAAGAGTAGAAGTGTAGAAGAGTAGAAGTGTAGAAGAGTAGAAGAGGAGAAGTGTAGAAGAGTAGAAGAGTAGAAGTGTAGAAGAGTAGAAGAGGAGAAGTGTAGAAGAGTAGAAGTGTAGAAGAGTAGAAGTGTAGAAGTGTAGAAGAGTAGAAGAGGAGAAGTGTAGAAGAGTAGAAGAGTAGAAGTGTAGAAGAGTAGAAGAGTAGAAGAGTAGAAGTGTAGAAGAGTAGAAGAGGAGAAGTGTAGAAGAGTAGAAGAGTAGAAGTGTAGAAGAGTAGAAGAGTAGAAGAGTAGAAGTGTAGAAGAGTAGAAGTGTAGAAGAGTAGAAGAGTAGAAGTGTAGAAGTGTAGAAGAGTAGAAGAGTAGAAGAGTAGAAGTGTAGAAGAGTAGAAGAGTAGAAGTGTAGAAGAGTAGAAGAGTAGAAGTGTAGAAGTGTAGAAGAGTAGAAGAGTAGAAGTGTAGAAGTGTAGAAGAGTAGAAGAGTAGAAGAGTAGAAGTGTAGAAGTGTAGAAGAGTAGAAGAGTAGAAGTGTAGAAGAGTAGAAGAGTAGAAGTGTAGAAGAGTAGAAGTGTAGAAGAGTAGAAGAGTAGAAGTGTAGAAGAGTAGAAGTGTAGAAGAGTAGAAGTGTAGAAGTGTAGAAGAGTAGAAGTGTAGAAGTGTAGAAGAGTAGAAGTGTAGAAGTGTAGAAGAGTAGAAGTGTAGAAGAGTAGAAGTGTAGAAGTGTAGAAGAGTAGAAGTGTAGAAGTGTAGAAGAGTAGAAGTGTAGAAGTGTAGAAGAGTAGAAGAGTAGAAGAGTAGAAGTGTAGAAGTGTAGAAGAGTAGAAGAGTAGAAGTGTAGAAGAGTAGAAGTGTAGAAGTGTAGAAGAGTAGAAGAGTAGAAGTGTAGAAGAGTAGAAGAGTAGAAGAGTAGAAGTGTAGAAGTGTAGAAGAGTAGAAGAGTAGAAGTGTAGAAGAGTAGAAGTGTAGAAGTGTAGAAGAGTAGAAGTGTAGAAGTGTAGAAGAGTAGAAGTGTAGAAGTGTAGAAGAGTAGAAGTGTAGAAGAGTAGAAGAGTAGAAGTGTAGAAGAGTAGAAGTGTAGAAGTGTAGAAGAGTAGAAGTGTAGAAGTGTAGAAGAGTAGAAGAGTAGAAGTGTAGAAGAGTAGAAGTGTAGAAGAGTAGAAGTGTAGAAGAGTAGTAGAAGTGTAGAAGTGTAGAAGAGTAGAAGAGTAGTAGAAGTGTAGAAGTGTAGAAGTGTAGAAGAGTAGAAGAGTAGTAGAAGTGTAGAAGTGTAGAAGAGTAGAAGAGTAGAAGTGTAGAAGTGTAGAAGAGTAGAAGAGTAGAAGTGTAGAAGAGTAGAAGTGTAGAAGTGTAGAAGAGTAGAAGTGTAGAAGTGTAGAAGAGTAGAAGTGTAGAAGTGTAGAAGAGTAGAAGTGTAGAAGAGTAGAAGTGTAGAAGAGTAGAAGTGTAGAAGTGTAGAAGAGTAGAAGTGTAGAAGTGTAGAAGAGTAGAAGTGTAGAAGTGTAGAAGAGTAGAAGAGTAGAAGTGTAGAAGAGTAGAAGTGTAGAAGAGTAGAAGTGTAGAAGAGTAGTAGAAGTGTAGAAGTGTAGAAGAGTAGTAGAAGTGTAGAAGTGTAGAAGAGTAGAAGAGTAGTAGAAGTGTAGAAGTGTAGAAGAGTAGAAGAGTAGTAGAAGTGTAGAAGTGTAGAAGTGTAGAAGTGTCTGTCACATATTCTGTAGGATGTTACTTTCCCTTTTGTTCAGCGCTAAGATCTCTTCACTCGAACATGAGAAACACCTGTTCTCTTTCACCCTGCAGGCTAAAACTGCAGCACACACACACACACAAACACACACACACCGCATGGCTAAAACTGCAGCACACACACACACACACACACACACACACACACACACACACACACACACACACACACACCCTGCAGGCTAAAACTGCAGCACACACACATACACACACACACACACACACACACACCCCGTGTCTAAAACTGCAGCATACACACACACACACACACACACACACACACACAGCATTTCTAAAACTGCAGCACACACACACACACACTCAGCGTTGAGGTGTGTCTCTTTATCCCTCAGTTTCTTCATCTCCTCCACACACACACACACACACACACACACACACACACGTGGCTAAAACTGCACTCCTGTACACAACATGCCAAACTGAGTCCATAAGAAGAACAAGTCTCACTCCAGAAACATGAACACACACTCTCCCCATCAGCTCACACACTCTCCCATCAGCTGACACAGAGATGAGCAGAACGCTCGTTCATCTCTTCAGATGTCGGCCTGTGTTTGTCCAGTCATAAACGAGCCCCTCATCTACACTCTCCTCAAGAGCACTGATTCACTACGCCTCTCTGAACTCTGAATGTTTACATGTGAAGCTGCTATTATGAAAGATGTGTGTGTGTGTTCTCGCTGTCATAACCTCAACCACAACACTACGACTGCACATGAAAATTCATCTTTTCTCGACGCTTGCCCTTTAGTTCACACAGACGCTCTCTCCCAAGTGGATAAACGTGAACATGTTGTGAAAACTGTATTCAAAAACACTTCGTCATGTGACACACATTTCTGCGATAGATGTGTGTGTTGATCCTGGCGTGTGTCTCGCAGTGTTGCTGAAGATGTAGTCACTCGCTGCTGTCGTGCGGCCGAACACGAGGCGGCCGTGTTTCAGAGCAGACGCTGGAAGGCCAGGAAGTGATGAGATATTGTCTTTATTATGTCTGGTTTCTCTAGACAGCAACACGCTGTCGGCCCAGATCAAGGACAACGCAAGTGTGTGTTCTGAAATGAAACATTTAAACTCAGCATACCACAGGAAAAGTGTTCAAAAGCAGAGCATACACTACTAATATTTCTATTTATTAGAGTATAAAAAATGTTGTAACTTCTCGGAAATGTGAAATAAGTGCATTAATAACTCCATTAATGAGAATGGCATATTTAATCTGAATGTGTATATCAGATGTAAAACAGTTTAAATCATTATTTTATGCATGTAAACTATGCATGCTATTGTGAACATCACTGTATTTATGATTATGACTCATGATGAATATTAAAGTGGTCTTCCTTCATCAGTTCCTCAGATCATCATCGGTGTCGTCACACTGCTCCGTCTCTGATGTTCGTACGCAGGATCAGAGTTACTCACAGACGCACTTACACACTCTCCCGGCATGTGTGTGTTTATAGACCACAGCGTACGTGTGTGAAATGGCGTTCGGCTCGCTCAGGGCCTGTTCTGTGTCAAGTAACGGTTATGCACGAGGCCCCGGATGTGGGCCGGATCTGGGCCGGCACTATGCTGGGATGTTACAGTGTGGACAGTGATGTTTCGGAAGGTTCTGTTTCTGCATCCGGATAAATGTCGGACGGCCTCCCACTAAAGCAGACACAGGCGACGCAGCCTTTACAACACACACAGTCTCCGGTGACAGCTGAGCGTGGCAGTCGTTCCCGGGGTCAGGGATCGATACACGCACTCACCCCTCGGCTTCCTCACATTTCGGACACGGCTCTGTCTAAACACATGACAGCATGATCCCCGTGACCCCACACGAGGGCCCCTGTGTTATGCCAAGACGTGTGTCTGACAACCGGCCCCTAATCCCGCACAGAAGGCACCGGGGCCTGTGTAAGCACTGAGACACAAATATCAGGGGAACGTCACTGTAAACGCGGAGAAACAGAGGAAACCCGAGCCCTCATGCTGAGCAGACACAAGCAACTGGCAAAACGACACCCGATGTAGCGAGGGCCAGGGAAAGGACTTTTAGCACTATATCTTACTTTATTTTAATGTGTCTGCTAATGTACAAACTTTACATATTAGGATTCATTAATAAAATTGTTTAATAAACAGAATGTTCTTGTTCTTCAAGACATTCTAAATGGAGTTTGTCTGTGTTGTCAGTGGTTGTCAAGGCGTTGCTATGTGGTTGCCAAGGTGTTCTAATAAAGCAAGTGCATTAGTGCCCGCCCACTTTTTCAGCGGTGTTGAGTCCGGAACTATTTTTGTTACACTTTATTTTAAGGTGTCATTGTTACAGTGTAATTATATATTGAAGTACTGAGTAATATTGAGCAACTATGTACTTACTATAGGGTTAGGGTAGGGTTAGGGTTTGGTTGAGGGTTAGTTGCATGTAATTATGCATAATTTACTGTTATTACTATGGTAAATACATGTAACATATGTAACAAGGACACTGTAAAATAAAGTGTTACCAAATGATTTTTCCTATAGGGATTTAAAAAAAAGTCTCATAAGCCATGAACCAAGCCAAACGAACTATAGATGAAATAATGCAGGCTGATGCCTTCAAAAGAAGCACATATTATTATTATATTTTATTCAATGTGTTTTTATTTGTAATTGTAGGGGATTTTATGGTACTAAATTATATTTATGGAGTAGTTAGAATTCATTTATTCACTTTTTGAGCATATAAAATATCTATTATAATTATTTTTTAATAGACTCCATTGTAAAGACCAGTGGTTTTAATCAGGGGCGCAGGATCTCAGCAAACTTCCACGGGGCCTAAAACTATATATATATATATTAATACATTATTATTATTTATATATTAAATAATAACTAAATCTAAATTAAATGCTAAAAAAACAGAAGTCACACAGAAGTCACTTTCAAACCAATCTGCTTTCTGTTTCTGTGAAAAACCCGAACCCGCTGTGAAATCTGTGTGGCGAGATCCTCTGCCGCAAGCGAACATTAGCTGAACTGAACAGTAGTGAATCTGACCCAACCAAACATGAGTGACAGTTATGTCTCTGACTCCCTGTTTTTAACAACTTTATATGAGTGCTTCTGGGGTTAAAATAATAATATACACTGTGTGCTTGGGACTGAGAGCTTTCTTACGGCATTTACAGCTCAGATGATTGGCTCATAACGGATGTGTGCATGAGTAAAGATGGCAGTAAAACACACTGTAGTGCGAGGAATACTGAGAGTATCTACAGTGTTTAAGATTGCAACACACATTGCATTGTCGGGGTTTTATTTAAATCTCTAATATTGCTAGTAATAGTGACGCTTGTCTCAGCAAACACCATAATGCCGCAGTCAAACTAGACTTTTCTACAGATGGTAGTAATATGACTTCACACTCTGTGATGTCTTTTTGAAAAAAAATAAAATAATCAACATATAATACATCCTAAATGTAAATATATTCCAAATTATATACAAATATATACTCCATGTTACTGCAATCCTGCAGATTTAAAGTTTGCATTCTTTAAATTCAGCTAAGAGGTCACATGACATATCGATCTTCTATTGGTCTTCTATTAATCTTCTATTGGTCTTCTATTAATCTTCTATTGGGCTTCTATTGGGCTTCTATTAATCTTCTATTGGGCTTCTATTGCTCTTCTATTGGTCTTCTATTGGTCTTCTATTAATCTTCTATTGGTCTTCCATCGGGCTTCTATTGCTCTTCTATTGGTCTTCTATTGGTCTTCTATTAATCTTCTATTGGACTTCTATTGGTCTTCTATTAATCTTCTATTGGTCTTCCATCGGGCTTCTATTGCTCTTCTATTGGGCTTCTATTAATCTTCTATTGTTCTTCTATTGGGCTTCTATTGCTCTTCTATTGGGCTTCTATTAATATTCTATTGGTCTTCTATTGGGCTTCTATTGCTCTTCTATTGGGCTTCTATTAATCTTCTATTGGGCTTCTATTGGTCTTCTATTGGGCTTCTATTGGTCTTCTGTTGGGCTTCTATTGGTCTTCTATTAATCTTCTATTGGTCTTCTATTAATCTTCTATTGGGCTTCTATTGGGCTTCTATTGCTCTTCTATTGGGCTTCTATTAATCTTCTATTGGGCTTCTATTGGGCTTCTATTGGTCTTCTATTGGGCTTCTATTGGTCTTCTGTTGGGCTTCTATTGGTCTTCTATTAATCTTCTATTGGTCTTCTATTAATCTTCTATTGGGCTTCTATTGGGCTTCTATTGCTCTTCTATTGGGCTTCTATTAATCTTCTATTGGGCTTCTATTGGGCTTCTATTGGTCTTCTGTTGGGCTTCTATTGCTCTTCTATTAATCTTCTATTGGTCTTCTATTGGTCTTCTATTAATCTTCTATTGGTCTTCTATTGGGCTTCTATTGGTCTTCTATTAATCTTCTATTGGTCTTCTATTGGGCTTCTATTGGTCTTCTATTAATCTTCTATTGGGCTTCTATTGCTCTTCTATTGGGCTTCTATTGGGCTTCTGTTGGGCTTCTATTGATCTTATATTAGGCTTCTATTAATCTTCTGTTGGGCTTCTATTGGTATTGGTTGGCGTTCGCCAAACTTGAACTTTGGAAAACTGAGAAGTTTGCAACTCCTACATTTGCATTTGTATTAATGAAAGTCAATGGAATGAAAATCTTATTGTGACCGGCCCTTAAATGACAAATTTTGCAATAGCTTGCTTTATGTCACATTACATTCATATTATCGTCCTGATTAGGAAAAGCTCAATGTTTTATCATGTGGTTGAAAATCCTATTGTGACTGGGTAGTTTGGGGGCTTTCCATCGCAATCTCTGTCTACTGCTCAGATGGTTCCGCTCTATCAACCCTCACCACATTTCCTCTGAGAATGATCTATGCAGAATTCCCATAACATAACATCAGCATCCCACGCACAACTCTCCCACAGACTCTCACTATATGCTAAAAAGCATCTTTGTGACGGCATCTCACACATCTCATGTGAAATCAAGCACCCCCTCCCCCCCGACTCGATTTAAATGGGCCAGTGAAGACAGAGGCGTGTCACTTTGAAGTCTTCCTCTCCGTCATGCGTTCTCCATCTCTTCCAGCATAAAGAGCAGCATTGAGCACGCGTGCCTGTTTACCCGCTGTCTGTGGACTCATGTTACACTCCGCTCTTTGATCCACGGCTCCCATAATAAAGAATTTCTGGAGAAGGCATTGTTTATTGGGGTCTAGACAGCAGCAAAAGGAGAAGCCGAGGGAGAGGAAGAAAAGGCTTCCCTTTTTCTCCAGCGAGGGGAAGTGGTGTCGTGAAGGTGACTAACTTTCAGACGGCCAGTGAGCCGTTACTCATAGTCCAAGCCGCAGATAAAGTTAGAAGAAAGGAAGGAGAGATCGGACACAAACAAGACAAAATGGAAAATGAGTGATGACCGTGAGCCATAAGATATAGATATGCACATTTTTGGTACATTGAGTGCGATTGCTCAAAATATAGAGACATATTAATATAGTGCACGGGTGCTGTTGAATCATAGTGGTTCTCAATTGGATTTGCCTCAGCAATATTTAATAACCAAATACTACAAGAGCAAGGTAATGCATTGATGTCTCGTTCCAACACAACCCTATCTGAAGTGGAGAAAAGCAATATTTTATATTGCATGAAAGGTCGAAGAATCCAAAAAATGAAAATAAATAAATAAAATAAAGTGTCCAAAAGTCCTCCTGATTTCTTCGCAAGTTGATGTGTGCGTAGTGTAAAGTTAATGTATACTGTATGTAAGGCCTTTTTTTTCTTTCTACTACCCGGGTAGTGTGTGTATAAAGTAACATCTTAGCTGTAATTGAAAAGAATCCCACGATGCAAACAGGTCCGGGTTGAACGTCAGTAGAACGCGCAGTAGGCCCTTCACCAAATCACGGTCTGGCTCGCCATAGGCCACATAGGCTCACAGTTGATCATGTCACAGGATGGAATCAGGCAACAAAAATAAGTAATGTTTCTCAATAAACTTCAATGGGAATTCCTTTTGAAACCCATGAACATATTTCAACAATTTTATATGAAAAGTTTAAATATCTTTTGTCTGAAAATCATGCAGTTGTAACACTTCAAAAGCAGCGCTTGATCACCTTGTGCGTATCATAGACAGTAAAAGAAATGGACACAGCGACCCCATTGGAACTCAGTTGAGACAAGTGAAGCCCGTTTTCAGCGATTTTTTAGCACTTCCTTTCCTGACGCGCAGACTCAAACCGAGCAAAGCGTTACACGGACCACGTGAGCAACCCGTCTGTCTTCTAGTAGCTGTGCTAAGAGAAATCTGAATCATTCCCTTCCGAATCTTGCAGAGACGGAGAGTGTGATTAGGAGCTGTCCATGAGCGTGGAGCAGGAGCAACTTTTGCCAGGTATTCTGATTAATTATATTGTCATTTTGCCTCCACGTCTCCCCGATTGCCCGCGAGCTTCTCCTCCCGTCCATACGGTAATCTCTCTAGTGTGCGACAGAGAGTCGCGTGATTATGACGCAATCGTTAGCATACTTTTACAAAAACTGCTTCTACGGGGCCATTACATAAGCTACAAGGTAATGGAGCATTTTATACATTGTCGTGTTTCTTTAGAAATAAAAAATGGACAAATGGAGTCTTCAAACGCCTCAGATGTAAAGTTATTCGCTGTCAAAGTGACGCCAAAATGAATGGAAGTCAATGGGATTGCTAACGCAAGTGAAGTTCCGCTCAAGATGGCGGCACCCGGCCGACTTCAACTTCCGGTCGACTTCCTTCCCGCTTGGTGCGTATCAGCTATAAACAGTCTTCTTCTCTCAATATCTACTTCTCAGTCAACCAGTTCATATAGCGGCCCCTACAGGGAAACTACGGTACTGCATATAACTAACAAAAGTGTAGAACAGTGTTAAACTCTAGGGGTTTACACAAGCATGTCAAAAAATAAGCCGGTCAGATTTCGCTACCCTTCTGACTTATGAAGAGGATCTTATTATAATATTACCGGCCCTTAACACACACATTTACACACACGGCACGACATTTGGTTTCACAAGCGACAACAGTGACCAGTTCTAACGCAATGGCAGAAGATCCAGCAAAGCATGAAACTGTTCTGTCGTTAAGCACAGACGAGCACTGAACACTATTGACCAGAACATGTCACCGCTGTCTTATAAAGACCTCTGGAACTGTGGACACTTGTGGAGAAGTTAAACATGATGATGAGATGATCAATGTAACTCCACAACAACTACATAAATGTCTCCACTAACATTCAGAAACGTCTAAAAGTGAAACTCTTCCTGAGTCTCTCCGTAAGGCTGCACTCGCTACTGGTTATTTCTGAGATTTTCGATGAGCGCGATTGGTGTGTTTTGTTATTGCCGGAGAATCTGAAGCTCTTGTAAAGGCTCCGCCCTCTTCTGAACGGAGGCGGAGCAGCAACTCATTTGCATTTAAAGGGACACACACTAAAACACCACATTTTGCTCACACCCAAAAAAGGGGCAAATTTGACAAGCTATAATAAATGATCTGGTATTTTGAGCTGAAATTTCACAGACACATTCTGGGGACACCATAGATTTATATTACATCTTGTTAAGAGTGGCATAATATGTCACCTTTAACGCAGTCTGGGTCTTTTTTTCTTCTTCATGGCTTTTGAGGATGTACAACCTGTTTATATTGGCATGTGCCCAATTATATGGCTAGTTTCTACCAAGTGTCAGATCAATGGCATAACTGGTGGATCCACACTTGATGGTCATAGTGAAGGCCCTGATATACTTCACGCAAATCGAAGAATGAGCTGGTGTGACGTAATTTCAAATAAAATCAGACCACAACAAAAGTAAAAACCAATCCATAAATTCAAAGTTTAAGCCTATATTAAGAGTGAAGTTATGCAGGAATAAGGTTACTCTTAATTGCTGACGCATAATACGAGAATAGAGCTGTAAAGTTTATGTGCATAAGGCACAACATTTGTTCTTGGAAATAGAAATGAACCTGATGCCTTCATCAAAACTGACTTACAGAAGTCTTTCTACAAGAACAGTAACCCTGGGGCTTCTTTGCTGAAAGGCACATTAAGTGGGTTACGACTCAATCCTTGACCAATCTGATTTTAATATGACAGAAATGTTTGAGTTCATACTGTGACATTTGATTTGCAAAGTTGTTGAGGTTTCTTCTAAAACTTTACAGGAGGCCCTTGTGAGAGTCTCAGTGTTCTCTTTCATGGGTTCACTCAGCGCTGTGTAGAATTTCTCCACAATTATTTATGCCCCAGTCCAGAGGCACACAATGCCATTTTCTATGGAATGGAGGATATTTTGATTTCGCCCCTGATCCATCTGATTCGCAGGATTTGGGGTCTGTGGTCGACACTCTCCAGCCTAGCGGCCAGCAAGCGCGGCCTTCTGCGGTCTACACTGAGCTTTTGGATGTACTAACTCGCACTACTAAGAAGCTCAACACTGAGTGGCCTGGCGAGCCTCGTGATTCTCAGTCCTCCAAGCCCGATGTGAGTCTTCTGAGTGCCAATCTAATTCTCGCCCCATTAGAAGAAAGCTGCCATTTTTCAGCGATCTTCATTGTGAGATCTCAAGACCCTGGAAGCAGCCTTTTTCCACTCGTCTGACTAATGCGCCGGCCTCTGATTTCACCAACCTGGCCTGCGTTTCCCAAAAGCATCGTAAGTCTAAGTTGATTTAAGAGACCATTGGTGGCAATTGTTCTACAATCAACTTAGACTTACGATGCTTTTGGGAAACACAGCCCTGGTTGGTCTTGTGGAGCAGGGCTATACTAGCATTCCAGTGGTTCAGGACACGCTGGCCGCTCACCTTTCACCTTTATCCGCTCCTTCTTGGAAGTCCTGCCCTCTTCTCCCTTCTAAGCCCTGTAGGACCACTTCCGCCCTCGTGGGCAAATCCTACATGGCGGCTGGCCAGGCAGGTGTGGCGATTTATACCATGGCCATTCTTCAAGCCTACCAAGCGGATGTCCTTAAGGAAATGGATGAGGGCGGGGGCCTGACATTGGAAGGAGCTCCGCAGAGCTACTGACCTAGCGTTGCGTGCGACTAATCACACTCCAAGCGCGGTTGGGTGCACGATGGTGGGTTTGATGGCTGTTGAACGCCATCTTTGGTTGAGAAAGGAGAAAGTCTACCTACTGGACACCCCTACCATCTCCCAGTCAGATTTGTTTGGAGAAGCTCAGTGGTCGATAAATTCTGTACTGCTAAAACGCAATCTTCTGCCTTTATGCAGTTCATGCCTAGGAGTGCTTGTGAACCTCCCACTCCTGCCTCTCACACAGAAAAGAGACCTCTAGAAGGAGTAATGAGCCGAGACATCCCCCAAGCTTGTGCTCATCCCATGCCCCGCCAGTGCCCCCGTAGGTGCACTGACCTGAAGCAGCCAGATAAACCCGTTGCTTCAGCATCACAGGGTCGTTTCTGATCTTTGAATCTGGAAACGGAGAGGTTCCCCCATCTCAGGAGGTTACCAACACCATCTTCCTGTATTGAAGGACAGAGATGCTTCAAGCTTTCTCCCCTCAACACCTCGCTCAAGTTGTGACACACCTAGCTTTCTCCTTATGTCTAATGCTCCAGCCTCTACGCTAGACCCAGGAGTGAGAGAAACCACTTAAGTAGCCCTTATGGGCAAATCTTTGCTGTCAGAGGAGGCCTCAGGCCCTCCTCCAGCCACTTTAGCACTGTGCCCACCGCCTCTCACCAGCAGTCACACAGAAGGTCCGGCAGCCGGTCCCCTACCAGAGCCCACTCCTATACAACCCTTGCCTTACCATCTGGCAGTGTGGAGGCTTCTGCTAGGTGGGTCACACTGGGTTTTCTGCACGATCCAATTCGGATACACTCTCCAGTTCTGTCGCAATCCCCCTTGCTTTGGGTTCATCCCACTGTTACAAACAGCACCCTAGATACTTGTGACGTCGCTCCTCCTGAAGGGAGCGATAGAGGAGGATTCTCCTTCTGACTTGAACCGCAGCTTTATCAGCCGCTACTTCCTAGTTCCAAAGAAGGACGGGGGTCTGTGCTGCATTTTGGACCTACATCATCTGAATTTTTCCCACTACAAAGATAAGTTCAAGATGCTGACGTTAAAAACTATACTGGCGCAGCTCAAGGCCGGGGACTGGTTTGTTACCATGGATCTGAAGGACACCTATTTCCACATCCAGGTCATTCCCCGGCACAGGAGGTTACTCAGGTCCTTCCATTTGGTCTGGCTTTGGCTCCCAGGATGTTTTCCAAGTGCATGGATGCAGCTCTGACCCCTTTGAGGCTACAGGGCATCCATGTGTATTAAATTACCTAGACGACTGGCCCATTCTGGCTCAATCCAGAGAGTTAGTGTGTTGTCACAGGGACGTCCTTCTTCACCACCTCCGGTCTCTTGGTCTCAGGCTGAATGCTCAGAAGAGCATCTTAACACCTTCTCAGCAGAATATTTTCTTGGGTGTCCAGCTTGATTCTCTCTCGATGCAGGCCCGCTTGAACCCTGCTCGAGTTTCCAGTCTCTGTGCGTTCTTGCTCCGTTTCAGGCTGGGCCATATCGTTGCGGTGGGTACATGTTGCAGATTTCTGGGGCTCATGGCAGCAGTCTCTCCTGTGTTGCCTTTGGGTCTGCTTCACATGAGGCTATTCCTGTGGTGGATGAAGCTCAGGGGCGTTCGCCCTTCTTGGTCAGCCTTCTGTCTGCTAAGAGTATCGCACAGTTGCCTTCAAGCAAGAGACTGTCTTTGATTCCCTGCAACTTCATGGAGAAAATACTCAGCAATAGATAGACAGATAGATTTCATTTGTCCTCAAGAGGAAATTTGTTTCCACCGTAGATGCGTACATAACACAAACACACAAAATGTTAAATTATCAACATATGATAATACCATCAAAAATAGTTGCTGATCACAAACAACAACAACAACAACAACAACAACAAGAGAGCATACATGACGTATCAATGGCCAATTTCCTATGTATTTAGAGCTCGTATATATACAGGAACAAAACTCTTACTATACCTGGCCTTTCTATACCTAAGGCAGGAGGATAAAATATTTGTAAAGTGGGTGGTCTGGGTCGTTTATGATTTTTTGTGCCTTTCGCAACGTGAATGTCGAGACACTATCCGATAAATTAGGGGTAGGGATACCAATAATTTTACTTGCTAAATAAGTTATCTTTAAGAATTTGTTCTTGTTGGTAACTTTTAGCATATGAAAAAACAAATGTCAGCATAAGTAAGGACTGGCTGAATAATACTGCGATACAAAAGAAGAAGATGACGTGGCTGAACAGACAAGTGTCTAAGTTTACGAATAGCTGTCAGTCTTTGTTGACAGCAATGGTGTTGACTGATGAATTCACACATGGTTTGTCTAAAAGCATATTAAAAACACCACAGAGAAATATAAACAACATTAAACACTTGATTTTCACCAAAGAATATTTGAATAAAGGGTGAAGATGTTAATTTTCCTGTAGGCCAGACACCACTTTTGGCCACTACTGTGGTTGCATCCAAAATTACATGCTTGATGTGGTCATGAATGAACTGCAAGTAATATTAGCAAGGATTTTGGTTCATTATTTAATTGAATTAAAAAATAAACACCATGAATAAAAAAAACATTGGTAAAAATATAGCATTCTAGGGTTTTGAAGCGTTTATCGTTGGATAACACAGGCTGTTCACATGTTTAGGTACAATCAATACTGCAAATAATTCAGTTAGCAGTGTAACAGTATCACAGCCATACACTTTCTGAATGATATTAAGGACACAATTGCTCATGCTTTCTAAACCACCTTTATCTCCATGTCTCCTGCTCGCTCTCGCTCTCTCCTTTCAGCTCAGCTATTTATTCATGAGAAAGCGATTTGGGCATCATTATGTGTAAGTGAGAACCTTTAATTTTTTATGTGAGGTACGTGTGATGGTGTGAGGTGTTGGCTGCGAGAACGGACATCTTTAGTTACACAGACTGTAGGTAAGAGTCACTGAGCAAATATCCAGCAGATAGTCTGTGAATGTTTGAACTCCAGGCTCTAGGTAACTTTATTCACTGCAAATTCTTCATGAATATTTTTTGTCTTGTTGGCCAGTAAAATTTAAACAAATTTAATTGAGAAGCAAAACTGCTTAATTCGATTCAATTCACAGTTATTTGAATAGTGCTTTTAACAATACATTTTGTTTCAAAGCAATTTACAGAAAAAATGCATTCTAAGAGATTCTGTGTATAAATGAGTATCATCAGCATAACAGTGGAAACTAATCTAATGATATCACCAAGGAGCAGCATATTGAAATATTGAAAATAGCAGAGAGCCTAAAACAGACCCTTGTGGCACTCCATAATTTACTGACGTTAACTTGGATTTTTTCCCCATTTAAATAGACAAAATGTTAACGGTCTGATATACGATCTAAACCACCTTAATGCCTGTCCCTGAATACCAGAGTCATCTTGTAATCGATCCAAGAGCATGTTATGATATATAGTGTCGAAAGTAACACTAAAATCAAGTAAAACTAGTATTGAGAAGAAGCCTTGGTCATGCTAGAAGTCTTTTGTAATTTTAATGAGCGCAGTTTCAGTGCTATGATTAGGCCTGAATAAGATCTTCCTTTTTCTTTTTTTTGCAAGAAGGAGCACAATTGAGCTTAAGATACTCCAGCTAGTTTTCAGAGATCTATTGTAGTTATTTTTGTTATTCCATTGGATACCATTTTTTATCATCTTTATGTTTTAAGCAGAAATGTAAGAATGTATTGGGGTTTAAAGCCAAATTTGATGGGCATAGGTAAAACAAGATAAACAAGACAAAGATACTGATAATTTTGTTACAGTGTTGTCTTTGCTAGTTTAGGAGGAAAGAGAGTGGAAAGATTTCTGTAGAGAGTTTCACTGGAGCTTTGCCATATTCACTCGTATTGTGTCGTCTTCTCAGCTGACATGAAAGGCTGGACTTCGCTGAAAAAGAGGCTTGTAAGCTGAGAGGGAGACAGTGTAAGCTTATTAGACATCCATATCTGTTTCACTGGCCATCTTCAGGACTCAATGCTTAATTAGAGCTGGGAAACTAATAAAGGAAATTTAAACTCAACGAGTAACTCTATAACTTTATCTTTTGCCCTTTTTTTAGTCACACTAGTCTAACTGAATCAGAGAACTTGGTGGACGAAACAGTGAATGGAGTTTTCACTACAGTCAGGAGAACACAAGCACAGGAACACTGCAGAAACCTGTGTGTGTGTGTGTGTGTGTGTGTGTGTGTGTGTGTGATTAAAGAGCTCAGTGATGCACAGCAGTGTTATTTTAGTATCATTGATTTACTAGTTTTTGTTGACATTTTGAATTTATTTTTATATTTTCTGTTTTACTGTAATTACAATTTTTGTTCAAGTTTCTGTAATTTGGTTGTGTGTTTTTTGTATCTCTATAATTTTAGAACTTAAACTTACAGAAAATTTGAAATGTTGTCTGATAAAAATCTTATTTTATTTCAGTAATTGTTTATTTCAAGTAATGACGTATAATAACCCTGATTAAATGAAATATTAATGTATTTGAATAAATGGGCTATGCAAAGAGGGAATAAATAAAGAAGAGATAGATAGATAGATAGATAGATAGATAGATAGATAGATAGATAGATAGATAGATAGATAGATAGATAGATAGATAGATAGATAGATAGATAGATAGATAGATAGGTAGGCTTCATAATGAAACCAGTTCTGAATAATAGGATGTTGCAAGAACACACATGGTTTATGAAAACACTGTCTGGATGTGTGTGGTGTGTGAGATCAGATGAATAATGCTTTTTTTGTTTTGCTGTTGTGTAACTGTAATATATAAAAGCCCTTCTATGGACAAGTGTTGCAAATTAGCTTTAGCTACAAGCACTATGATATATGCGTTATATGGCTATTGACCCAGTTTTATCTATGTTTATTGTATCTGTCCCTACACAAATAAAGCAATAAATTAATAAATAATGTTTTGAGTTCTTGGAAGGGCTTCAGTGTCGACAGTAACCTCAATCTCTCAGTTCCCTTGTGTGTTGGGTAACAAGTAATCAACCAACTTTCAGAGATTTCTCAATACCAATCACCATCTGTGAAAACTGCCTCCAGGAACATTTCTATTGCCTTTCTTAGACAGATCACATCAATTTCGCATACTCATCATCAGCGTCAGACACTCCAATGGGTAGTTGCTAAATACCAGCCTCAAAAAGTCCAGCAGAAACGAGAACAGAATTGAATCAGAACCTGAATGATTCAGTCATGAGTTAGTCATAATTGAGAATGCATATGATGCATATCCCGCTGTAAAGAACTCAAAACATAGAGCTGTCGGTGGTCTTCATTAATAGTCAGCATCAGAATCTGAAGATATTTGGCATGGTCATATGAAACTCCTGGTCAACGGCCCTCATTCACTAATAATTTGGAGTTGCATAATATAAATAAGTGACTTATTTACATGCACAGAAAAAGTTGTCGTGTGGATTCACAGGTGTCTTTCTCTATGGGTGTCAGGGGGGTTAAAGTCACGGTTCGGTAACAAGAACTTTTTTTTTTTTCTTTTTTTTTTACAAATGTGTATATGTGTTTAAATAAATTCTATTATAATCAGATTTTTTTTTATCCTCAAGAAAACTTTAGCTTAGCTAATGCTGTAAACTAGATGGGAGCCCTTAATTACACATTACTATAATATTAAAGGTTACAATTAACAACAGACCCCAAATTATTACATTTAGTTGTTATTATTTTTTAGATATAATAATCAACACTCAAATAAAAGACACATTTACTGTAAATTGCACATAAAGCAGGTTTTCCATTAAATTCTCAATCTAATTATAAAGTTAATTTTCATTTTTGAAATACAATCATTTACACAGTGGCTGTCATAACTTGTTTTCATAACAGATTTATTTAAACATGCATTAAATAATCAAGACATTACTAATAGATCAAGTAAATATAATGAATAGGCTAATATAGTGCACATCCGAAATGCTTCTCTCTAGAGTTCAGGTGAACGTGATTTCACCAAGTACCACATGTTCCTGGATCAACATCTTTGTTGATCCTGGAACAACTCTCCAATCAACCAATCAGATTTGAGGGACAAGTTTACAGTTTATGTCAAGTTTAGGCTTAGACCCAGGGTGAGGTGCTTCAACATCAGTGTTATTCACCTGTCATTTCCCTCTGATTTTAGGGAAAAGTTATGGGTAGGGTTAGGGTAGGGATAGGGTAAGGACTACATTTTGAGACAGGAATGTTATTCCAGGATCAACAAAATATGTCTTACTTGGCAAAATCACGGTGACCCTAGAGTTCATTGCTCTAGTGAACTAACCTGCTGTCGACACTAAATGCCTGAGGTAAATGTAATGCTACGTGAGTTATTATCTCAAGCTGTTTTATTGATATCTTTCTGCAGTAGAAACACTGGTTGAGAAATGTAAACATATCGATCAATCGTCTCTTCTTTTTCTGGGCTTTTCATTGTTAGCAAACAGTGTTGCATTACCGCCCCTGAATGTATTTGTCCGTACTGTACCATTCGGGATGAATACATGTACCGTTACACCCCTAAAAGGTGGGTGTACGATTGGGGAACATAAGGTCAAATTCTATAACTGGGTGTATCTCTGTTTGACAGCTGACTGTATCTTTAAAAGAAAAAAAAGGAGCCTACTCAAATAAATGTGTTCTCACCCTAGTTCTAATGTCAATGAATCCAGATTATTCTCAATGAGGGGGCGTGTGCACGCATGTAGTAATTTGCATAAAACACGCCTCCCAAAAAACATCATACAACCTCCTCTATCTCTTTCACATGCACACCAAATCTTTAAGTAAAGCCAAGTCCTTTTATATGGGCCTTGACTGCACAGCTGCACATATTATATTCTAGACTGAGCACACTCTTGAAAAACTCAGTGCAGGGTCACCTATATATTACATTTTTAATAATTATATATCTAGTTATATATCACAGGCTGATTGGTACTTTACATGCAATCTGCAA
Source organism: Abramis brama (assembly GCF_963993115.1). Taxonomy (NCBI): domain Eukaryota; kingdom Metazoa; phylum Chordata; class Actinopteri; order Cypriniformes; family Leuciscidae; genus Abramis; species Abramis brama. Next base: position 35,051,339 of record NC_139979.1, on the reverse strand, counting down.
GCAATCACATCATTACCGCATGGCCGAAGCTGATTGGCCTCTGCTGATCCTGCAGCCAATGAGATTCTTGCTCAACATTTAAATAGTGTTTGTGTGTCTAGTCCTGCAGTGAGTTCCTCTGAGTGAACCCCTCCACCTCCCCAGCTCCACCTGACTGACTGACTGACCGACCAAAAATGTTATTCTGTTCACATCTATGATGAATGAAAAAAGAGGAAATTTCTTAGATGAGATCAGTTACTAAACAAGATCGCAGTTCTGCTTCTCAAAATGTAGGCTTAAGACAATTCTCCAGTGGGAAGTTTATTCATATATAACAATGTGTTTATCTAAATTTAAGGATGTACAGTTGCACTGGAAAACATGAGTCAAATACTGATTGCCAGAATGATATTTTGCAGTGTGGGGCCTGAAGGTTTGAACAACATTCGTTCCACCAATCATTTCCTACTGGTTTCAGAGCGTGTTTATATGGGATAGAGTTGGGACTGTGATGCTTTGACAGGAATGTTAATCCTGGACCGACAAAAGATGCAAAATCACTGTCATATTTGTGCAGTATATGAATTGAATAATGCAATACTACAATGTTTTGAGTGACTTCTTTAAAATTCTGAAGAAAACCGGCGTAGAAAATGACAGACAGAAATCAGTGATGGGAAATCGACGACATAATTCAGATCTAAACATCTGAATTCAGCAGAAAAACATTTCCCTGTCAAATCTCCAATGACAAACAATGACTCTCGCTTCCTCAAATCAAACCACAAATGCAATACTTATCTGATGTGATGCCTGGACAAATCTCAAAATTCACTTTCTCACACTTTCACTTCACATTTTATTAATTGATTGGGGGTTTTGATTCTCGCCGTGTTTTCAGGCCTGGATACAGATATAGACGGCATAAAGACACGCTGGCACAGCAATGCAAAAATCAGCATTATTTGTAATGTGGCAATGAAGGAGAGTTTCTTACATCAAACACATTTACACACACTTCAAGTGAAACGCTTCTATAGTATTGCCAGTGATTAGTGTGTAGACTCGTAAACTAGGAGTCTGTGTGTGTGAAAAAGAAGGAACTATACTTATGACTTATGACATCAATCACTTCAGCTCCTCAAATAGCTTGTCTTTATATTATTTTTCCCACAAGCCCCTCAGTCCTTCCCTCATCTTGCAAAAAAAGGAGAAGTTTTTTTCTTAGAAAACTGTGACTCACTGAGTTGCAACAGGCACATTACGGCAACAGGTAAACAATCTGTTCAAAAACAATGAACAAAAGCATAACATTTGATACAATTTTGATCACTATTTTGTTTAAAGTCAAAGACAGTGAGACATCCTGTCATTCAAAACTGGTCAGACTTTCCTCACATGCACATCATAAGGTCACACGAACATGTGATATCGACACATAACTACAAACCTTATGCGCCAGAGAAACATGCGCAGCATCTTTAGAAAGTTGACTTTGAACTTCCGTTTTAGCGGTAGCTCTGTATATTTCTATGGCATCGCTGTCGAGGAGTAATTAGCTGGTGAAGTGTATTTACCTATTGTAGAGTTAACGAAAGTTATCACGAGCATTGTAATGTTTAAAGCAGATGTCTTTTTAAAGGTTTTAAAACGGCAGTTCATTCATAAATGCGTAAGATCGCTGTGGAAATACAAACCGGAAGACAAAAGACAACGAGCGCGGCGCTGGAAAGGGGTGGAGCTACGATCTATAAGATGTCTAGGTCCTCTGACTCATAAAACAAAAATGTCATGTATTTTCTGTAGCACCTCAGGGCGATATAAACCTGCTTACTCTGAATCTGTGAACAAAAGAATAACACTTTCCTTCTGAGAGTTTAGTAGAGGTTTCAACTTTGTCTAAAATGTTTCTCTAAAAATCCTTAGAATATAGGCTACTATTAAAAGTTTGGAATCATTAAGATTTGTTTTTTTTTTTTAAATAAGTCTCACCAAAGCTGCATTTACCTGATCATTTATACAGTAAGAACTGTAATATTGTGAAATATTATTCCAGTGTAAATCAGCTGTTTTCTATGTGAATATATAATATAGTGTAATTTATTCCTGTGATCAAAGCTGAATGTTCAGCATCATTACTCCAGTCTTCAGTGTCACATGATCCTTCAGAAATCATTTGAATATGATGATTTGATGTTCAAGAAACCTTTATGATTATTATAAATGTTGAAAACTGTTTATATTTTTGTGGAAACTGTGATACATTTTATTTTCCTGGATTCTTTGATGAATAGAAAGTTCAAAAGAACAGCATTTATTTGGAATTGAAATAAAATTTTAAGACTTTAGTAACATCATAAAGTCTTTACTGTCACGTTTAATCAATTGAACGCATCATTGCAATATGAAGCAGCACAACTGGTTTCAACACTGATAATAATCATAAATTCAGCTTTGATCACAGGAATAAATTACACATTACTATATATTCACATAGAAAACAGCTGATTTACATTGGAATAATATTTCACAATATTACTGTTTTTACTGTATTTTTGATTGAACACATGCAACCTTGAGCAGAAGAGACTTTAAAAAAAACTTTAATTATTCCAAACTTTTGACCAGTAGTGTATTAAACATAGCTATGTAAGTGGTATACAAATTTAAATAACAAAATGGCAGAAATTGATGAGAATTGTGTGTGTTCATATGAGGACTTCTAATCGCATACTTTGACACGTTTGCAAATTGATGCTCAGTTTGAGACCTTGTTGAGATTTAAGGAAACATCTGACGGACAGGAGATTTCAGCCTCGATTAGGTCTCACAGGGGAATTGAGATGCTTAAGAGAACTACAATGTAAAATGTAAAATTTGTGTAATGTGACATTTTTGTGTTGGTATACATTCGTGTATTTAGGTTGATTCAGCAATATTAAATATTATTTTTGACTTGAATAAAACCAGTTAATTTAGGTTATTTTTAAGTTTTTGTCAGTGTAGTTTGTGCATGTCTTTGTAGATATAGAAAATAATCAGTCACTGGCATTCAACAATGTCTTTAAGTGCCGTTGCAGAGTTGCGGGAGTTAAAACAGCAGCAAAGGGACACAAAATGAAAGGCATTAGCTTCATGTGCACTGATAAAAATTACAAAAACAGCTTTTATGTAAAATTCACTTCATAAAAGACCTCTAACTTTCATTCATGGGGATAACATGGATAATTTGACATGGTTTAGTGGTTTAATAACAGGCAGTAGCAGTAAAATCTCCAGAAACCGCAGGCAAGAAAATTAAATTTTGAAACAAAATAATAGTTTTTTTTTTTTTTAAACAAATGTAATTTTACTCTGTTTATTAATGTGTTTACTCCACATTTGTGCAGTTTTTGAAGGGTTTATGATATCTTTTAAATTGATATAAATAAATTAAAAAATATTTACAAAAATAGCTTTTTATGTAAAATTCACTTTATAAAAGACCCACATTCTAACTTTTATTCATAGGGATAACATGGATAATTCGACATGGTTTAGTGTAAGATTTTATCCCATCTTTTGGAAAATGCATTTTTAAAAATTGTTACGAGGATTTTATCAAGTTTATTTTATCAAGTCATTTTTTTTCAGTGTGTGTTTGGTTCCAGATCTGGGGTGCGCTGAGCAGGAGCGGTTAAACCCCAAACGTTGACGGAAGAAACATCCCTGGTGTGTGTGTGTGTCGTGTGTGTGTGGGTGTTGCGAGGCCTTTTGAAGCGTAATGCCACAGGAAGCTTCGAGGCCGAGGAGGAAGTCCTGTAACAACCCCCAGAAAACTGGTGCCAAAACCCGGAGCCGAGACCACCCAGAACCAGCTCTGGGAGACGGGAACAGGTACAGGGAAGGAAACACAGATCTGTGTGTGCATTAGTGGGGTGGTGGGGCACGCAAATGAAAGAAACACCCTTGATTAAAGGCATCTGAGAAAACCACACTTGCCTCTCGACTGATGTGGGAAATGGAAAGCGGTGTGTATGAACCCTGTCATCCTGAGCTGTGGTGGGTTTGAGACTCCCATCGGATCGGCTCTTTTCCTACAAACTCGTGACGTCACTGGATCTGAGCTGCATTGCTCGATTACCTCCTGAGTTATTTGTAAATCTTTGATGAGCCGTGGCAGGTTGAAAACCACAGCTATACGCCCCATGTGTAATAGACGATAATTGAACAGTAATTGGAAGATATACACTCGTGCAATGCTTCGGGCAACAGCGTGATGTAACAGGAATGTTTTCAAGAATCATGGTTAATGACAGAGAAATTCAGCAGACACTACAAGTGTCTTGCGGTTTATTACATTCAATCTGCATTGGAGTTAATTCTGGACAAGAACCGTTTGCTGACATACACATGTAAAATAAAAAAACAGACAGCATAGGCTCATTGGGAAAAATGTGATTCTATATCTAGATTTGTGCAAATCTCCAAACATGTTCCAGTACATACAATTCACTGCAGCTTCCAGCTGAAATAAACACTAGTGGCAGTAAAACACACACCACTTTTAACAGGACTGTTTTCAAGAATCATGGTACATCACAGAGAAATTCAACACACACTATAGGTTGCATCCACAGAATCGAAGTGTCTTGCGTTTTATTACATAAAATATGCATTGGAGTTAATTCTGGATGGATTTGCTTAAATGCACATGTAAACACATGTCACTTTATTTTGACGGTCCCTTTAACACATTCTGTTGACTATAAGTAATGTTGCACCTGCATGTCTACTAACTCTCATTAGAGTGTTAGTAGAGTATTAGTAGACTGGTAGAGTTAGAAGAATAAGTTGACATGTAGTTGCAAAGATACTTATGGTCAGTAAAATGTCTGTTTGAGAACCATCAAAATAAAGAGTTAGCAGATATTAGGCAGAACGTCTACTAATGAGAGTTAGTTGACATGTAGTTACAAAGTTACTTATAGTCCACTGAATGTTCAAAAGGGACCATCAAAATAAAGTGTTACCAAATGTGCTTCTATACCAATGTTTGTGCAAATCTCCAAACATGTACCAGTACATACAATTCACTGCAGGTTCCAGCTGAAATAAACACTAGTGGCAGTAAAACACACACCACTTTTATTCCTTTTCACATAAAATATGATATCAGGGGCAGATTATCGATTACTAAGACTTATTTCTGCACTTTTCCTTCCCAGCCAGCAACATAGTGTCGGCCCAGAATATTGAATCCACATGTGCCAGATGTGGGCCGGATCTGGGCCAACACTATATTGCTGTCTGGGTTGCACAATACTATGTTATGACACTAGAACACTTTTACCATAGTGCATGATTGGTAAACTTGTACATTTTGATGTTTGCAGTTTGAAACTCATATCACAAGAGCAGAAAGACTTGTAGTAGTGCAGCTGGTATGTTATTTTAAAACACGATAGAGCATTAACCTTTCAACGACACTCACCAGACATTTCAATTGACCTGTCGGTAAGCCCCTCCCCTCGAATGCAGATCAGCCAATGGCAGTCGAGTATCAGTTGCACGGGAACTCGGACATCTTTAGGTTTCAGTGCCATAGAGAAACATTGGAAGATCTGAAGCTCTCGTCGGTTTGATGATGTTTATGCTACAAAAATGGTAAAACGATGTGCGTTGGGTTCTTGTAACACTGATTCCAGGATCCTGAGAGGGTATTCACGTATTGAATCACCGTACTGTGCGCACGTTCACCAGCGCATTTCAAATTATCTGCGCATTACGACTGAAGCCCGGTTTATTTATAATATCACTGAGCGCAGTAACCTGGTTCCCTAAGGATTCAACCCCAATCCCAATGAAGACGAAAACGTTCATTTTCTGCTTGTCATATTAAGTTACAATTAAAATCAGTGAGTTCATGCTAACGTACAAACCTAAATAGCTAACTGTTCTCACGTCATGTACAGTGTAGGTCAAAAACACATAAACGAAGGTCTACATTTCTGTGCCTCTCGATATTAAACTGGTTAAATGTAATTAATTTAATCTTATGAACAGTGTTGATCCTGGATGTTGACGAGCGTATCATGAGCTTCTCCCGCTTGCATTGTGATTTGTAAACCCTCACTTCCAAATTAATTTTATTACCCACCATATTTATTTTGAATCTTTTATATATCCCTCCATGGCATATTTAAGTCCCACTTGATGCTCCTCGACGAGAGGTGGTCCTTCTGTGTCCAAAATATGTATCAAAAACGAGGTTTTCACACTGACTCTGTCATTGCAAGACAGTTAGCAACTTCGTTTGTTTGTCCAAGTTAGCAACAGTAACTAAGGGGGCGGGGCTTACTGATACGTACAACAACCAATGTAATAAAACGTTGGCAGATTCACGTTCATCTGTTTCAGATAAAACCGGACATGCCACTGACAGTGTTGCACTTTTTCACAGCCACATTTTTCCATTGAACTTGGATTGAAAATAGATGATGCAACAAAACCACAAAGAGCCAATTCAAAAGATTGTACGGATAACGTTGTGTAGACCATGAGATCAGAATCACTGGATCCAAACTTTTTTCACAGATTTGGGCTCGAGGGCATCTTGTCAAACTAAACTCTGAATGTCTTTCAAATGTTCTAAGCCATGAACCTGGAAAACCTGTGATTTAGTTCCCAGATCTAGCAGAATGGCACCTTGTAAACACGACTTTGTTTCCTGGTAAAAACATGTGCAAACCAGACAATCAGATCCGAGCTTCCGGTTTTTGGCAGTGTGCATCCGTGGGAGTGTCGTCTGGAAGCTTATTCTAGATGATTGATGTTTGTCAGAAGACAATATGAACAAAAGAGCCAATAAAGCATATGTGTGACATCCACCTTATTCCTGCACTTCATGGAAAAGCATTGATGGCATGAAATGATTGTGTTGGTCTGAACAGACATTAACAGCCATTTAAATTTCAAATTAAAATGTTTTTTCCACCTTATTCCTGCGCCTCATGAGGCTTTGGGCATTCCAATGAATTATTAATGGAGAATATCGTGAATTAAATCGGGAGAACAGACCACATTTGCGCAGAATATGTTGTTATTTTTCATACTAGTACAGCGGAATGGAAAGGGAAAAAACAAAATAATCATGAGGAAAAGAAAGCAGTGACAGAAATGTTATTCCAATCCGATCTCACGATCGTTAAAATAGGGCCCTTGGTATTTTAACGTGACAAATATCCAACGCTATCTCACGACCAATTCGTACGAATTCATACGACCTCACTTCATATTTTACGAGTTGGCCAATTCGTACGAATGACCTACCCCTGACCCCGCCCCTAAACCTACCCATCACGTGGGTTTAGACAAATCATACAAATTAGCCACCTTTTAATCACTCGTCAGAATTCGTACGAATTGGTCGTGAGATAGCGTTGGATATTTGTCACGTTAAAATACCAAGGGCCCTATTTTAACGATCTGAAACGCAAGTATCTGGCGAGAAACGCAAGTAACTTTGTGGGCGGATCTCGCAAATCTAAAATGTGTTGGTCTGAAGTAGCTTCATTATTCATAGGTGTGGTTTGGGCGTAACGTGAAATAAACCAATCAGAGCGACATCTCACATTCCCTTTAAGAGCAGGCGCACTCGTTCCATGGCGGATTGCTATTATAACGGCGGATTTGCCAGACGCGCGCCAGGAGCGGTTCACAGCCGAGGAGACCAACGTTCTCGTCAGGGCCGTAAAACACAGAGAAGTGACATTGGGGATGGAGAAACACACACAGATTAGCTTCGGTTAAACAGGCGTATGATAATTTGGGTAAATGTGTAAGTTTAAATTTTTTCACATCTTCATAGACACAACAATGATTTCCCTCATGTGGAATATTTTTCCTTGTAATTATGAATGGTTTGCAAAAATGGGAACTGCGTGTAGATGAGAGAAGCAAAGTGTATGTGTGTTGAGCACACGCTACATTACGGCCAAGCATGCGCCCTTAAAATAGCCTCTGAATAACGCGCCTGAATAGGTTTTTTCTTTTGTTTTCTAAACCTGCAAAATAGCACCAGGGAACGTTTGCGCCGGAACACGCCTCCTCTTTCGCTGAACCGCCCCCGGGAGCGCAAGTTCATTCCCTAATTTACCAACATGTGTCTGTGGAGGGAAAAGTCCGCTGTGCGCGGGTGCAGAATAGGAATGATACATGCGTCAGTGTACAAAGTCAGTTGCGCTGGGAGCAAGATGTTGCATTATTCTCATGATGTCTGAGAATAAAACATGAAGGAAAACTGATGGATCAGCTTTATTTGTAGGGCAACCTTATGATTTAAAATGATTTGTTTCAGTGTTTTTTAATGGAAGTTCCTTAAACCGGAAATGCCACCCATAATCCACAACACAGTGTGATCCTCAGGAATAAGGAGGATAAAGCCACGTTTAAAAGCATTTTTGGATGTTGAAGTAACATTACAAGATTTCTGACTAGATCTCAGTTGCTGTATTTTGCTGTATCATGGGAGTTTGTCCATCTCTCTGTTCTTTGGTGGATCAATCTATCCGGTATGAAAACATGAGAGAGCTGGAAAGCCCCAAAACATGTTACCGGACCATTTAAAACTATTTCCAGCACGAGCCGTGAGTCAGAAAGACATCATGGATCTGATAAAGGGTCAGCTGACTTACGGGGGGAGGAACGTCTCGTTTTACAGCATTTCCAGTACAGCGAGTAAAACTTGAATATTACAGTACGGTTACACAGATTTGAGCTCTGTCGTCCTAAATCATTGTCTTCTGGCCGTTATAAGAGACATCTGTTAGGTGAGGGTGTAGTTTAGCATGATTTCTGAGTGAAAGAAGGCAGATTCGGTTCTGTTTACATTGCTTTGCCCTGTCGATTCTACATGTAAAGTTTAACCACTTTTGAAAACAATCACGCAATCATCCGCTCAAATATCATCAGGAAGTATTGTGAAATGCACATGAAAGTAAAATGCTTGATGATTATATGCAATGCATGTGAAGCATACATATTGTTACAGTATTATTACAGTATTTATTAATTTTTGTTAATGTTAGTTAATAAAAATCCAGCTGTTCATTGTTTGTTCATGTTAGTTCACAGTGCATTAGCTAATGTTAACAAATACAACCTTTGATTTTAATAGTGTATTAGTAAATGTTGAAATTAATATTAACTAAGATTAATAAATGCAGTATTGTTCATTCTTATTTCATGTTAACTAAGGTAGTTAACTAATGTTAACTAATGAACTTATTGTAAAGTGTTACCAGTATGTTTATCCTTGCTGAAGTTATACTGTATGTGTGTGTTTTAAACTTTAGATTGGTTAATTACCTGAAGAGAACTAATGCTCTTTGCATGTATCAGAGTAGCTTCAATACTGAATATATATATATATATATATATATATGTAGGCTATATACTGTATGTATTCTAACATTTGTCTCAATGACAGCCAGGATGATGAAGAAGTTGATGTCTTTCAGTGTTTCCTCAAGCGTCTGTCGGCCTCTTGCTCAACCGAACGGTTGCATTGTTTCTTCAAATGATTCATGTAAGTAATGGATGAAGTAAACATGTGTTTTGACGTCTGAAAAATATATCAAACAGATATTGTGCAGATATTGGTTGATCTGGGTGATGTAACTCTACAAACCGAGGCTCTTAACAGCAAAATCAGTTTTTAGTTTGATGTATTTTTCTTATTATCCTTGTTTTTTTACAGTGCATTTGTCACTCAGATTTCTTAAATAATCTAATCTATCTTTCCAAAAAATAATGGTTAGCATATTACATATCTATTAGAGTTTATTATGCGGTCATATTCATGTTTTCATTCTATCTCCATGAATGGTTGTGTGAGTGAGAGGTGAGGAACAGGCCTGTGCTCATACGGCCGTGTTCTGAGCCTCTGTTGTGGTTTCTGGGACACGCTTTATAAAACAGCCACTAGAAAGTTATCTTTCCTTTATTTGTTTTGTCTTCTCTTCGCTGTACAATTAGAACGAATCCCTCTTTCATCCTGAGAGGAAGAGGTGTGTTTGAAGTGGTGTGTTCCCCGAGTGCACGGGCACACACACCTGTAGGATAACCCCCCCCCCCCAGCTTGTGTGTCCAAAACACTTCCGTCCACATCAAACACCCCACAATCAGAGACCACGCGCAGACAAAATACAGTTTACCTCAGATTACTCAGATTACTGCTTACTACAGTCGTACAGCAGACGCTGATATCAGACCCACAACACTGACACTGAGTGAGTGAGTGAGTGAGTGAGTGTGTGTGTGTGTGTGTGTGTGTGTGTGTGTGTTCTCTTTCAGGTTGTATATTCAGAGGTTCTTGAGGTCTTTATTTCCTTCCCATTTTGTTCAAAGAATATTCTGTATTATTCTCGTAAAGATCTGATCTGCAGGTCAAGATATTTCTCTCATAAATCATGTATTCATTTTAATTACCTGTATACGTCCACTTTTTAAATGTAAATGCTAACATATCTCAATAATAAAGACACCTTTTATTTTCTTGCTTCGTAATGACTTGTTTGGAAACTCGTTATAGTTCGCTTTAATTTTAATATCTTGCAAAAGCTTCTCAGAAAACGGTGTAAAATAGAGAAACTTCTGGTAGTGCCACCAAGCTTCTGTTTGCCTTGTAATAAATCATGTGACAACTGGAAAAATGAGATAATAATAAGATCTGTGCAAAAAAAGGCAAAATGTGCCTGAGCCGCTCGGCTCTATTTACAGTCAGCATTACAGTGCTTCGGGCCACAGGACAGTATTATTTTATTAAACACTGATCGCTATATAATGTTTTCCCCAAACAGGGTTGAACTGCTTTGCCTACTGACGCCTGTATAGTTTAACGGTAAACATGCTAACATACACAATGAAAAACAATGACATTAAAATGCATAAAGTATTGTAAGAGAAAACACTGACAGTAAAGGCATGGTTTTCATTTCCGGTAGTTCAACACTTCACATGCTTTGTTATTGCGTCTTTTCCTTATCAAATATTTTAGTAATTATAAATTAGTGATCATTCGAAAGCGCAAACGCAAAATTCATACTGTGAATCCAGACATTGCTTTACCGTGCAACAATACTTCAAAAGCTACATTTTTGTGATATCAACTTCAAATTTCAGGTGTTTTCTAGCAATTTTACGGTCAAAATTATTCTTAAACATATTTTTTTCTATAAAATAAACCTATTTAAAGACCAACTGTGGGTCTGTATTATAAAGCACTCATGAAGTACAACCATTTAAAGGGATAGTTCACCCAAAAATGAAAATTCTGTCATCATTTACTCACCCTCAGGTTGTTCCAAACCTGTATGAGTTTCTTTGTTCTGCTGAACACAAAGGAAGATATTTGGAAGAATGTTTGTAATCAAACAGATCTCGGTCCCCATTGACTTCCATAGTATATATTTTTTCCTACTATGGAAGTCAATGGGGACCGAGATCTGTTTGATTACAAACATTCTTCCAAATATCTTCCTTTGTGTTCAGCAGAACAAAGAAACTCATACAGGTTTGGAACAACCTGAGGGTGAGTAAATGATGACAGAATTTTCATTTTTGGGTGAACTATCCCTTTAAGATCTATAGTTAACAGGTTAAAGGCGACACTGTTCTTTGCTAAACTCTATATGTGACCCACTGAACTTGAAAGTTTGAATCTGCAAAATGTTAATTTTTACAAAATAAGTAAAATCATAAAAATTGTATGTTATTTCAATTATTTACATATAGTCCACACGACTAGATAATGTCGAAATGGTCCTGTGCAAAAGTTTTCATACCCTTGATTTCTGATTCTCCAGAAGGAAGAAGATCTGGAGGGGGTGAAAACTTTTTGAATTGGATGATCAGGGTAAATATACTTATGTTGTCTCCTGTAAAACATGTACGTATCTTCTGTGGCTTCTGAAGGGCAGTGCTAAAGAAAAAAACATTTTTTAGACAAATGTACACATCATCTTGTTCAAAAGTCCCCCCCCCCCCCGGCTCTTAATCTCCTTCTGGAGCGTCAGTGAATGTTTCCGCCTTCTGTAATAGTGGTGTTTGAGTCCCTCAGTTTTACTCAGAGTGAAAAGATGAATCTGAGAATCATATAGTCACTGCTGGAAAGGGTCCAAATATGCAGAAGATTCTGGAGAATCCGAGGATTCTGGAGGATTTTCCCGAAGAACATTGGGCAATTTAACAATTCAGGACAAACAAGGGACTCCTGATCAACCACCACAAAACATCAAAACAGTCGTGGATCATCTAAGTAACGACACACAGTATAACAAATCAAGGGTGTGCAAACTTTTGAACAGGGGGACTTTTATATTATTTTGTCTTGTGGACTATATGTGAACATCTGTGAAAAGCTTAGGGCAGTATTAAATAAGAAATAACATGCCATTTTTATGATGCCTCGTAGTTACTCATGCATTTTCTGTCAATGTGAATTGTGAAAAGCGCTATACAAATAAATGTGAATTGAATTTAATGCAAGGGGTGTGTAAACTTTTGAACACAACTGTAAAAATCTTAATGTTCAAGTTGTTTTGCGTTACACACTACACCGTGATGTTCCTCCACAAAGACGTTTTCCAATATCTTTCTGGAAACACTGGCTGCATCTGAAACTATATAGCAAGCGAAAAACAAGAGTAGTCTATGTCTTCTCATAAAGAGTCTGACCCAGATGACCTCCGTCTTCCAGTGAGATTCTGAAGTGTGTATTTGATGGACACTTTAATATCCCATGAGGCCACGGGAGAGGATTAATGAACGAATGTGAAGCGACTGACGCTGTGGATCACATGATAATGACTCATGGAGAATGTATTTCATTCATACTATAAAGAATGCACTTTTTTAGTGTCGTGAAGTAAATAAGAGAATGTGATTTGGGACGCAGCCGCTCTCTGTTTGCCAAACTCCACCCGATCTGCGAACAGAACCGCATGAGGACGCCTCTTTAGCAAACACTCACTAATCCACAGACACTTACGACAACTACAACCACTCTTTCTCTTCTGTCTGCTGTTTACCTCGGCTCTAGTTTAATCATCTACACTACCAGCACTATTGTTGGCTCTATAGCATAAATCATAATAAACTATTAATTGCTTGTAATGTTCCTCAGATCTGAACTGAATGGTTAATTCATCAATGCTTTGGAAAACAGATCTAAGGTTTCGTTTTAAAGAAGACACACTATTGCAGAAGTGAGAGCAAAAACAATGAAAGTGTAATCAAAGTTATAGAAGCTTGTTTACTTTAAAAGAAATGTACGGAACTAAACACTTTTGATTTTATGGAAAATATATATATTTTATATATAAAATAATATAATATATTTAATATATTATACAGCCAGAAAATCATAGCCACATGTCTGACCAAGTTGTGCTCCAAATTTGAAGTTAATATCACAAAACTGAGCCGCTAACATGTTTTAAAGTACCGTCCCATGATAAAGCAATGTCTCATTTCAGTCATAAAAACTCAAAGGTCTTCACGGCAACCCGTCAAAATAAAAGTTTGGTTTAACTTGAAGAAATTGTGACAGAAATATATTACTGTTGTACAGTAGAATAATAATTATAATAACACTAATAATAATAATACATTTTTATTAAAAGTTTATTCTTAAGCAATAATCACGCCTATACCTGTTGTGCAGAAGTTTGCTTAACATAAGTTTGTTTAATTTCATATGATAAATGTTTTATGGCTTTATTTGATTGCCAGAAAATTTCAAATATATATAAAAAAAACATAAAAAGCAAGTCTAATTAATTGAATTCATAAAAGCAACAAACAATTTATGAATTAGTTAATTTCTATGAAATGTTTTTTATTAACATTTATTATTAAATTTAAACATTTATTTTATTAAAATTTAATTGAACCATTAAAATTAAATTCAGAAAACTTAAAACAGAGAATACAGAATTTGTTCAAAATAAAATGAATTTGAGAAGAAAAAAAAATATTTCACAGGGCCATGAAAGGTTTATGAATTTAGTTAATTAGATATGCTTTTTGATTAGTAACATTTAATTTAACTATTAAAATGGAGTACAAAAATGGAATCCAGAAATATTTTAACAAAAAAAAATGACTTTATAAAACGGAATTTGGGAAAAAATAAAACGATTTTCATAGGACCCTAATTTACTAAGAATAATCCACATATTTCCATAAAGCAGTTATGCAGACATGAGCACTGACTGCCCTGGTGGGGTTTTTAATTTTCTTGAGGTTTAACAGTAAATGTGATCCTCTTGCCACAGTTGTTCTGCTGAAGCTCATCGGCTCTCATGACTCAGTCTGATCTGAGATCTGAGGTTTGAGAAGCGCTCCGGTCACATGACTCCTGTGTTCCTCAAACTCGTGTTCATCTGCTGTGGGATATGGTGTTGTTGTTTGTCAGGTGTTCGTCCTCACATGTCTAGACCAGCGTCAAGTGTCTAACCCAGCCAGTGTTCCCTTTGTTAACATGTTGACATGATCTCAGAGTAACTTCAATGGGATTGTGTCACAGCCTGTTATTAAACGAACATCAGCTTTCTTCAGCCCTCGCTCACACAAACTGCTTCCTGCGAGTCAAAGCCAAAGAAGAAGTGATGAGAACTGATTTCCAGATTCAGAGATAAGACTGATTGATATGCTTTTATCGGGTTATTGCAACACGTCCCGGGGCTGGATGTTTAAAAGCACATTTATGAGCGTGACTCAGTTCACTTGATTCACTGAGGAGGATTCCTCTCTCTCCTGTCATTACTCCGAGCTTTAATGTGCCTCTCCCGTAACTATTACACCGGTAAATTAAAGGTCTGGACAGACACTCGTCCCTCCTCAGCCTTTCTTATGGAAATGAGCTGGATTTCGGTCAGTCGTAAAATGTTTTAATTCGACGCACAAAAACAGTGTGTCTGTCTGCACAGAACCATCAGTGCTGTTTCATAAGGCAAGCGTCATTATTACTACTGCTAATCGCATAGCAACGCCCTGGCAACCACCCAACCAACCATATATATATATATATATATATATATACTGTATATATATAGTGTCCAGAAGTGATGATGTCCGGAGGGGATATTTGTTTTTAATGACCATAAGTCCAATTAAACCATCAAAATATGAGGACAATATTTTATATTTTGTAAATATTTTAAATATGAGGGAAGAACAAAACACTAAACTTGGTTGAGGTATTTATTTGAAAAAAAAATATTTGGCAAATAAAGTCAAAATCTAGCAAACAAAAAAATGCACACACACACAAAAAATCTGACAGGAAAAAGCAAACATTGACTACAACATAATCAGTTATTCATATTTATTTGTTTCTCTCTTGTTTTTGCATGTGTTCATCATTTCTTTGTATGACAGCCTGGACAGAAATTATAAATAAAACAATCGACTCCAAGCTCAATTATGCAATATGACTACAAAATCTTGAACTCATTTATAATAATATTTAAATAAAGGGTGAAGATGGCAATATTCCTGTGCCGGATGTGACCTCTGACCTCTACTGTATATACTGTATAATGTCTTTTTCACATCTTAATTTCACTATAATTTGAAAGTTTCACTTAAGATAGAACCAACACATTTACTATAAATGAATACACAGGAATATTCTCTCCAAAACACATTAATGTTTATTATTATGTCTTTTTGAAATCATCTTTTCTATTATGCACAAAAAAAAAAGACCAAATTAAAAAAAGAATAAAACTCAAAATAAAGTCTGCAGTCAGTAAAGCCAGTACATCAAGAGTTAATACTATATAAACAAAATAGTTTCTTTCATTTTTTTCTGTGCTGAGTGTCATTCACTTTTAGAGGAACTGAACAAAACAGGTTTCAACCTGAACCCATGATTTTTTTGATTTGGCTGATATAAAAATGCACTTTGAATAAATGACACTGTCACTTTTCCCAGTGTTGCATTGTGAAGGTAGTAAAGAACGTTTTCTTGTTTTCTAAATTGTCTAGTTTTTAAGTCCTCTCTGTGTTTCAGACTTGGCTCTTATTTACACTGTATTTACTGTAGTATCAGACACGGTTCATGAGTGTTGCTGCGTAACTCTTTCACAAACACACGCCTATGTTTGGCAAACCATTTACACTGTTTGAATGAAACTGCTTTAAGACTTTTGTTTTGTGTAACTTTTTTTCAGTTTCAGGTTAATCTTGGTCTTAAGACGCATTAGTCCCGCATGTTGCAACTGTCTGAGTGTCATTGTTGGATTATGTCAGGCAATAATTGCACATTCCAGCCACATACCGTGTGTAAAACGCCGCCGAGTGCTGCAAAGTGGAACCAAATATATTTATAGATGTTAAACCGGTGCAAGCAGCGGAAATCAATAATAATGCACTTACAGGAAACAAATGTGGTGAGATTTTTATACACAATGAGCTTGGGAAAGGCTTTGTGTGTGTGTGTGTGTGTGTGTGTGTGTGTGTGTGTGTGTGTGTGTGTGTGCGCGCTCCTCTCGGATGTCAGGCTTTCTGAGGAAATTCACATATGTGTTGCAGTAGCTTTATTTCACAATAGAAGATGAGTAACGTTTCAGTTGCTGCGCACATATCACACTTACCTGTATGATCAGAACCGAAGCCACACATGCTGCAATATTTATCAAAAAGTGAGTCATTAGTCATTTCTGTAGGTTTAATTTCTGATTTGACTTCTTCTTAAAGTGTTGCTTTAGTACTGTACATTCAAGTTCAAGTTCAAGTTCAAGTTTAACTTTTATTGTCATATGCATATTCGTACAGAGTACCACAGCAATGAAATACAATGTGCCTTAGCACTCTCTCAGCACCAGTCAATAAATAAGATAGAATAGAATAGAATAAAAATAAATTTAAAAACATACGCTCAAACCTCAGCCCTCCTTCCTCTTACACTATCGTTCAGTAGCCTTACAGCCTGTGGATAAAAACTGTCCCTAAAACATGACATACGTGTTGGGATGCTCTGCCAACGTCTCCCTGATGGGAGTTGGGAGAAGAGACTATGTGCCGGATGACTAACATCCTGTATAATACTCCAAGTATTATATTATGCGTTCCCAGTGCTGCGTTTCCAATAAATGTCCTGTAGTGATTCCAGTGGAACCCCAATAATTTTTTATTCAGTTTTAACCACCTTTGTCAGAAGATTCAATTCACTTGAAGTAGCCCTTCCAAACAACACTGTAATATTACCTGTCAGTATACTCTCAATTGTACAACGGTAAAAAACTTTCAAAATGTTAAGTGACATACCATATTTTTTTAGACACCTCAAGAAGTAAAGCCTCTGATGTGCCTTCTTAATGGCACAGGTGATATGGAAAGACCATGAAAGGGAGTCTGAAATATGAATGCCTAAAAACTTAAAAGTATTAACAATTTCAACTGCAGAGTTATTAATGTAGACAGGTGTATGTGTGGGTTTATTTCTTCTAAAATCTATGATGACCTCCTTAGTTTTCCCCACATTCAGGGACAGATTATTTATTCGGCACCACATGATCAAATTACTCGCCTCATCCCTATAGGCAGTTTCATTATTGCTGCCAATGAGTCCTACCACAGTAGTATTGTCTGCAAATTTCACAATACTATTTGTGGGATATTTTGCAATACAGTCATAGGTATACAGACTATATAATAAAGGACTAAGACAGCAACCTTGAGGTGCTCCGGTATTTAACACTATTGGGGCTGAGTGTGTAGTGCCTACTCTAACTGTCTGAGAACGGCCTGTTAGAAAGTCCTGTATCCACCTGCAGATGGAAGTACAGAGGCCCAGGTCTAACAGCTTAGAACAGAACACACAGCAATTTCCCAGATCTCGCTGGACACTAACACGGCAGCGAAGCTCATCCATCTTATTGCTGATAGATTGCATGTTTGCCAGCAGCATGCTTGGTATTGGAGGCCGTGTAGGTCGATTCCGTAGCCTCACCAGCAGTCCCCCGCGTCTTCCTCTCTTTCACACATATCGCCTTTGATTTCCAGAGCGCCAGTTTTCTGATCTTTTGATAATATCCACAGGTATCATGTGGATACATCACTTACAGTATGTCAAATACATAAATGTACACTAAATATAATGGCAGTAATTCATGTGAAAAGTATATGGTCAAATCTTTTTTTGATTAATAATTTTTTAAGCCTGGACAAAAATGTTGTTGCACAATTTGTCATGTTTCATTGCGTTTTTATCACAAATAAAACAGTCGACTCCAAGCTCAAAAATGATTACGTCTTTAATAAGATTTGAAAAAAGGGTGAGGATGGAAAGTTTCCGAGGCCGGACGTCTCTTTTGACCACTACTGTACACTACTGACATTGTAAAAATACTAATCTGGTTGAAAATCTGTAAAGTTGTTATTTGATTTATGTTGAATAAATATGTTTATTATTTAAAATTGTGGTGGTTTTTAACTGCAAATAATCAAACAACTTTGTCCTCTGCAGAGTCGCTGAACCATCCATCGCAGTTACACACACATTCACATCTATGGACAATGTAGTGTCTCCAATCCCCTGCTGATTTTAGATTGTGGAGGAAACCAGAGGGAAGCCACACAGACATGGTGAACACATGCAAACAGCAGACAGAGAGACCTCAGTCTCAGCCGGGGCTCGAACCAGCGACCTTTCTGTGAGGAAACAGTGGACCGCACTGAGCCGCTGTTACGCCCAACCATAACACCCTACAGTTACACCCTACCGCAACGCTCTACCACAACGCCCTACTGTAACACTCTATCCCCAACTCACTACCGTAACACTCGACTATAATGCCCTACCGTAACACTCTACTGTAACACCCTACCGTAACTCCCTACTGTAACTCACTACCGTAACGCTCAACCATAATGCCCTACTGTAATACCCTACCGCAACGCTCTACCACAACGCCCTAGTGTAACGCCCTACCATAACACTCTACTGTAACACCCTACCGTAACGCTCTACTGTAACGCCCAACTGTAACGCTCTACCACAACTCCCTACTGTAACTCCCTGCCATAACGCCCTACTGTAACGCTCTACCACAACTCCCTACCGTAACACTCTACTATAATGCCCTACCGTAACACTCTACCATAACACCTTACCGTAACGCTCTACCATAATGCTCTATCGCAACGCTCTTCCATAAAGCTCTACTGTAACACTCTTCCATAATGCCCTACCGTAACACTCTACTGTAATACTCTTCCATAATGCCCTACTGTAACGCTCTACTGTAACGCTCTACCACAACGCCAAACCATAACGCTCTACTGTAACGCTCTACTGTAACGCTCTACCACAACGCCAAACCGTAACGCTCTACTGTAACGCTCTACCGCAATGCTTTTCCATAAAGCTCTACCGTAACGCTCAGCTCATGTGCGGCAGGCCTGAGGATGCATGTCAACACAGCCAATGTAAGTCTATGAGATGCTGCACATTTTATCATCTGGCAGTTGAAAAACTTAAATAATTGCACACCTTTCCTCAACAAGCAGCGCAATTTGATGCGTCATGCACTTTCATCGCACAAAGCATTTGCATCAAAGTAACCTACACCATGAGCAATAGTGATGGGGATGTTTACCTTCACGAAAACCACTAATTGTGTATAATTTCTGAACCCATCCAGATGGTCCGAGATACCAGATAAACACGAAGAAGAAACAGTACAATGTTTCCAGAGAAGAATCAAGGACGAACGCAAAAACACTTTCCAATACAACGAGATTCCCTGGAACAGCTGTGACCTCACGGTTTCCAAATAAATCCAAAGCGACTTCCGTCCATCTCTCTGAGAGCGATGCGGCCCTTGATTAACAGTATGCTGCAGTGGGCACGTTTCAACAAATAATAACAGGCACTGATTAATTACATGTTTTTCAACATCAACAGTAAACAGTCTCAGAGCGTCATTCCTCTCTCTGACAGCGTAAACACTGACCATTTCCAGCTCATCTGATGTTTGGTCTACACTTGTGTTTGTGGTCACATGTTTGTTCGTTTGGAGGGAAAGGAGCCACCCAGGGTCCGGCATGAGTGCTCACTGATGAGTAATCCATGTTTCCGGGTATGTGGAAACATGTCAGCGCAAGATTAATAAATTCAAGGAATGTCAAAAGAGGGGTCAATTCCTATTCCAGTCCGTGGGGATACAAACATGATAGCAGACATCCACTCATGATACACACACACACACACACATACTTGAAGAAAACAGACAATCAAGAAACAAGCATGAAGAACTGTTAAAGCTGATGTGTGTCATTTTTTGGATGCTAAAATACTTTCTCCTCTCCCGGGTTAATGAGTCAATTATAAATAAGCCACTGGAAGGATGAGTGCACTGACAACTGTAAACAATGACTTGACTAGACGTTTTAAAAATATTGCTGTGTTTATTTGAGTTTCCCAAACTACAGTGACTATGTCATGACTATCTAACCAATACAAAACCTGTTTGAAAACACACTATTTTGTAATTACACAAAAATTACACACTTCACCTTTAAAGTTCTTTGTAGGTCTATTCAGGACAGCAAGAGCAACTAGTGATGGGAGAAACAAAGATTTTCAAAACTTTGAATCAATTCAACCAGTTGCATCGTAAAATTATATTTTGAAACGCTGGAAACGCCTGCTGGTCAGAACGGTGTAAATGCAATAAAAACCAAATAGAAATGTTTTATAGAGAGTGTAATCTATTAAATGGATTAAAAAGATTAGCTAATACCATTGAATATAAAGCGTCTTTATAAAATGTGCTAGGCTATTTTATAAAATTGTAGAGCTTGTTTTATGGAGACCCAATAAGAGACTTAACTAAAACCATTCCTTTTTATTATACAAATGTATCATTACAAATTACGGAGCCCTGCACATGACATGTGGTATACTGTGGCCACGAATTATGAATTTATTCCCAGACTTATTATTGCATTCCCTTGTTTTGGTCAATTGTGGCCATGTTGAACTAATATGCATTATGTTCCCTCGTTCTGATTTAACTAAAACAAGGGAACAAATTATTACAATGTGGCCACGATTTAGTAAAACAAGGGAACGAATTGGTAAAACGTGCTGACGTATTAGTAAGTTGTGTGAACGAATTGTTAATTTCGAGGCCACGATATGCATATGTTTTCGCAAACATGTCATGTGCGGAGCTCCATAACTGCTCTGAGACAAGAAGGTTGAGGATCCAAATGCAGTTTTATTGAAAGGGTAATCCACAACCGTAGTCGGAAACAAGCAAGAGGTCAGAGCACAGTAAATCAGTCCAGTCAAACAAACAAATCCAGAGGGTGAGACAGGAACAGGAAAACCAGGACATGGACAGATTTCAAAGCCAAGAACACGGGAATAACAGAGTACAGTGTAAACAACTAACAAGACTTGGAATGAATGAATGTGAAAACCAGGCTTATATGGAGTGAGCTAAACAAGGTAATGACATACAGGTGAATGTGATCATGGCTGATTAGTCTGGGCAAAGGATTATGGGAAATGTAGTTTGTGGATGTGTGGTGATGGTCCGGGTTGGAGTGCCCTCTGATGGTTATCCCGATCACTCTCACTGGTGATCGTTACAATAATAATGTAAATAAAAAAAACAAGTTTCATAAGTGTTTAAGTGTTTTGAAAACGTCTCACTAAGAGCAACTTTGTGAACACATTTTGTTATTATTGTATCACTAATAATTGTAATGTATGGAGCCACTCACGACATCCAAGACAAAAACACAAGATATCATGGCCACGAATTAGGAATTCAGTTCCACGATTTATTAATTCCCTCGTTTTAGTAAATCATGGCAGCGATATTTATTTATTTTTCGTCTCATTTGCAGGCCTCCACATTTAACCCAGAATACTGAGGAATAATTATTAGACAGAAAATATCCAATCGGAGATGTCAATAATGTCAATATCTAACATGGAAAACTGTGTGAGAAACACTCTACAATAGATTCCATTTGTTCACATTAGTTAACATGAACTAACAATGAAAAATACTTATAAAGCATGTTTATTAATTTGTTAATTTATTTTAATTTCTAAATTTTCTAATACATTATTAAAATGAAAAGTTGTACTTTTTCAAATTATTTAATGGACCTGAGCTATTTTTATTAACTAATATTAACAAAGATTAAGAATGCATTGCTCATTGTTAGTAAGTACTAAGTACTAAGTAACTAACATAATGGGACCTTGTTACAACTCATTGTTGTAATGTGTGAGTTTTGTCCATTCTTCCCTGGGCAAAACGCTTCCTTCCAGTTTTTTGCCTTCAAAACAAAAGTGTTTGATGACAGGCTCTAAGCAACCTTGAGACTTTAAAATAAGCAACTGAAGCAGAGTCACAGATGGCAATAAACCTGCAGAATATCACAGACGGAGATTTGCCAGTCTAACAATGACACCAAAAGCAAGAATCTAGCATGATTATTTCCACATGCACATCATTTTCGAACGCTGTCAGTTCACGCTGCGTTCCTTCTGTCTCTCTCTGTCTCATAGTGACTAATAAACAGCCCTATAAATAACATCAGAGCTTTGTAAAAACAGTGGAAAATGTTTGTTGTGGTTTTTTGTTTTGTCGACGGAAGATCCTGCAGACACACAAACATGTAGGGCAGTAATTAGTGTCTGTTGGGTGGGAGACGAGGGACACTGAGAGTCAGCGAGGGTGAGAGACACATGATGTGAGCTGGGCCATAGGCTTCATTCAGTGGGTTTAGTGGGACATGCTTTCATTTGTTGGGGTTTGCCACAAATGCTCTTGAATAAAGAATGCATCCCCTGAAACGATGCAGAAAATGGTCCGTCACAAACATCTGTCCAGACTGTCTGCAATTATGAAACTCAACACTTCATCCTACACTCTTTATAAAGGACAGTTTAAAGTCTCTCACTTGACTGTCATGTCCTAAGTGTCCTCCAGGGCTTTGGGGAAAACTACAGATCTATCTGCCAGAGCGTCAGATCAGCAGAGGGTTATTAACAGAACAGGTACTGTAGGTTTATCACTGAAAATTGTGTCGTACTTTGTCAACTCTTTAAACTGCATTATGGTAAAACCATAGACTGTAAGAAAATATGTTCATAGTGTGCGTGACGTCACCCGTAGTGTTTCTGAAGAGCGTTTCTGAAGCCTAAAGTGGGCGGAGCCGGCCGTCGCCATCTTGGCCGTGCGTCACTCCCGGATAAACGAAAATGTGCAGAGGCGATTAGCTGAGGTGACGTGACGCTAACAGACAGCAGACAAACGGCTAGTAGTGACAATCCAGCTGTCACTCAAGTGGCCACGCCCTTAATTATGCAGAACTTTAAAGATTAATATAATTAAGTTATAAAAAAAATTCACTCCCCTCACAGTCGTCATAAAGGGCAGAATAAGCTAAATAGACCAAAAACACTTTTAACACCAGGCTGTAAAAATATGTTTTTCTGCTGTAAAGTTGGGCATTTTAACATGGAGGTCTATGGGACTGAGTCTCTTCTGCAGCCGGTCTCTAGTGGCCAGTCCATGAACTGCAGTTTAACTCACTTCTGTGTGTGATTTAAGAGAGAGACCGCTTGGGTAAAACACTAAGCTTTCTTACCTGTACGCCGTTTTGCTGACGGAACGGCAGTTTCTTATCATTTTCTTTTCTTCGTGGTCATCCAGTTTGAGACGTTGACTACAAACGCAGAGGTTTTTCAGATTTTTCATTGCGGCGTTCTGTCCATATTTACGATTCTCTGCAGCCTTTAGCCACTGCCTACAGCCCACTGGATCCTTCACTGGAAACCGACAGTAACTCCCCAGACAGCAACACAGTGTCGGCCCAGATCCGGCCCACATCTGGGCCGTGTGGAATCCATGTGTACCAGATGTGGGCCGGATCTGGGTCACTCCCGCTGAACGTTTACTCTTTGAATTCCTGCACCAGGAACAACACAAGTCGACCGCATTAGGACTGAAAGTTTGCTAAGAAGTATATCCTACCAAAGCAAGGCTGTATTTGACTCTGTAAGAGTATTCATAGCAGACTGGTGGGCGTGGCCTTGGACGCATTAGCCCAGTGCATTATGGGTCTTGAAGTTTTTCTACATATTTGGCAAAAGGGAAGTTTTTCTCTAGTCAGGAGCACCGATTTATAGAAAGCCCAGTTTGCCAGCGGTGAAGGAACCCTTTAAAGAAAATTAGTTTTTTCTTTGTTTCAACATTCATGGCATATTTAATTTCATTGAATATTGATGATACAATATTATTTGTAGTAAAAAAAAGAGAAGTTTTTATTGAAAATCATGTTTATATAAAAGCAGATAAAGCTTTATATTGGCGCAATAGTCACTTCTCTGAATATAGCAGGATATTCTACTGAAATATTTAAGTAGATACTTCCTTATAATAACCGCTTAAGCAAATGTTGCACCAACATTCTGTTTTTGTTTTATTTTTATAATATGTATGTGGATACGGGTGCGGTTAGGGACAGGTCTGCTGGGATGGCTAGGGTTAAGCGTGGGTTAATGGGTAAGGGAAGGTTAACAGAGTAATTATAGAAGCGATTACACAAATTAGTAACAGATGTAATAACATTAGGGTATTTTCTGAATACAAGTAGAATGTAAAAATATGTACACAAGTGCATTGTATGAAATTATTAATTTAAATGTTACTCAGTAGTGAAAGTGGGTCCATCTTAACTAGGGATTTAATAAGAATTGTATCATTCTGCTTGTAGTAGTACATTTGGAGTGCATATTTCTTTATTTTAGAGATTTTTGCTGAAATATTGTGAAGATTCCAGTCATGCCTAAAGTAAACATCCCAACATTGAGGGTTTTTGTAACAGACTTATAATGTTCACGATTAGACTGATAACTGGTACTGTGTAAAACTTGAGAAGAAGCCCGACAGTGGCTGATGACTAAATGTTGGTTCAGACTCGCTGTGATAAACAGGAAAAGAGATAGTATGGATCAAGAGTGAGAATCACAGGAAGATGTCCTCGTGTCACGGTATGGGAATGTCCTCAGTGACCGAGAGAGAAAATAAAAGTTGCCTTTATGTAATTCTCTCTGTCTTAAACACAATTTTAGAGATAATGTACAGTCAGTCGGTTAAAAGCAACATCAACAGGGTGAAACCCTCCACTTATTACACAGCGACTTCATAGATAAATGAACGCGCAATAAAAGCAATGTAAGAATGCTGTTCTTGTTCTTTTCAGCTGAACTTTGACTGCGTTGTAATGAGACGCCGTCATTCTGAAACTGTGTGTGAAATACTGACTCTGAGTCAGCCGCCTACCAACAACTCTTTCAATCATCTCTCAAATCAATTATTAGTCTCCATTTCAGTTCTCAATCTCTCCTCAGACGATCCGACTTCTATTATATCACTGGCTTTTCTCTGGCTTGCGAACACATGTTGTCTGGAAAACAACAGGCCTGAAATAGCCCCAGTGAAAGAGGAAGTCTAAATCCATCTGAGACCGGAAGAAAAGTGTGTGAGGAGAACAAACACATGCGTTTATACCCCCTTCCTCTTCCCTGCTTCCCTCTCGCTCGCTCCTCTCCCAGAAACTGCAGGAATATCAGACCAGCTTCTCTTACTCGGCTGTGTGCCGCTGCACTGCATCATGGGAAGGTTTGCTTGTTGTGTACAAACATGAAGAGGTAAAAAGTGACGTCCGGCACAGGAATATTGACATCTTCACCTTTTATTCAAATATCATTAAAGATGTTGTAATCATATTTCTGCTTGGAGTCGATTGTTGTATTTGTGATAATAACGCAATGAAACATGACAAATCGTGCAATATCATTTCTGTCCAGACTGTCATACAAAGAAATTATGAACACATGCAAAAACAAGAGAGAACCAACCAAATATTAATAACTGGTTGTGTTGTAGTCAGTGTTTGCTTTTTCTGTGCATGTTGTTGTTTTTGCGTAGTAAAATAAAACCTGTGGCTGTAGTTTGACTTAATAATTCTGTCAGATAAATATCTTAACCAAGTTTAGTGTTTTGTTCTTTCATCATATTTAAATTATTTTAAAAATCTAAAATATTGTCCTCATATTTTGATGGTTTCAGTCAAACTTATAGGGTCATTAAAGTTTTATATAAAATATTAAATTATTTAAAAAGAAAATGATAAACTTGAGGCTTCGTTCTTCTTTCAAACGCTTTGTGTTTTTAATTAAAATACACCTTGCCTTAATATATAGTGATTGGTTTTGTCACAAATATCAATTATTTGAACATATAACCAACAATTTCTGTAAAATTAACAGTTCACTGGGGAAAACAAAGGAATTAATTGACATGCTTTTTAAATGGCACATGAGTTTTGGCAACAGGACTGAGGAAACATGCATCCGTCCTCTGCTTAGAAACCTTGTAAAAAATGAAATTGATCAATACACATTTTGAATAGTTAAATATGTGTAGTATTAGACACAGTGTTGAAAAAAGATTTAAAAAAAAGAAGTTTAAATTAGAAGAGTTACAACAAGCAAATGTCACCCATTCAGTTTTTCATTTAGTTTAACTTGATGTACCAAAATAAACTAAAACTGAAATAAAAACTAATAAAAACATATATTTTTGCAAAGTGGGTAAAGCAACTGAAATTAAAATGAAAACAGAAAATATAAAGATGAAATCTAAATCTTAAATATGCAGTAAAGCATTGTGAAATATGATGATGGGAACTGAACTGAACTCCTGAACACATGGAAAGTGTTTTCCCACAGGACAGAGAAACTGTGTTTGTTCTCTACAGGTGTGTGTGTAACAGAGAGAGGAAACAGATGACCTCTACCTCTCTCTCTTTCTCTCTCTCCCTCTCTCTCTCCCTCTTTCTCTCTCTCTCTCTCTCTCTCTCTCTCTCTCTCTCTCTCTCTCTCTCTCTCTCTTCCTTTCCGTCTCATTCACTTGTTCCTTCCAGCTGGAGCTGTTGATTCATTCTCACACGTTTGGAGAGCGCTCATTGTTTCTCAAACAACGGAACCGGAGAATAACAGTGTTTTATTCGCAGCTGTGGAGTGTGTGTAAAGACACACGTGTGCATGACACTGAGAAACCATCATCAGTCACGGCTGTGACCAAGACACTTCATGATCTGCACAAGAACTACAAGACAATAGTCATAATGACAATAACTGTCGCCCCCTACTGGAGAGTTAAGCTTGATCTCTCTCTCTCTCTCTCTCTCTCTCTCTCTCTCTCTCTCTGTCATTACAGGGTTAGTTACTTCACCCCAATATGAAATCATATGACTCCTCATTATTATTTACACCTCTGGCAAGTATCACGCTGTAACATCAGCTTGTGTTTGACTTCATCAGACGCTGATTAAAGCAGAAGTGTCTCTGTAAACCTGAAGCCATCACTTCTGACAGGATTCAGTGCTGAAATCACGACTGCACTGATAAACTCTGCGTATATCACACTGTTATTGGAAGGAAGTCATTACGATCGGCCTGACCCCTCCTTGACCCCTGATCAGATTAAAGCGTAGGGTCAAAGGTCAGGCTGGGTTAGACTTCTACTCTCGGTCCTTCACTCTTCCAGCCGATCACACAACACTCAAGAGTTCATATGCAACAGCATGTGTCTAGTTTTTGTGTTCAATTAGTGACACCATTTAAAAAAGTGTCATTGAAAATAAAAAAAATTGATTCATCAGCATGCTTGTAAATGAGCTCAAATTTAAGCCCAGGTTGATCTTTGTATAAAAAAGACATGTATATGTAGAATGTTTAGTACGCATCTCCTTTTCATTTAAAATGGAGTACAAAATATGCTATACACTGTAAACACATTATTGTAAGTTTAACGGTAAAAGACTGTAAATGTGCACTGGTCAAACCTTATCCGAATGTTCCCGTAATATATATGGTGAAAGACTGGACATACTGGCACATTTCATGGAATATTACAGTAAATAATAATCACTGTTGAATGTAGCCTACAGTTTCTGGAAGTAAAAGAGAAAATCTAATAATTTACAGTGAAACCCCGTAATTTGACATTCCCAGAATATATGTATTCATTTAAACAGCAGGATCGCACACATTAAATCCAGAAATGAGTTTGATGGAATTGACGGTGAAATGGAAAAGCTTCTCGCGGCTTCAAGATTGAGAGGGTCATTTTCTTCATATTCAAAATTTTTTCTGTAGGAGAAGTAAATAATTAAATAATTAAAAGGGATTTAAGGAAATAAATAAAAAGTGCTTATTTATTATTTTAAAATATGCACACATTCCCTCTTATTCATATATGTCGAAAACACAAAACTGTCCTTGTCTCGTCAAATTCAGTAATGAATTACTTGAATCACGTAGGCTAAATTATGACATATTTACTGAAGTTGAGTGGTTTGCATCACTGGATATTAGTCAGTCGTTTATCGTTTCTTTGGTAAAACAGATATCAAATATGAAATGTTTATCTCCTCTCATCTCACCACGCAATCTTTCACTGTAAAACTAGAGCGCTGTGTGGGAGTTCTGTGAAGATTAAGCCCCGCCTCCTCTTCGATCTGATTGGCTGTCTCTGTCATCTGACGTTGACGACCACTGAGGCGGACCAGCCTAAAAATGTCAATTGAATGTCAAATTCTGATATTTTAAAACCTGTCCATTTCTGACGATTGGAGGTGACTGTGTTCCTCAGTGTGTGTGGAGGTCACAGCTGTGTGCGGAATGGATAATACCATTTGTCTTCCTCCATAGAAAAACACGACAATGAGTAAATAAAGTTACATGAACTATTCCTCTAAAACACAGGCATAGCATTTAGGGATTTAAAGCAATTTTACATTGTGAATAAAGGGAGTTTACAACGCATGTGTACTCTTATTTCTTTTCAATCTGCTCTGGTCATGAGTGTGTTTAATACAGTGTTTTCCGTTTTCTTTAAAAACACATTCTGTGTGTTAAAGAAGTTATTTATGTCCTAAACTCAATGATGCTGTGCAGACTGAGAGACGAGGGCTGAAAGCAACATGTAATGTACACAATATTAGTAGTGTTATGCTTATGAATGAATCAGTGTTTTTGAACAGATCAGTCGAGTGAATAATACAACGGCTCACTCATAGAGACGTGCACCACCTACTGGCGGAACGATATATCCTGCACAGAGAGGCACTGAACTATACAGAAGCTGGTGTCCACCACAGAATAAAACATTTTCAGATAACTGCGACTTTATATCATGCAATTTTGACTTCTGTCTATATCTCCCACTTGTGTGTTATAAAGTCAGAATTGCTTGATATAAACATGCAAGAGAAAAAAAGTCAGAATTGTAAGTTTATTTATCGCAATTGCGACCTTATATCACGCAATTCTGACTTTATAACACACAGTTGGGAGTTTACATCTCACAATTCTGACTTTATAACACACAATTCTGACTTTAAAACACACAATTGTGAGTTTACATCTCACAATTCTGACTCTATCTCATGCAATTTTGAGATAAAAAGTCAGAATTACCTTTTTTATTTCTTATTCTGTGGCAGGATCCCCTGCTCATATACACACACTGATGGCTGACGGCGCTGCACACACACAGACGAGTGAAACCAACTCAAACTGTGACTAAACTTTATCGCTCTTGAAACGCAGATCTGAGAATCTGGACCGGACTGTGTATTTCAGCACAACTGACCGATCAGATCCGCACTGGACACACACTGATGCACACATTACACTACAGAACAATGCCGAGACCCGTCTGATGGACCAGAGCCACATCGTGTGTTCACACAAACAATTAGCAAGAGATAAAGAAAACAGAGGGAGAAGTGTATAGGTTAGATTGGCCCTCAGGGGCCCTCAGGGGCCCGATGTGCCATGAGGAAGAGTGATGGTGGCTCCTATAGTCTGAGCCGTCGCCCACCGCTGACCGTGTGTGTGTGTGTGTGGGGGTGGGGGGGGGGGGGGTGATAATCGCTGCCATCTGACCCTCTGTCCTCTGAAAAACGATCCCGCTTCAGGAAAGCACGGACTCCGTTTGTCCAAAGGTGTGTTTCTGCAAACATCCGAATCCTCCTGAAGCCGCGCTCTCCGCCTCAGTGTTCGAGGGTTTGCTTCGCTAGTCCACCGGCCTCGGGCTTCCCTTTTCCTTTTTTCTCAACGTCTACTGAAGTCATTCATCAGTGGATCTGAACTTCATTTGCTTCAACACACAGATTTTACACAACACCAAAACTGCTGATCATACATAACAGAACTGTTCTTAAAATGAGTGAAACCCAAAACATTAGACACACACAATCAAAATATACGCATGGAAATTAATATTATATTATATTTTAATATAATATAATATCATTTAACATTACAATATTTGTAACACACCTGTTAGTCCTTCATTCTGTAATAACATAACACCGTCAAGTTTGTACAAATTACGTACAGTTTACATTCATTATTTAATTAAATATTTTATAACATGAAGCAACAGTAAACAACTTATATATTTACCTTAACATAGCTTAATAAGTTCTGTAAAATATAATAAAGTATAATAAATTATTTTGTTCACTGGTAAGTCGAGATGTCTAATGTACTGACTGAAAAAACTGAAGCTTATTTTAAAATATAATCAAAATATTGCAGTTGTGGAAGACAGACCCTTGTGTTGCAGTGTCCTTCAAAACTTATTAAAAGAGGATTTTATATATTCATATATATGATAACTTGATATGATAACTTGATGGTTTGGTAATGCTAGTGTTCCACTACGGTACAATGTTTCCTGAGAGCTGGATATGAAATGTTACTTTGTATTAAATATGAAATTTGTGATACATTATAAACTGGATAAATGTGTTTGTTCAAGTGTCTGGTAAAAGAAATGGATTTTTTCAATAAATATATTTCTTTTTTTTCTACGTGAAAATGTCAAATGTTGCCTCAAACTTTTAAAAATCAAATAAATTTAAAAATTAATGAAAATGTTTATTGATATTTTTATAGTGTCCAATTTTAAGCAGGAAAAACACCACCAATAATAATTTTGTCCTCATTTATATCATATTGCGTAGCACAGAGGGTTAAACACCGCTGAATAAAGCAGACAGAGTTAGTGAGGAACTTCAGTGTTACTGAGCCTCGAGTGAGGACTTTACGCTCCTGTTCCTGAGAGGGTTCCTGAAGCGACAGACAGAGTAATGCTCACACACACACACACACAGAGTAAAGCTCACACACACACACACACAGAGTAAAGCTCACACACACACACACACACACAGAGTAATGCTCACACACACACACACACAGAGTAAAGCTCACACACACACACACACACACAGAGTAATGCTCACACACACACACACACAGAGTAAAGCTCACACACACACACAGAGTCATCACACACATCAACAACAGGAGATTACCCCTGAAGGGGTTAAAATAAGTCTATCTTCCCTGTCGTAATCTCATCACAAGAGCCTCTTCGGGTCACGACCCACCGGTTAAAAACCCAGGGGTGTATCGAGCACGGTTCTGGAGCCAGCGTGGGTCATCTGAGCACGGTTCTGGAGCCAGCGCG